>NW_008481802.1:0-416858 GCF_000365145.1 Cyphellophora europaea CBS 101466 | reverse complement strand
CTCTTTCACTGGCCACCGCCCCTCCCTCGCGCCCTAAGACGGGCGCTGCGATAGGGGGTAAACGGCCTGATCACGGCGGGATGACACTCAGTGGCGCACTAAATCCTTCCTAGGGGACGATTTTGGATCCCGTCGGAAACGAGTCTACAGCACTTCTATAGGCCTAAGTAGGTCCCGGCTAGTAATCCTAACCCGAGCAATCTTAGACCGAAGCTTAGACCCCGGGAGCCACCTTTCAAAGCTGACTCCCATGACCCGAGCAACAGGCGCTTGTGGGCGCCCGCTTTAGTGACTTCTCTTTATCACTCTTAATTTAAGGCGGATTAGTCGGCTGGCCTCAGCCAGAGGCTCCTGGCTCGGTACGGGGAAAGTGGGTAGAGAAGGGAAGGGACAAGGGAGGGGGAAGGAGAGGGGGGAAAGAGGGGGCGCTTGATCCTAACGCTCCCCGGTTACCTAGCGTATACCGTAGCCCTGCAGGATCAGAAAATCCAAACATCCGAAAATTGTTTTGGCTAAGTCCGGCAGTTGACTTCGAGAGCTTGAAACACGAGAGCTTCTCTAGTCTTGCGCCTCCTGGCCAACATTAGGCCTTCTTTATATATCAGTCACGTTCAAATCGACCTTTCTTCCGTGAAAAAATGTAGAACTGTCAAACGAGGTCTCGAACGGGCCAACCTTCCCACCAAAATCTAGCAAAAAAAGCCACTTGCTTACCCTCGCTACAGCGAAGTCAGATTCCACCTAGCGCCAATACGGACCTTAGCTGTACGAGACTCTTGCTTCGAACAACCTTCTGTCAACCGGTTGCCCGCCTGTCTATTATGTGAATGACACTGAATGCCGCTGTCGACCGGCCCGTAACCTTACCAGTCAACCGGCCAGTATAACCTCGTAGTCAATGTGGTGGCCAAGGACTGGCACCACAGCCTTGCCTTGGCAAGGCTCTGGATGTAGTCCGTACAAGCTTACCTGTTACGGGTCGATAGAGAGAGATAGAATAACAGACATACTTAGACTGACGCTTCCGCTCCTTGTTTCCGTTCATTCGTAGCCGTCCGCCACAGCCAACCTGTCTATAAAGCGTGTTTTCGGCAACCGGCTACAGTTCTTGCCATCCGGGCTTTCTGCCCTAAACGGCTTGACATAGTTCAGTCTTAATGTTTAGTACTCCCTCTTTGCGACAACATTTTGATCGATGAGTAGATGTAGGAGGATGCTAGTTGTGCTGTACTTGCTGTCTCTCAAAGGTGTAATACTGGCATGCTCCAGTACGCGAGTACATAGCGTACACCTATATGGTAGTTGAGAAAACGTCTTGGAAACGGTTCCGCCAATTGATACTAGTACTGTCCGTTTATAGAGAACGTTCAGCCTTCTTGGGCGCTCTATGGCGCTCTAATACATCTGGAGATCCGCGACTCCTAGCACTTGCATCATTGCAGCATCAAACAGCTTCCAAAAACGACATGTAAAACATCCCTGGATCGATTGCCTTGCTGTGTCACGATTGCCGAGGCCAGACAAGGCAACGAGGCGCCACGGCCCTCTACTGCCAAGGACTCCAAGGTCTCAGGGGTCAAGACACTTGGCACACAATCTCCCACGCGACTCGCGTGGAGGATCGTGTTGGTTCTGGACTTGCTCCTGCAAGTACTGAATCGTTGTACATAGAGAATCACAGTTAATACCTATCTGTCCCGAGGCTCCTCTCACACTATCCCGAGTGACTCTTACACTCAATGTATAGGTCTGGACTCGCACGAAAGAAGCTATTTGGTTGGAACTGATAGTGTGCTACGAGTGGAAGACAGTAGGACTGCACGATCAGGGTCAAGTCATAGACTGGAATATCTGCTCGTAGTCTCTCTATGATCATCTACCGCTAGATTTGTGAACAAAATTCACCCCGTGAGGCTCTACAAGACCCGATCGTTGAGCAGGCAACATTGCGTGTTCTGTTGTTGATCTGACAACGACAGCTTTCGCGAAAGTGGTCTCAGAGAAGCGCAAAGTGTGAGTCCAGACCAAGAGTCATAGTCGAACTGTAAGTCCAAGGAGAGAAAACTTTCTTGAATGTTGGGTGTGGTTGACTGCGATCGCCGAGCGCCGCATGGCCAGCAAGACTGAGCAGGCCTATTCAAAGGCCTTGCGGCATCGTGAGCAAGTTCCGTGACAGGCGAAGCTATCAGGCGTCTCGGTATTCGTCTCAGGGATCGAGGCCCTTCACCTCCGCCGCATCGAGGGAACTATAACTCAGCCTGAGTCGTAGCTATGGCATGATTGTTCGCTGGGCACATGTCTCACAGGAGAATATCCTGGTGAGCTGGTGAAGGGACCTGTGTTCACGATGATATGGGATGAGTTCGAGTATGCTGTTCCTAACGACAACAATTGCCGCACTTCTCGACAGTGCTTATTTGCTTTTCGATAGCCCGGGCGGCGACACCTCTTGAGTAGACTAGGCATCCATGGTAGCGGCACTTAGCATGCGGTAATCCCGTGTCAGCAGGAAGCGTGAGTGCTACCCACCCATCTCAACAGAACGGCAGCGGCCCGCCCATGAGGGAGCTCACATCTGCTGATGGGGATTCATGCAGCAACAGCGGGTTGGCAGATGGACTGCAGTGCTAAGCAGCTGCTCAGGCATCGCGGGTGGTATTTTGCCTGGGATGGGAAAGCGCCTCCATTCCTGTTGAAGATCGAATATATAGCTTGGTAGACACCTCAAAGAAGCACGGTTGCTCGACGGACGGCGCAAATCTCGGAGAGCCCTCTCACCTGCGCAGCAGCGACCGACGGTGAGGCTCTGCAGTAGGAATATGACATTTGGAATGCCAACATGGGATTGCAATCGAGCTTCAACATGAAAGTCGACAGTTGCTGCAGTGTTGAGGAGCCGCCATGCTGGGGCCATTGTCGTGGAAATCGTCGAAAATCTTACTATGAGGTGGTGTACGCCAGGAGACTGCTAAAACCGGAGTTTCGGACAGACGAGGAATGTATCGCGATCGCGATCTGCCGGGATTGAGTAAGTATGCGTTTGCCCGTGTTCCGCTCAAGATATCGACGGGAAAGTCTTGGTGAGTGAGAACGTGGCGTACTTGACTGACGTGGCACATCTGAAGCTCCTTCTGCAAGCTTGGGGACATGTCGAGACGGTGTGGCCCTTGGCGCAACTGTAGTCTGGAGAGCCGATGCAAAATGAACGGTCTAGGACAATCAACCAAAATGGTTCGTGCTAGCCTCGTCCCATTATCGACTCCGCATGAGATCCTGACTAGCCAGAAAGCGCAACGAGCAACGTGTTCAAGAGGTCGAAGGCTACGTCGTGCGGAGCAGAGTGATCTCAGCAGTACATTTTCGCGACAGCGTGTGCGATGGGTGGCTGTGCTTCCCATCTTTGCAACAAGAGAAAGAAGTGAAGAGGCGATACCTGAGAATCCGTGGTAATGAGAGACTCTGAGCGAGAACATGAGAATATCAAACCAACTGGGAAGCCGACTCGAGTTCAGGAAGACGATGAAGAAGCCGGGACCACCGCCTCGAAAATCAAGGAGAGCTTTGACGCGTAGGAACACATTCCTGAGACAATAGCAACGGGAAGATAGCGCCTCATGGCCATCGAATTATGACTACCATGTCGAACCTACATTGATCCTTCGCCATAGACTCGAGCAAGGCTTGCAATGTGCCTGTAATCTGTATGATGCTGCAATCGTCAAACCTTAACGCCGTGTCAATCGTGTTTCGTGAGCTGCTCAGCAGCACTTGTTGCCCTTTTGATCTGGCGTTCCTGAAGGCGTCATGTCAATCTTCACACCGCTACCAGGCGCCCCTTGACCCTGTTCGCCCTGATCGAGGGCCTTGCTCGATACGATGCGATAGATTTCTGTAACTGTCAGTTCGTTCATTGTGCGACTAGCGCTACCTACCGGTGAGGATGTTCTGGAAGGCAAGCTCAACGTTGCTGGCGTCCAAAGCAGATGTTTCGATAAATGAGAGGTTGTTTTCACCTGACATGTTAGCCCATCTCAACCACGTGGGGATGACTCACTGGCGAACTGCTTGGCCTCTTCAGTCGGAACCGCTCGCAGATGACGGAGATCGCTCTTGTTGCCCACAAGCATGATCACAATGTTCGCATCCGCATGATCCCGTAGCTCCTTAAGCCACCGCGTCACATTGTCGTATGTCTGATGCTTGCTGATATCGTACACCAGCAGCGCGCCAACCGCTCCACGGTAGTACGCAGATGTGATCGCACGGTAGCGTTCCTGACCCGCAGTATCCCAGATTTGCGCCTGTTCGTCTCCTGTCAGTCTCTCCACGCTTCTTCCGGCACTTCCTCACCTTGATCGTCTTCGTATCGACAGAGATCGAGCGCGTAGCGAATTCAACACCTTACCGGGCGGTTAGCTTCTTCGTGAGTCAGGTAATCTTGAGTGCCTGCCTATAGTCGATTTGGAGTCCAGGTTGAACTCATTCCTTGCTTCAGTTAGAGAAAGGCGGTTGGTATGGAGATCTTCCATACCTCGTGAAACGACTGAGTAGGTTGGACTTGCCAACACCGGAGTCTCCAATCAAGACAACCTTAAAGAGGAAATCGTACCTAAGCCAACTTGTCAGCGCAGTTCTGAGGCCAGGTGGCGCGCACAGATGCAGGCTGCGGAGCGAGCGGGATAGAGTCTCGGGGCTGCATTAGGTGTACAGAGTGCCTTACTCGTCAGCCATGTTGAGGGATCGAGAAGATGAGAATCGTGAGAAAGGGTGAGGTTTCGTGGAATCGATCAAGGGAACGGGAGCGGGCTTGACAATGGTATTCGGTGACGGTCGAAGTCTGTGGACGGAGAAGAAGGAGTAATGAGTACAATCAAAACTCGGGAGGCAAGGCTGACGTTCTTAAACAGGACTTCTCGCAGCACAGAGGCGTAGAGAAAGACACAACACCGTTTCGGCGCAGCCTGCGTTGCCCTCGCCCACCACCAGCGCCGAGCGCCTTATGCCAAGAT
The DNA here is from genome assembly GCF_000365145.1 of Cyphellophora europaea CBS 101466. Lineage (NCBI taxonomy): Eukaryota > Fungi > Ascomycota > Eurotiomycetes > Chaetothyriales > Cyphellophoraceae > Cyphellophora > Cyphellophora europaea. Next base: position 411,849 of record NW_008481802.1, on the reverse strand, counting down.
CACAGCCTCGTCTTGGCAAATCAAGGGACCCTTTCGAGCTACGCCCCCACCATTCGCCGAGGCTGCATCATCTTTGGTGCTTGTTCTGACATCCACCAAACGTGAGGTCAGTAGAAGCCTCGCGGTCGATGTGCGGGATGAGGAGGCTAGAATAGCAGCTTAAATGACTCTCTACAGCCATAGATGTGCGCTGCCCTCTCGTACTTGTGGTCGGCATGATGTGAATCGATCCTCGAAAAGGTAGCTGGACCTGAATGGACGTCCCTTGTTTAGACATCCAATGCTTGAGGTGGCATCTGACGACGAGACGTAGACATTGTCTGCTCGGTCTCATAGTCGCTCACACGACTCCCAGGAAAGCTAAAACATCCCGAATAATTTAGACGCCTGATGAGCACAGCATAGGCTATGTTTGTTTATTCTGACTATTCGGTTGTGCATACTCAACGCCACGCTGCAGAGCTCTCACTTCTATCGACCGCCGCATCAACCATGAATGGCGTGGTCGCCTTCCGTGGCCTCGGCATACCGCTCGGATGTTGGCAGCGGTCTTCGACGCCAGATCTGACCCAGTATCGTTCGAGCTGTCCTCCGCCGGACCTTCGCCAGCTTCCTTTGTATTATATTCACGAGTTTCCACGACACTGGCGTCAATGAACTGTGCCTAAAAAACGTAGTCCGTTTCCTCACTTGCCCCGTCGTCGTCGACGACTCGCTTGCGGTCTTCGTGGGCTGTTGCTAGGCGGGGTCATTGCGCGGCGATCGAACGTTGTCTTGCGTTCCTCGGTCGATTCGCCGTGCCCCAAGTGCGGAAGGCGATCTTTTGTGTGGCTAGTGACTGTCGCGATCACAGTGGAGCGCAGGAGAGGAGTGGCATCTATCTAAGTGAGCAGTTTGAGCTGTCCATTGGTCCTTAGCATGAACATCTCTCGCGTAGCGGCAGGAATAGACGAAATGGATCAGCAACTTTGCGGGCTCATGGCAGATCTTACTGAAGACGACCATTTGCACTTATGCAAACCTGGAAGTCGGCCTCAGCATCATTGTGCAAGATTCAGTCCGTGGCCTATCGCAAGCGCTCCAAGCAAAACCTCTGGAGATAGCTTAGCGGCATGGCTGTGGCGTAGATGGGAGAGAGGTTGGGAGCAAGATGATATTGAGCAGAGTGGGAGAGCGCGAAGAGACGTATAATAAACAAGAGGATGTCCGTGTGACATTGACTTCTCTAATAACAGCAGTTACAGACTGTACTGGATTTGTTCTATGCTTCGATTGACTGCGTTTTCGCTCGAGTGTTCAAGCTCCGTGCGAGTCTGAGGAGCCGAAAATGAAGGGCGGAGACAACTTAGCTCTATCCGATGAACGCCTGTTTGATTTTGGCACGTCTTCTCGAAAGTTGATCAGATTTTGTTGCCAGATTGTGGGCGAAGAATAGCATGTTGCGGAGAAGTGTCAAGTCGCAATTGATTAGCATTGTAACTCAGACTTCATGAAAGTACTGCGTAGGTCGACGAGGCGGCATGGCCTCAACGCCGAATTAACACGAGATTGAAGCCCTTCTCCCCTTTTCCAATGCCATTGCCGTAGTCGCAAAGCCGCAACAGACGAAGATATATGCAGCGATCCTGCTCACCAAGCACTCGCTGAGGTCTGCACCGTCGTACGATGGATTTAATGTACGCGAATATCTTCTGCTCAACCACCAGTACGCTCAATAAACAACTCTGCATCGGCACGAGCTCAGAACTCCTGCCTTTCGCGAATTGGAAACATCTCCGCTATCATGAGCTCTGCATGATTCTACTGTAGCATGATACTTGGAGAGGGTGGCTTGTTCGGGGGCGGCATAATCATGGTGAGCTGGTAAGCAAGCTTGCTAAAGCAATGCAGCACTTGCGAAGTCACAGAATGCTACGTCTCATCAGTTCTGCGCGACTGTATGAAGCCTGACGTCGAGAAGTAGTCGAGTGCCAAGACAAGAAAGCACCGCTGCAGGGAGTGATTCGAAAAGGATTAGCGGTGTAGTGGCCCCGGACAATTGCTAAAGCTACCTAACTTCAATCAACCCAATTGCCTCATTCTCTCCGACTGACAGTCGTCCAATTCCTCGCTCTGGCTCATTTTCAACCCGCATACCCTACTGTTTGCAATGGCTCATGCGCTGAGAGGGGCAGACTTTAAATTCCTGCGATTCTCCTGCTGAAGGCTATGCTCACTCGATCGCCAGTCTCTGCTCCCCAGCCTCGACATGAAAGCGGACGTTATTCTTTTATTTCCAGACGAACAAGCACGAAGTCCCTCGATTCGTTCCGCCCACGTCGAGTGACCTACGTTGATCGTGGAGTCGGAGCGTCGCCTCCTCCTCGGCCCTCATCTCCTACCAGACCCTCCCGTCAGAACCCCTCCACCCCACTAGTCGATAAAGCGCCGCGGGCCACCCAAGAGCAGGCGATCGTAAAAGCAGAATCTCCTCCTAGCAGCTTAGAGCCTGCACGCTCAATCGCACACCTCGCGATCAAGCGGCATGCCTCAGACGATTTTTCGGCGGATGACGAGCAAATGACCGACGCCGACGCGAAGTCCGATGTCGACGACGACTCCCCGACCAAGAAAGCTCGTGCAGATACACCTCCTAGGAAAGTGGTACCCGCGCAATACGAGGACTGTGATGTTCGCGATCTTGTTGTTTTGATTTCATCAATGATCTTGGAGCTCATCAGCTACAATGATGCAATACCATTACGAGATGGCCATCTCACTCGCTTTCATTCGCGAGCGCCGCCTGGTATATCGGTCCAGGACTACCTCCAACGCTTGACAACGCATGCCACGCTCTCACCACCAATCCTCCTTAGCATGGTCTTCTACATTGATCGACTTTGCGCTCTGTACCCCGCATTTACTATTACGAGCCTCACCGTACATCGCTTCCTGATTGCCAGCGGAACAGTGGCAAGCAAAGGCCTTAGCGACTCGTTTTGGACCAACAAAACGTACGCTCGCGTGGGAGGAGTCAGTATAAGGGAATTGGCGTTGCTGGAATTGGAATTCTTGACCCGACTGGAGTGGAGGATTGTTCCGAAGCCGGAGGTCTTGGTGGATTACTATCGATCTTTGGTCAATCGTAGCGAGACGCACAGGTTCGAGGAGCCACCCACAGGATGAACAGAGGTGGTGCATGATATACCAACGACGATACTGATGAGCCGCATCTAGAATTTCATGCTGCCTTTGTTCTATTGATACAAGTTGCCGCTTCTACTTCATCTTTGGTTTTTCGAGCTCTCTGACAAACGTCGCAGCCGTTCTGAATGCGATATGCTGGCTGTCAGCCACTGGCGGCCCTTTCTCACCACGTACGACCAAGAATCTCTTGAACCTGCTCGATTCCGCTATGGAGTACTCGATAAAGTATTCGATGAGGAATTGATCTCGCTTCATCACTTCTCCTTGCTCGAGACTGGCCGTTGGGGTATGGTCGTATCCGGGCAGACGAGGAAATGGGACAAAGCTCGATTGCTTCACCACGTCATCCGTCCCGAGGGGTTCGGTCAGCAGTTTTGTAGAACCAGGTATAGTCACGTCTGTCGGTGACGAAAGCTCGTTGACTAGTACCAAGAGATCCAGTACTGCTTTCAGCTCATCCTGGTCATCCATCTCCGCCAACGCCAACGCACGTGTCTCCAGGAAGCTCCGAATATTTGGACGGACCATCAACTTGTAAGATGATCCTCGGCCTTTGTAGTGTGTCTCGTACCATTTGAGGAGGGATAAAGCGTTGATTGGTTTCGAGAGAAAGACATCTTCTGTGATGAGAACCAGCTGTCCTTGCGGGAAAAGTGGTTTCAGCTTGTATCTCACTGTATGGGTCGCCGGACTAGTCTCCCAAGATACAGTATGACACACAACTTCTTCACGGTGCAAGAATTTGTGGAACGACTCGAGGCACGTGTAACTCGGATCACCCTCGTAGAAAAAGAACAGACTCGGATCTGTGGTTGTCGCAAAGCGGTGGAACTCTTTCAAGTCGTTTTCGCCGAAGACGCATCGCGGACTCGTCTGTTTTATCGCCCATGCTTTGAGAGCTTGAGCTTGAATGTCATGGGTGTTGGTAAAAGCGACAAATACGAAAGGCATCCGACTTTCAATGACCGCAGAATTCTTGATCAATTTGACGAGAGCGCGATAGTCGGTATCAAAGGACCAGTCCATGTCGGTCGCTTTGTCATCAAGATTCGCAAGCAATTTCGAATCGGCAATTCCATGTACACTTTTGCGGCGCTCGTTGTCGATTCTGGGATCAGCCGTTTGATCGATCGTAGCCTTGGGACTTTGCGCACTCTCGACTCCTGCAATGCTTTGACGACGCACAGGAGCTGGGCGCACGGGGTGGCATGAAGCTGCTGGTGCTGCTTCTTCCAACCCTGATTTCGATTGCATTTTGGCCTCAATCAGAGCAGGTAGTGATGCTGCAGGCCCAGCTGGATGCAAAAATTTGCATTCGTCACCGTACCAACATGCTTTCCCAGCCCCCCAGTACCAGCACACCACTGTGCGTCGATTCGGTGGCGGAGCTAAGGTGGCCATCGCGGTCACACTCATTCCTTGAATGCTTTCACGAACTTCCATGACAAGATCAGGACGGGCCTGCATATTCTTGTAACGCTCTGTATGACTCCACGGGGGAGAGTTGGGCGAAAACAGAAGGAGTATGAGTGATGAATCAGGATGATACCAGGCAGCGGTTGAGTCGTATCTCTGTAAGTGCTCAGAGAAGCCTTTGCAACCTTCCGCTGTATCGTCAAATGGTTTGATCGGGGCACCACCAAGTCCAAGATCTCTCCAATACTTAGATATCTCCCGTAGCTGTGTAGGCTGCATGACATGATCTTGAGCGAAATTGAGATTGATCTCGTATTTGTTCATGGCCTTCTTATAATTGAGCAGCACTGCACGCGCAGGTTCGGCTAGATTGACAATTTTGACATCGCCTATGACACCTGGGCCAACTGTGATGTGAACAACCAGCTCGTTCTTAGCCCAAACTCGTCCATTCCTTGCAGTGTGTTGAGGTTGTGTGCCAAAATGCACCGAACCTCCGGATGCAGGACTCTGGCCATCGGACCCTTTAGCCTGTTTCGGAGGCGATATAACAGGCACCGATGTGGTGTCAGCCGGCTTCGGAAGCGATGTAGCAGGAGCGGATGTGGGCTTATCCGTCACTGCAGCAGGACTTCCAGGGAACCCCGTAGGCTTTGGAGTAATTAGAAACTTCTTTGTCATGACCGACGGTACTGAGTTGTCCTCGGCTCGTGCTGTGGATTCGGGAAAGAAGAGTAAAGAGCCATCAGGCGAAGGTGGATCGATAGGTGGCAGCGACATTTGCTTGTCAGTAGAAATGAATTTCAAATTCGGATCGTCTGGATTCACTTGAGGCTCTTCTGCCGCTTTCTTCCTTGCGTTACCCATATGTCTGAGGTTGCGAAACTTAGAGCCGACGGAAGGCTGTCTGGTAGGCTCTGCGTTGATCGGTCTCGGAGGAGGTGGCTTGGTAGTTGTCTTCATGGCCGATTCTGCTCTTCCTGGTTGGGTGCGACCGGATGCTCGATTCTTGAGAAGTGGAAATGGGCCGTTGTTTAGTTGGGCTGGGCTGTCAATCCGACGCTTCTTGGAAGGCGGCTGGTCGGCCTGTGCGCTCGTCGAGCTACTGGCCATCTCTGCTTGCGAAGAATCATCGAGATCTTGGTAAATCTTCTCCGCCTCTTCAATCTGCCTCTCTTCGTGTTCTCGCATCCGCCGCTCAAGATCAGCGAGTTGTTGATCGTCCAAAGTGTCGCCAGCGGCCAGCTGCCTTTTCCACTGAACGATGGTTTCATCATCTTGGAACTGAGATGCAACCTCCCATGTGCTTTCATACTAATCTCGTCAGAAGAAAGTACGACGAGCAAACAAATACGTACATCTGCGTATTCACTCCACAAGACTAAATACTCAACAGTGCCGGCGTTCGTCCGCTCGGCGAGGATCCGCTGTATTGCGTAGATATCGCCCTCTTCTTCGGCAACGTCGAGCTCGGGGTCGTCATCACCCTCGTCTTCGGCACGACCTTTCATGGACGACATCTCGCTGAGTGTGGCTCGTGTGGTGGGGGTAGATTGCTTCTTCGTATCCAGGCAGGTATACAACAGCGGTTGTTCCCGGGGTGCCAAGAACTCGTATCTCTTCATGGTAGTGAAACGAGGCCTTGCTCCTGCGTCCCAAACATGCCTAATGCCACTCTCTAAGGTTTGATCGGCACCTCGTGGCCAAAAGACGTCTTTTAACAGGACTCGCGTGTCGATTCTGAAAACTCTACAAGACCCACGACCACCACCTCGGAATTGTGAACCGAGAACCTTTCCCCGGCCAGGTTGACGGGTCCTCTGGGCACTTCTGGTGCTCATTTCGCCGTCAGCAACATGACCGACATCTCGGCGGCGAATGTCGATAATCTGCGGAAAGAGTGCAGTCCGGCTGCCATTCGCAGAATTCGGAATGCCATCGCTGGAAAGCAACTCGCGAAGGCTGAGTACATTCGTTATGGACTACTCCCGGCCTTGAGTGCCATCCTTACCAATTCCTCCGAAACCCAGCTCGTCCTTGAGACCGCCTATATCACCTCCGCCATCGCGCACGAAGGTCCAGCTTATGTCTCTCCGATCCTCAAGAGCGCTCTACCTACCATCCTTCTCCAGCAACTCTCCAAAGATGCGCCGCCACGACACCAGCTTGCTATCCTGCGGTGCCTGAACACCATTGCAGATGGCCTGCCTTCAAAGGAGTTTGGACAATGGCCGGAGGATACAACCTTAGCAGATCTGCTCTACATCAAACCATACACACAGTGCCTTGTGTCAGGCATATCAAATGCCTCGCACTCGTTGATCTCTCAACAGATCTGTGATTCAACAATAAGTCTGCTCTGCAAGACCTGTAAGACAGAGGCGCAGAAGCGAACCCTGGTGGACCTTGAGATACTGCGAATCCTGGCGCAGAGACTAGCATCGTTCGTCGTCTCGGATGGACTTGTTGTACCTTCTCCTGAAGCTCTGGATTTCCCGTCGAGTATAGCATTCGGTCTTCCTGATCCTGCACCGCCAAACGCGCACCTTTCGCCCACCCTCGAAGCGATAGCTCTGCTCATCGAAAACTCCAAAGAGCGTGCTGAAGGCCTCTTGTCAGAACCAGCCCTTAATACTGTCCTACCCCAATCCCGCGAAGAATTCTCCGCAGCAGACGTTCGGACATATGGCAATACCAATTTACCGCGTCCACGACACAGAGCCCTGGATGCACTCTTGCCTCAGGTGCCCGCAAAGGAACGAGTTGGATCGGCCAGCAACCTCAATTTCCCTCCTCTCGGCAGTGGCGGCCCGTTGCAGCGTCGCAGATCGTCCTTCCACCCCGTTCCACCTCAGTTGTCAAACATAAATTTCGCTCCCGACAGTCAAGATGACAAGGAGGAGAAAGCTCTTGTTCCCTATCTGCTTCTTATTGCAAGGGAGTCGAGGGGGCGACGACGTCTTTTGGCTTGCAAGGTGCTCATTATCCTACACGTGCTGAAGCTGGTACCCAAAAGCAGATCCCGAACCTTTGGCGCGCTTCTCGTGCCTCTGCTTGCTCGGATGCTGGATCACAGCGAGCCGACTGCAGAGGATGGTGTGCCCAACGTAGGGTCTTATATGGCTGCCGGCATACACTATAGTAAGGTGGCTCCCGCGGTACTTGGACTTCTCATCGTGGATGATCCGGAACTTCAGAGGGCCGCTGTGGAAGCGAAGGCTATCGTAAAGCTTGCTGTCGGTCTCAAGAGAAGTTTTGAAACATCGTCGAATCGAAAGTACACGCCTTGGAGACCATACAAGGAAACTCCGATGGAAATCGAGCCAACGTCAGAAGATTGTACGCTTGGCCACGGAGGACCATCACCAACCATGCGACAAGCTATGCTGTACCGGGAAGGCACCCTTCAAGCCCTCGCTGCTGTCGCACCTTTCAACGACGACTATCGAAAACAGATTTGCGACCAAGGCGTGCTGTTGCAGATCATGCAGGCAATGGATCCTTACCACATTCGCAAGGCTATTACTTCAAACGTTGAGGACGAAGCTGCAGGCAATTCGGCTTCGACTATTCTGGCTGCGTGTGGTACCGTGCGGGCTCTGACACGGTCTGTGACTGCGTTGCGCACGAAGCTAGTTGACATGGAGGTGGCGAAGACCGTGATCAGGCTCATGAGCAACCCTGATCCGGAGGTTCGCATTGCTGCGACCAAGGTCCTTGCGAACTTGGCAATGGATTTTAGCCCGATGAAGGAATCTGTTGGGGATACTGCGGTGGTCAAAAAGCTCTGTGAGCAAGCCCATTCGGCCAATGCGAGACTACGACTCGAATCCATTTGGGCACTCAAACAACTAGTGGTGAACGCCTCCAAAACCCTCAAGTTTGAAGTTGTGAACGAGTTAGGATCTAGTTGGATTCGTTTACTTATCCGGACTGATCCATACGACATTCCTGGTGGTGAAGTTATTGGACTTATCGTGGACAAGGATTACCCTCCCAGGGTGAATGCCTCAGAGGACACAATCATGAGTGAAGACTCTGATGGAGAGGATACTACCCCTTTCGCAGACGCCAGCCCGCACCCCTTCGAACCCGAGGATGATTTCAATCGTCATACACCCGAGGACGATTTAGCAATTCAAGAGCAAGTATTGGACCTCCTACGCAATTTGTTCTGTGGAGACACTGCATCTGACCTTGTCGACTATGTGCTTGGCCAGATGGGCAAGACCGAATTCTTCGACATTCTGCGGAAGCGTCTCGTGGGCAGGAAGCTGTATGGGGCCACCAGAAAGGATACTATCGAATCCCCGGCCCCAATTGGCATTGTGAGCAAGGTTTTGTACATTGTGGTGCATATCGCAGCGTGCAGCCAGCGGTGGCGGAAGAACTTAGTCAGCGAAATGACGCTCCTCAAGGTTGTTCTTGGCTTTCACGGTCATCCGGAACGCGACATTCGGACCCAAATTTGCTGGTTGGCCATCAATCTGATGTTCGAGGACGACGTCAGTGACAGAGCGTCATGCAAACAGCGTGCGCTGGAATTGACAAAGATGGGCTACCGTGAGAAGATCTCTAAATTGGAGAACGACGTGGATCTGGACGTGAGAGAGCGAGCAAAGACAGCAGCCCATCTTTTCTCTAGCCTGCTTGAAACAAGGTGAGGAGTGCAGCTCCGATAGCACAAACGTCGTACAGGCTCCGGCCTGCCAATATGATTATCATTGCCAGAAAGTTTGCTGCGGAACAGAGGTAGATGGCGATGCATTGCTCTCGAGCTCTTGCGCTATAGTCGTAGTCAAGCCGTACCGTGTTGTGCCGGCCAACCGGATAGCATATCCGGAGCAAATCTTGGCACTAATCTGAACAAGGCTGTGTCAACAACCTATCAATTTGCAACCCAGCATTATGCCATTGTAGACAGAACTTGTACCGCCTATTCGACGGGTATGCAGCACAATATCAGGCGCGGCCCAGCCCAAGAATTCGTCCATGATGGCCCTACCCGCAAGATATCCCCGAGCGACGATTCGCAAAGCTTTGACAGGCCACTCTCAGAAGCGCCTAACTCGAGACGTTGACGCGTTAGTCTACCTGGAATACGTGCTGTTTATGGAAGAGTATGTCTCTCCGCGATTATTGATGCGTCCGAAACGCTGAGACATGACAGGTTAATGAGAAATGCTGAGCGCAAAGCCAAGGCTGGCGGCGAGAAGCACATTGCAGCACGCGATATCAGAATGCTGACAGCTGTAAGTGGGCGTCTATCAGTCTCGTCGGGAAGTGACTGACAATATCTAGAGCACGTTGAGGAAGTTCAAGGGTTGAGAACCATGAGCCAGCTGGATACGGATCCAACGCTTTGGGTAGCCCGCTGGGGTCTCACGGAAGATCGTAGACCACACGGACCACTCGAGGCGCGCGATATATCGAACAGAGACACAGGATGTTTTCTACGTCCTTACGCAGGGGAGGGGGCGGACTGGGTATCTGATCCCGCGGACTCGCCCAGGAAGCCGGTGTCATATGGCTCTACACGCGAGCTGTCCGAATTGTCCATCGTACATGGTTGGGAGGGCGAGAATCACGACACAAATAGCATACGTTCCTAGCTTTCGATGCCCAGCGTAGTAGATGCAACACAATAGGAAAGCTCGAAGGGAAGCAGTACATGTACGGAGGCAGGCCGGTCTTGGCGTCTAGTGGAGCCCGGACAGGTTTCTGGCACGATCGATGGATTTCCCTCACAGCTCACCGAACAAAGAAACCTCAGGACTACTTCTCGTGTTCAGAAATTCCATCTGCTTTCGTTTCACTTACGCTCGACAAACATCGCATCGCTGACTATCTGCGACTCCTTGCCCACAAACACTTTTGTTCTCCGCATCAATCCCGATACAATGGCTTCCGTGGACTCGAAGAACGCGAAGAAGAGGAAGGCTAAGGTCGATGTCGTCGCCTCTACCGAGACTGCCAGTCAGGCCTCTGATCCCACTCCTGCTGCAAGTTCCAATGGAATAGACTCCGTGGAAAGCCCCTACATTAGAGAGTTGTCCAAGTAAGCTAGTCTTGAGATTGACTTGGCTGACCGCTAATTGTCATGCAGACAAATTCGCAACTTGAACAAGAAGCTCTCAGCCTCAGCCAAAGCCGACAGTGTCCTGGCGGAGAACCCTGGCAAGACAATCGACGAACTGGTCGCGAGCCGCAAGCTTAATGCCGATCAAAAGAACCAGCTTGAGAAGAAGCCAGCCCTGAGGGCTCAGCTGGTACAGCTCGAAGAACAAGTCACGCAGTACCGCAGCTTCTCTCAAGAGCTTGAGGAACGCTTCAACCGCGAGAAGTCCTCCCTCATCGAATCTCACGAGGCCGAGATCGCCCAATTGAAAGAGGAGGCTGCCAACAATGCGAAAGCTGCCGAGTCCAGCAATCTCGAAGAGTCTTTGAAGATCATCACCCACTTCCTCCACGCGGCTGCCTCTAAGCGCCAGAGCGAAGATCCTGATTCCGACGAAGCACGCGCCTTCGAAGGTGCTCTGCTACTAGTCTACCAGGGTAACGAGTCCTCTCTGTCTACCCTCCGCAACCTCATTCAGGGTTCCGAGGACAAGATCACCGATACGCAGGGTGAACTTGTCGACTATACCTATGCCCAGATCAAGCACGCCGCTTTGTCCGAGGTCGAAGCCGTCGAAGGGGAATCAGCTGATGGCCCTTCAAGTCATGAAGCTTCCGCTGACACCGACCCAACTATCGCAAACGCGGGTCTGACAGAGCTGCAAGACACCACAACTATTCCAATTCGCACCAACGGCGCCGGCGAGACCGAGCCCGCCTCTGCCGGGCCCGAGCAAGCTTCCACGGCCGATTCGGCCGCCAATGCCATTGCCGAATCGAAGTGGGATCCCGAAGCTTCTGTCCACACCGAGGTCAGTGCAGCTGGTGAGGATTGGGTGAATGTTCCTCGTGATCCCGCCGAGACTGATACCGGCTTGCAAGCTACCCCGGCTGCTCCAGCGGCGCAGGTTGAGAACAGTAACAGTTGGGCTGATGAGATGGACCACAACCCTCCACCAGTTCCGGAGAACGATGGCTTTGAGCAAGTCAAAGGCCGGCACTCTGAGCACCGCGGACGTGGTCGTGGGAGAGGAGGACAACAGCGTGGTGACTTCCGCGGACGCGGTCGTGGCGGACAGCGTGGTGACTTCCGAGGCCGGGGCAGACCTGGCGAAGGGCGCGGCCGAGGAGGTCACCGTGGCGAACGCAGTTGAAAAACTGAAAGCTGAGCCGTGCAGTCAGGTGTCATCACATTCATATGATTGTGGAGCTTTCTTGATACCACTCCCTTAATCGAGGCGTGAAAAGCACGTGCTGCTGCATAGCCGATGAAAGAGAAGCAGAGTGGTCATAGAGATTGAGAGTCGTTCTGTGCCTTTTCCTGGGGCGTTTCTTCCTCTACGATAAGCATGGCGAATGGTGAGTCAGAAAAGCAAGCGGTCGTCTTGCCCATTTTGCATTCCTTGCGTTGCGCAATCGAACTCGGACACGAATACTCAAAAAAGAACACCTTATGAAAAACGAAACGGACCATTATGAAAATGTACCACCACCAGATCACGACGGTTTACGCCTCACGGTACGCATGTACACCACTTGCCGAGAATGTCAGGGTGTATAAGAGCATGCCGTAGGTTGCGAGGCAGCAGCAGAAGCCAAGGCTTGTGTGCGACTCGGGAGGTGGTATCAGGGCCTGCTGCTGCTACGGATGAAAAGTTGAGAGGTCTGCCACAGTACCAGTATCAGAGCGATTCTTGTCGGAGTGGCTTGTAAGCTGCTCTGCTGGCATGCGAGCTTCTCGCCACTGCATCAATCATATGCCTTGGCCTCCCTGATTGCTTGACGCTCTATTTGCGTGACAAATCGTCAGATGCTCTCTTGTCGAAGGCCTTGCTGTCTGCCTGTATTATCATTGTTGCCAAACGCCAAACGCTGCGTGGTGTTGCCAGAGCTCTCTCATTTGGAGTACATTCTCCGCCCGGCTCTGTTCTCACAATTCGATACTCAGGTCTTTGATCATCACAAGGCCACTTCCCCACCCTATCGCCGCCCAACCTGCGGCCGCCCGATTCACGTTCCAATCCATCGCTGTGACCGCCTGCTCCTCCTCGAAGATCACTTCCGCCGCTGCGGGATCCTCATGTTTGTCGTCCTTGCCCTTTGCGGCAACCTTCTCCTTCCCTCGTCCCTCAGGCACATCACCTCCGATATCCAGATCGGCCTGCTCTACCTGATCCTTGCGCTTCCGTGACCTCTTGCTGCCGCGGGCCTTCGATTCTGCACCTCGTCCAAGGGAGAGGTCAATGTGTTCTGGCCGAAAGCCAAAGGTCAGACGCGAGATGCCGGGCCTCGTCGGCGGGCCGTGAAAGACATCCGTATTGTTAGGGTCGTTCGTACCAGTGACGTTGGGATTAGCCTCATCCGCCGGCCGCCAATCATAGCGACACAATTGCTGCAGCCACGCGCTACGGGTGCGCGAAGCCGGCCTGTTGACGAGCACACGGCGCAGGTAGTTGGTGGCGAAAACGTCGCCGCAGGCGTTGCCGATCAACAGGGATGGGTGATGGATCGAGCTGGCGAGTGAGGTAGCGGCGCCGCTTTGCGATGGAAGGCGTGCAATGTGAAAAATCTTGTAGAAACGGCGCAAGTGGTGGCAGACGACTGTGGTTGAGAATGAGCCTTCAGCGGAGCCGCGTGCACTGGGCTCGTATGCCGTGAAGAAGCTGCGCGTGAAGGGCGAGTAGGTGAGAGGTTTACTAGGAAGACGAGCGCGAGGGAAGGTGACGGTGTCGGAAACAGGGTGGCGGAGGTCTGTCAGCGTGGTGTCACCGCCAGCGGACGAGGATGCGACAAAGTTGCCAGTCGCTGGAAGAAGGGGATAAGCTGGAGCGAGGGCCATGATGTAAGTGTTATGAAGCATATGGTCGAAGAAAGGCTGGGGTGGGTTTGGGGATTTGGCACACTCAAGGACATCATACGCATAGAGCATGCCATTGGAACAGCCGACCAATAGGTCTTTGCTGGAGGCCCAGGAGATTGTTGAGAAGACAGAATCGTCCCTAGTCATGATGATTGGGGAAGTGGACTGCGCAGGCGGTGATATATCGATGGGACTCGTTTCGAGCTCCAAGAAACTTGTGCCAGGTCCTTCGTAGTGAAAATCCAACGCGAGGATTCGAACATGAGAATCAGTTGTTAAGATAGCCAGCATCCGCGGGGCCTCCTGGTCAGTGTTGAGCGGTGAGGTTGGAGCCCACTCTAGACAGCGGATGTCGCCACCACGGATGCCGATTACTTGCTCCAGCCGGGGTTCCTCTCTTGCATCAAGGGAAAAATACTCTTGTAACGTTGCTTGAGTCGGCACGATAGTTGAGCCAAAGCTCCACAGCTGCACAGCCGAGGGATAGTTGGACGAAGGGGTAAATGCTGGGCCAAAGAGGCGGCGAGGTGTGCTGTGCGCTGCACGTTGAGCCGGCGTACAGCCTGTCGCAACTGCAAGATATTGTTTCGGTCCGAGGACTGGAGCCCACGCTAAAGCTTTGACTTTCTCGCCAACATTGATCATCCATCCTTCGACTTGATTTTGTGACGGTGTAGACGCCGACGAGGTGTGTTGTGGTGTAACATCGCCACCGAGGGAGCAGCAACTGCGAATGCCAACATTGGACAAATGTAGCGTTTCGTTGTGGCCACGGACAAGGGAGTGTGTTAGACCAGTTGGCAAGTACTGCTGCGCTAGGGCGATGGATTCGTCTATAACTTTCAACTTCTGCTTCAGGAGTATACTCTTCAGGTCGAAATCGCTGACTCCAATTGTCGGGCGCTGCTTTTCGCTCTTGCGCCAAGGATGTGTCTCCCGCGGGCCGCCTTTCGGATGTGAGAGAGAAGCTTCTACCTGCCCCTCCGCTTGTTGTTGCAGAAAGGTGAACGAGGACTCGGGACTTCGAAGGGTGGACTGACTAGGAAGCGTGACATCGCGAGCTCTGAGCCACACCTCCCTCGCATGTAAGATAGGCGAAAGATCCTCCTCACCTGACCCATACAATGTTGGGTATAGTATCGCTGGCGAGCCGTTCTTTGGTGGGTCCTTCAGACCACGAGAAAGACCTGATGCTGATGCCACTGGAAGCCCTTGGGCAGTCACTTTTGGCTTCATACCACCATTAGATATGCGCGACCAGGAGTCGTTGCGGCCGACATTATCGGAGACGGGGCTCGAGCCTTCCGAAGTAAGAGAGACGTCATCGCTACCAGAAGAAGGTTCTTCGGCGAAGGTCGTAGTTTGCCGGAAATCCTCGTCCTCGGACTGGTCGTAGATGATATCGCGATCAGACGGCGAGGACCCTGAGGAAGTAGATGCGGCACGGATTCTTCTTAATGTGTCTCTGTCCCAATCTGCTCCGACGTAGCGCGGATTCGTCCGGCGTTCCCGCCGCGATCGCCGCATGGGTGATGACATTGAGTACTTTCAAACGGAGCACTTCCCAAGGCTGCAATTGGGGCTTCAATATGGGGCTAGCAGGGTTGCACAAGAGCCATCAGCGCGACTATACGAATCCGGACGGAACGTTCAGTAGCATTTGTGGTCACTTCAGATGAGGCTCGCGTCGATGGCACAAAGTACATATCTTGAAGGTTGGTGAAGGTCTAGACAAACGAAATCGGGCGATTCTTGGCGCCAAGCCGGGGCAAGATCAATGGTTCATGCGAATAAGAGTACTTCGGGTGCCGCATAGCTTGTTGTTCGGATGGTCTTGCAGTATTCTGAAATCCAGATTAACAGCACTCCGTTCCAGAAGCTACTCGGTCAATCAGAGTCAGTGTTACTTTCGTCAGCATCATGGGGCCGTTCAAAATTGCTGTCGCTACTGACCACGGGTTGCGCGTGTTGAGCGTGTCAAACGAGAGGCACGGTCGCCAATGATGGGTGACTGTAAACGTGTCTCGCCTGCTGCTGAAGCCAAGGGCAGACACCCGAGTGCCAGACCCTGCCAGCAGGCACGCAGTCAAAGCATCGGCTGATCAGCGCATGTCGATAGAGATCGCGCTTTTCGCTAAAGCCCGCTGTTGGAGAGGTACGTGTTGCTCGTCTCTCGCCAGGATAGTCGAACATGGAGTCGCATGTAAGGCCACCCTTTCAAGCTACCGCTTGTTCACATATTGCAGACCGGACGCGTGGCTCTCTACAGACGCCCTCCGTCCTGCAGGCTGGGCGTTGCGAAGCGTCGTCACAAAAGCTGGGCGTTAGCAATGCCTCCCTTGACGGTACACGAATCCCAGACATCCTGACAAGAGCCGGTTCCTGGCCGATTAAAGCATCAAGCCATCCTCAACCGGACGACGCTAAACTTCTTTTACGATGTCGGGCTTGGCTCTTGCTCGAGCACCGTGCGCGAAACTTTACGAGCCAATCAAGTCGGGCAATCGGAGCTGCGGTATCTGTCCCGCGACGATCCCGTTGAGCCTGACGCGTCCTGTGATGCAAAATGGCAGATGTTGATTGGATGGGAGACTTTCTGCTCCTCGAAAATAGTAGGAGAGTGCGCCGATGGACTGGGCGTCCGAACGGGCAGGGCTGATCCCCGAACTCCTTGAATTCGTATATTGCAAGCCACGAGCCATCCATTCTCCTGTCTGCTCTCGGCCCATCACCAAGTCAGTGTACTGGACTGAGTATTGACACCGAAGCATAATGGCATTCCGAACAGCCATGGCCAATGTCCTAGCGGCGATTTTGCTCGTGGCGGTTGTCAAAGCTGATTCATACAACGGATACGGCTGGAACAGAGACGGCGGGGGTCGAGGATGGAGGTATGGCGACGACAACGACGACGACGACGACGGCGACGGTAATAGCATTTACGGCGACGAAGCGAACGGCTTCGGGCTGGGAAGTGCTGCGTCCTTCGACCGAGCCAACAATGTCTTGATCGCCCACGCGATCGTCGCTTCAGCCGTATGGTAAGTGAAGCCTACACCAGCCATTCCGCAGTTCGGAGTTGTGTACCCGGATCAAGAACAAGTCCTCTTTTTGGCGGATTCAATGCTTCAACAGCCACTCCACTGGTCTCTCTGCACCTTGATCAACGCCCTTGTCTTGAGCAAAGTAACTGATGAGGGGTTTCCTGTGCCTGCAGGGTGCTGTTCGTACCATGGGCAGCCCTCATTCTTCGCATCAACCTCAAAAGCCCCATCGTGCTCAAGCTGCATGCGGGCTTGCAGATCTTTTCGTACCTGGTATACATTGCTGGTGCTGGCATGGGGTAAGTTCATCTCACAACGTAATACGAACAGCACTGACTGGTTCATAGAATCTGGCTGGCGCAGCAGATGGCACCTTACGGTGTCTGGAACGATGTCCACCCGCGACTCGGCCTCGCAATCCTCGCCATCGCGTTTTTCCAGCCTATCTTCGGATTTGTTCACCATCGTATCTTCAAAAAGCGGTCCGCTGCCGCAACAGCCGGTACTCCAACGAAGCCACCTGGACGCACAGTGATGTAAGCGCCCGCCGAACAATGTCAGGCAACAATGCTAATCGTCAATAGTGGTCGTGTTCATCTGTGGGTTGGTCGTTCCCTAATCGTGCTGGGTATTATCAACGGAGGACTCGGGATCCGGCTGACAAGCTTCTCTCCCTTTCGCACTGATGCTCAGACGCGCACGAGTGCAATTGTGTATGGAGTTATAGCTGGCGTCATGTTCGCCTTGTATGCCCTGCTCGTCGCCATGTTCGAGACTCGGCGAAAGCGTGCTCAAGGCAAAGCTCCGCCCTACAATATTGCTCAACAAAAGGGCCTCCCTTCCTATGAGGAAAGTCAGAGTTCTGCATCGAGTTTGGCCTCGAGACAAAACACCGGCGGGTACAATGGTACTGGTCCTGCACCCACTGCAGCACCAATACCCGGTGGGAATGCTCCACGGTACTCGTGAGGGTGCCACATGCTGTACGTGCTCCCGGAATGACAGCGATGGCTATATTACAGACTGAGATCAGATTTTG
Organism: Cyphellophora europaea CBS 101466; assembly: GCF_000365145.1. Classification (NCBI taxonomy): domain Eukaryota; kingdom Fungi; phylum Ascomycota; class Eurotiomycetes; order Chaetothyriales; family Cyphellophoraceae; genus Cyphellophora; species Cyphellophora europaea. The sequence goes on along the minus strand of NW_008481802.1, from coordinate 394,187 downwards.
ATGGACTCCCTGGCGTCAAGAGATACCCTTTAGATAAAACCATCTACACGACATGTAGAACAGTGTTATAGTCGAGCCATTAATCTGAAGTGGCAATTGAAGCGCAATTGTATGCAGCAGTACTGAGTATCCCTAATCAGCGAGCAGATGACGAGTCTCCCATGGAAATAAGTGGCCTTCAAGGCTTCTCCGCCCCGCGGTGGGGTACGCCTACATAGGTTTCGGTGCTCTCCATATAAGGAACAGTGTTACAGGACAGTATCCGTTGCTGTTCGTAGAAAAGGCACGATCGATCACCAAGAATACTCACAAGTCTCCAGATGAAGGGATTCGATTTGAGTCTTGGGCTAGAAGGTCAACATGTCCTTGTTACCGGAGGAGCCGGGATGATAGGTTCCACTGTCGTGGATGTGAGCAACGTCTCGTGCCTGCACTTGTATTCTACTGACGCTGACCCAGGCATTTCTCGCAGCCGGCTCGAACGTCTCTGTTTTTGATGTGATGCCAGTGACGGCCGAGAAGGAACGCATGTTCTGCCAGACAGTTGATATCACAGATGAGCACGGCTTAGTGACCGCGTTTGATCAAGCTCGTGCTCGATTCGGGGATATTGGAGTGTGTATCGCAGTTGCCGGCAAAGACCTCTCCTTCATAGGTAGGGCTGCAAATGTGCCTGCGCCGGTGATTGACGAAAACAGAACACCATGCTACCATGGCCACGATGAGCGTAGAACAGTTCCGGCAGACGAACCGAGTGAACTTAGAAGGAACATTTCTGACAGCCCGCGAATGGCTGCGAGGCATACAGTCCGCTAGAAACCCAGACACACTGCAGAATATGTCTTTGGTGGTCTTTGGATCGGAAGCTGGCCTGATGGGTGTTAAGAGTAATGCAGACTACGCATCGAGCAAAGCAGCCTTACAAGGCCTAGTCCTCAGTCTAGCTCCTGATGCGGCCAGTATACATCCTCGAGCGCGTGTCAACTTGATTGCTCCAGGCCCCGTGGATACACCTCAATTTCGAAAAGAGATCGCAGAAGATCCTTTGGAGGGATGGACGGAGGTAGCAACAGTGGCGCAAGGCCGTCCTACACCAATGTCGGCGGTAGCGTACTCATGCTTGTTCCTAGCGAGCGAGCGATATAGCTCCTCCGTCACTGGGCAGTTCCATCGTCTAGATGGCGGCAAGTCAGGCAAACTCTTTCATCTGCCTGCAAGAGGCAGCATCCGATAGTGAAAGGGAGAATAGAACACGCTCAGGGTTGCCTGACTGAGGTTCGACAACCAGGCGTCCGTGCTCAACGATGGCTTGCATATGTGGCGAAGTCTGAAGGTATCCTGGAGCAGTTCCTGTCGTCGCGCTCGAGCTGCAAGAGGTGTGGGTTAAAGCTCTGAACTGGCATCGATGTAGCTCGCGAATTTCTATGGCAACGATGATGTGTCTCAAATCGAGGAACAACAGTGGTGCAAGTGCACTAATGGCGAAAAGTGAAGATACTTCGTTATGCTGTTGAGAGATAATCCTCGTCTAGACTCAGCGGCTATCTGCACGACGCCCTAGGCGTGAGTAGCCTACCGGCAACTTTGACTTGGGCGTCGAATGATCAGAGTTTGGTGATCGCAAATCGCGCCGATAGCCCACACAAAATCAGCCGAAGTGCAAACCGACCATGCCACAAGAGCGCCAATAGGTGATTATTGCCTCGCCACACGTTTAACCTGGAAAGTCCATCCAGGCTTCTGGGGATGGATGGGCTGTGGGTGGCTGATGGGTGGCAAGTGGGAAGAGGAGTTGATGGCAGAACGTAATTACTAGTAGTCCACGCGCAAGTTATCCGAACAGGCCAGAGGATGCCTGCCAAGCTCTTACCGTAGATTCCCTCACCAGCACTCTGGGGTCACCGACTGAACTCAAACCGGCCCTTACATCGTCTGTTCATTTCCCCGCTTGTTCACTGCCACGACCCTTGTTGTCAATACCGAACAGTCAATTGAACTTGGCAGCGACCTTACGGCCCTCGACTGCATCTTGCTGGTGCCCTCCTCGTTTGCCGCCGCGACGCGAAACCCCTCCAGAAAGAGCTGCCTGATTCAGTCAAGAAAGAAGCGAATAAGCCCCCCGAGGAGAATATCCCGTCGCTCGTCCTGCTCGTGCACCTCAAGTTTTTTGCCCTTGTAGTAGGTCAAATGCATTAAATCGGATATTGCACCATACTTCGGATCGGTGTGGTCAAACGACGAAAATGGGTAGCACAGACGACGACTTCTATCTGTTCAACAGCAGCCTGGCGCCGACACCAAACGATTTTGACGCCTTCCTCGCCAACGAACCCGAGCAAGATCTCGCGCATGATGGCCTCATAAACCCCTCCGACCTCATAAAGAAAGAACAGTCCGCAGACAGTCCCGCATTGGACTTCCAGCAGAACCACCGTGGATCCGAGTCCTCAAGCTCCGATGAATCACTACAGCACAACCGTACAAACTCTGAGGTGTCCATATCCTCGAGCGCTTTTGCCCAGAATGCCGCTTGGGGTTCCGGAATCAATGGCCTCAGTATGCCAGCATATAATGACTCGATGATGGGCGGTGTGGAGAACGATTTTGAGGCAAAGATGGCTTCCGACTTCGATTTCGAGACCGCCGGCAGCACCCCCAGCGGCTTCGATCCGCAGATGTCCTTCGCGCCCGTCGTCGCCCCTGCTTCACAGTCGCTTAAGAGGGCTGCAAATGTGGCACGCTTCGGTCAGGCGAAAAGCGCCTCTCCAAAAATGGCAAACGCCGCACAATCGGGGTTTTACATTGCGAACTCGAGAGAAGCTTCGCCTCTCAATGCCATGCTTTCTGGACCATCTGGTCATTCTCCATGGAATAAACACTCGCCCTCCGCCGGTCTCGAGGAAACATTTAACACCATCACCATGAATGGGGACTCGCCCGGCAATCCGGCATTCTCCCCAAACATGCAATTCAACGGCAACTTCACCTTTGATGCCGACTCAAGTGCAACTCCATCCTCCTTCGGGATGGACATTGCTTCTCCGCCTTCAACTTCTACCTCTGCTCCTGATGGAACACCTAGATTAACCGTGCATCCGACCTCGCTCAAGTCTCGCGTAGAGACGCAGATACCGATCATTCTGACAATGTCATCATTGCCCGTTGGGGCTAAGAAGTTGAAGCTACCGACGCACACAGTCTCAAAGCCAAAATTCCTCGTCAAGGGCGAGCAGGAGCCGGGCCCAGAGGTTCTTGAGTTGCATACGTCTTTGGTCTGCACCAGCGCTATGCAAGACAAGGTCAAGCTCCAGCGAGCTCTCGCGCGCGCACGTGGTGAAGAGCTGCCAGCTGCTAACAAATCCAGTCCGGCATCCTCCACAACGTCCTCCTCGTCCAGAGATGATGAAGATAAGCCATTGAACGGTGGTGAAGTCAAGATCTGTACCGGCTGCATCCAGCGAGAGCGAAAGCGCGCGTCTCGCAAAAAGCAGAAGAAGCCAGAGGAAGAAGAGGCTTTTCAACGAGACGAGGAAAGACGCGTGGTTGTCTTCAATACAAGCCAGATCAAGGACTGGGCAGAGATTCCGAAAGAGGGTGCCGAAGGTTCGGCGAAAGCTCCAAGAGCATCTTCTGCTCCTCCTGGCGCGATGCAGGTCGAGTTGCCAATGCGAATTGCCTGCTACTGCCGACACCAGAACGAGAAGCTTGGCTTTCAGGTCATCTTCACCGTCAAAGACCATCGCGATCGAGTTATCGCACAGAGTATGACTAACCCGATCATGATCACCGATGACCATAAGACACACAACGCTCCTACTGCTGTGCAACCGGTGGCTGCGCCTCTGCCCAATGCCCCAACACTTCCTGGTGCTGGAGTGTTTCAAACTTCGGGGAACGACCCCAAGTCATCGGCTACCCCCAAGATGTTCAAGCAGTCTTTTTCCACAAACGACCTCAATGGACTACAGAACAGTTTCAACCCAAAGTTCCCGATGGCTTCTTCTAGCAACCCATTCGCTATTTCTGGCATCTCAAATGCAACATCCGGAACATTGACTCCTCGGAACCTCTCCCGCCCGGCCTCGCCGAACGCATCAATGGGACCGTCAACGAAGCGCAGGAAACAAAGTGGCTCCGGGAAGCTGCCGTCAGGCTTGACAATGACGAGGCTCGATACAGTTCCCTCTCATCCCAGCTCGTCAACCATGCCAAACTCGGCAGCATCCTCGCCGTACGCGACCAACATGACCTCGTATATGCCGCCACCCACTGGCTCATATATTCCGCAACGTCCTCCAGGATCTGGAACGAGCCCACCTACCCCCAACGGCACTGATCCTACATTTGCCTCTATCAATCGGTCGTTCTCCCTTGAGAACATGCCCAGGCAAGCCATGATCTCGGCGCCTCCTTCCCGGCAACCAAGCAGGCCAGGTAGCCCCGTTTCGGGCCGAAATAGCTTCGGCGCAGCTGATCAATCTCTTGCTTCGGGTGTCAGCAATCAGCTGCAGAACCAGCTATCGAGACGAGCTCCTCCGCTGATCCATAAGCTTGTGCCTGCCGAAGGCTCCGTCACCGGCGGTACGGAGGTGACACTGCTGGGCAATGGATTCTACCAGGGTCTGGAGGTCATGTTTGGAGACACCGAAGCCACGACAACAACATTCTGGGGAGAGAAGTGCCTGAATTGTATAGCCCCACCAGCGCTGCAACCGGGTACCGTTACGGTCATCTTCAAGCACGAACATCGCAACTACATGCAACAAGGCGCACAAACTAGGCCGGTTCTCTTCACCTACACAGATGACCGCGAGTTGGAGATGTTTCGGCTGGCGCTTCGAACGATCGGTAAGCAGATGAACCACCCGACTGATGATCCGTACTCCGCTGCCCAGCAACTTCTCCAGGGCTCTCACCAATCCATGTGGGGAGCTCCGAATGGAGGCTACAGTATGGGTCATCAGAGGAATGGCGGTATGACTGGTGCACCAATGGATGCAATGGAGCTGGAGAACACCATGGTTCGACTGCTCGAGTACATGGACCTACGGGCGCCATCTGCTCTGGCTAGGCTGGATCTCCGACGTCCCTCCGGACTGACTCTACTTCACCTGGCGTCGTCACTCGGTTTGACGAGATTTGCCGCTGGCTTACTTGCGAGAGGTGCCAACCCGCATCTGGTGGACAGGAATGGGCACACTGCGATGCACCATGCGGCAATGCATGGCCATACTTACATCCTACAACGACTGCGACTCTCGGGCGCTAGCCATAAGGTTCGGAGCTTCAAGAACTTCACGCCTGCAGACATGGCAACGTCTCTACTCTCATACCAAGCGGTGACGGTTCCCTCCGCTCATTATCGCTCTCGGAGCGTCGGTGGAACTCCTATGAGGTTGCAAAGCCGGAAGGCAAGCTCTGCCTCTCTACACTCCTTTTGGGACCACGACTCGACTTACATGGATTCGGACTCCGACGAGGCTGCAATCGACGATACTGATCTGTCGCAAGAGCTGGCGCGTACTGGAACACGAAGCCGGACTGCATCAAGGCGTGGTAGTGCGCAGCTTCCTACCAACGGACTTGCGACGTTGACGGCGCATCGTTCGATGGAGCCCGAAGCGAATGACACTTTCATGGCAGCATGGCGAGATCAGCTACAGAACTCGATACAAAGGTACAACGAGGCCACCCAGGCCTTCCAGTCGATGATGCCTAGCTTCCCAGCATTGAACGGTCACCTCCAGGCGCTGCAGCAGGAGTACCAGGGTAGTGCCATGGTTCGACGTGTTAGTCAGCTTTTCCCGCAAAGGCCCGGTACCTCGAGGTCGAACTCGCGTCGCAACGACGGTTGGTGGGACGCCTTGACCGGTAACCGTTCACCTTCACCAACACAGCAGCCTCCCGCTTATGAGTCGCTTTTCCCTGCGGATGGACCCTCACCAGAAGACATCAGCTTGAAGAAGCTTTCGGAAGAACAGGCTGCTGCAGACCTCATCATTGATCGTCATTTTGAGGCACAGTCATCGAGTCGGGCACCTCACAATCGCGACCATGATCAAGATGTTGGCGAGTTACTCCTACATCGCGATATTAAGCGCGTGGAATTGAGCAAGGATAGGAAACTATTCTTCGTTTGGGTATGCAATAACCCCTCCCCAAGGATTCTTCTCATTGACACATTCTAGATACCCATACTCGCCATCGTGCTTGGATTGATGCTCAAGAGCTCAGGCATTTTCGAGTTGTTTCGCAGCATCAACACGAACCCCGTTATGGATCGTATGGTGGGGGCTCAGGAAAGAGTAATTGAGGTGTTATAGGATCAGCCAGGTTGGCTTGTACATGACATATGAGTCGCACATGAAGCGGAACCAGGCCGGGACCAAAGTTTGCGTTACGTACTGTGAATAGCAGAGCGACATTTGTCGTGATTTTGAAATGCGGGTGTATTGGGACAATCTACGAAACTCGAGCTAGCTACCCGAAGTGATATATCTGCTGGAGCGGGAATTAGGGTGGCAAGCGCTTTAAAGCTTGCCGGGTCCGGAGCGGTCTGAGTGCATTTTTATTAATATTTTGCTTCGTAAAGACATTGTCCGTTCTTCACTAGTGAAAGTTGTGCCCGGTGATGTTTCGCGAGCAGCGATTTCTACTTCGCGATACATGTATCGTGGCATAAATCCTCAAGAAATTTGTTGGCTCAAGTTGAGGTCTCCTATCGAGACATAGGCCAGAACGAGACACGAAGAAGGGGACCGACTACCTCACCATTAAGTGCCGGTTACAGCTTCGATCGACCACGACACAAACTCAAAAGTTATGAAGGTGGTCTTGAACCAATTCATAGGCTTTAGGCTGTCTCTGACATCCTGACTGCCATGGGGAAATCTGCGATGGATCTCTCAACGACCATCACACGCCTACTCACCAGCCTCTCTACCCTGACTGAGCCGGACCCTCACGCGGCTCCCAACATGGCCTTCATCAGCAACATTCAGCAACAGAACATCCTCACGCGCCTCACGCCCCCCTCATCAATCCTCGCTCGCCCAAGCCTCTTGACCCTTCATCTCCTCTTTCCCCACGACCTCTTGCCCGCTCTCGACCTCCTCGACCGCGGCCTTGTCACCCGCTTGACCTGCCCATCGAATGTCTCTGAGGGCGAGCACAAATTCAGCAGCGGCGGCCGCGAGGTCTGGTACGTCCAGTCGGCATCCGCCATCACCGACGCGGAGCAGTCTCGGGTTGGAGTGGCTGGAGGGACAGGCAGGTTCCGCAACGCTCTGCGCTCAAAGGCGACTGACACGTTCTACGAAGTGCGCTTAGACAGCTGGAATTGCAGCTGTGCGGGATTTGCATTCCAGGCTTTCATTCTACTGACGACAGGAGAGGAAGTGTGGAAAGCAGACGTAGGCAGTGGTGGGCTGGGGAAGGATGATGTTGCCATGGCAGAAGGAAGCAGGGAAGGGTCCGCTGCAGAGGACTTCAGGTTCGGAGGGACAGCCATGAACGGAGGGATGGCACCGGTCTGCAAGCATATCCTAGCGGCGGCATTGGCGAGAAACATGCCCGCGTTCGTGCTGTCACCAGATAGGGAGGGCAGAGACCGTGAGCGACAGGCAGGCAGGCAGGAGCTGGCCGGATGGGGTGCGGGATGGGGAGATAGGTTTTGATATATCGGCGCAGCGAGTTCTCGAATTTGTCAAATGCGCGATGTGAGGACCACAACTCGTCCCAACCCCTGTACTGGTACATTCGTAACCTTGCGGATCACTTTTCCCGCAGTCTATGGACTGCTCTACTGTGTTACCGCCCGAGCCATGCTCGCGGAACGCCGATGCTAATGCAAGCTCAATCCAATCAATGGATACGTCGGTCAATTGCTCAACTCTTCTTCTTGCCTTTTCCCTTTGCATCTTCTTCAGGCTCTTTCTTCGCATCGCCGTTGACACCATTTGCCTTCTTCTCGTCTTTCTCACCTTTCTCACCATCTTTCTTCTCCTCGTCCTTCCTAGCCTCTTGCTCCTCCGCCTGCTGCCGGTTCTGTATCTTATTATCGATCAAGTCGTGGAAAGCAGTGATGGCGCGGACAAGTGAGCTCAGGTAGATGGTCATGAGCTGATCGTTGGTTTTGACACGCATGGCTCGGGCAAGTTCGCTGTTCTCCACCTGGTTTGCGGCGTTCGGTCTTGAAGCTGGCGGCGTCGAGATATTGGGAAGAAGATTGAAGATGTCTTGCAGATTGCCGAGTATGACATGGTTCACAGGTAGTTCGCCATCCAGTACTTTTTGGAGATACGCGCCAATCTCCCGCAACCGAAGGTGCAGACCTTGGAGGGACTGGAGCTGTGCTGTAATACGCGTGGACAGAGTGCCAACCGCAACGTCTCGAATGTCTCTTAGAAGGTGCTCAACGCCAATCTCCTCAGCCTCCTCTGCCTCGATGTTTGACGGGGTATGGACAAAGGTTTTGGACGCCGCTGTACCATCTTCACGAATTTCATCCACTGCGAAATAAGCATCCGTTGGTACACCAACTTCGGTAGGTTCGACAGAGATAACAACTAGTAGCGGGTTCGGCGTCCAACGTTTGAACACCTCGTTGATCTGAAGATCCGACGCCCGAAGGCGAGGGCCGCTTGAGTACCAGCCGACTAGAACTTCCTTCGCATTGACTTTGCGGTACATGTCTTTCATCTTCATATCAAATGTCAGTCACGGTTTGCGCAGGGACCTAGATCCACGAGAATTGCAAAGCACAGCGATAGTTCGAAGCTGTATTGGGTGTGCTTACCTGCTCGATATAGCTGAAGTCAATGAAGAACACATTAGGATCTTTCTCATCCTCTTCCCACGGAACTGTGCCATCGTTAGATTGATCACATTGGGGATGGAGCGAGGATACTCACTGGCGAAGCTGTTTGTCACACGGACTTTCTTGCCCTCATTTGACCCGAGGAGACAGCCGATGACTCGTTTGCGAGTACCTCTTGCGCTCCGATTGTAGTGGTCTGCACAGCTGAGGAGTACCAACGGCGCCACGGAAACCTGCTTGCTAACGAGAGCCAGTGCCTCGCCTGTTGTGCCCGGCATGATGTATAGAAAGAACGGTGACGTCTCGCGCAATCGACAAAGTTCGCGGGACAACAGATGCGGATCGACGGGCTGGTTGATCGAGATGTTGGAGGGAGAGATGGTCGACTGTACTTGATGTTTCCCTCGAAGCGCAGGCGCTGATGCGCGGACGCAGCAGAGTTAGGAGATAGCGGATTTAAGGCTCGACCACATGTGTCCTGGTCGTTCGGATTCCAGCATCAAGATCTCACAGCTTTTGTATGAGCCTGAGTTGCAACTCATTGCTGTGCGAGTACTGCAGCGACGTACTGCAGTCGGAACACCTACGAAGTACTTTGCGAATTTGTCGTCTTCCGCGAGAGCGGATGTGTTGTCATCTTATGGCAGGACCTGCTCTCGTTTGGGGAGCTCAGTGTCGAGCATGTATATTCACAGCGAAGATTCTTGCGCGTAAGAGTATGTTGACCCAACGATCGACGCGTAGCTATTATTTCATTACAGAGGCGAACGACGTATGATTGTGGTGAAAGAACGAGCAGATTATTGTCTGAGAAATGTATATAAGTCACCCGTCGCCAACTTTCTGCGTTGTCTTCCAGAGCGTAAGCCATGTAGCCCATCTCACTCAGAGCTGTCCGAACGATGCCATAGCTGCCGGACCACAATCCCGTTGTCATACCAGTCCTATCAAGCGAAGAGGCTCTGCCTGGCGACCTCGAGCTCGGACACCCGGACGCACTGGATTTTCTGTCTACAAAGCCAAGCACTCTTTCTACGTGTTGAAGCGAGGCAAAGGAAGCTTTCCCGCAGCTAACAACCGCTTTCATGTAATAGGGTTGAGACATTCCGCCCACTTGTTAGTACTGAGTAGAACGCGAGACTTGGTACCCCAGAAGTGATGTCAACGCCAATCTGCCGAGGCAGGGCCTTGGCATAGAACTCTAGCTTGGCGCGGTGCAACGGAGCGGCTGGAGCTTTGGGGTAGGGAATAGTACGAGCTTCGGGATTCTTCGCTTCACACTGCTCTCTGCCAACATCTTCCCACCGCCTTCCCTCTCTCTTGCAATTTCTCCTGCAGCTTTGCTACCCCAATCCTCTCGAGTTGTGTCTGCCTCGGTCCGGCCGCTTGACTAGAGCCTGAACACACCATGGGTGAGCTAAATCTCTAGCCCTCCATGTCCAACAGCTGACCTTCCCTCTGCGCCCGTCGATACGAAAGCCGAAGACCTGAAAGAGCTCGTGAGAACTCTGGAGAACCGCGTCCGGGCACTTGAACACAAGATCTCCGGCGAGGACAAGAAAACAGTCAGCGATGGCATGCGCCTGATTCTGATCGGTGCGTACAGCTCTGCAGCACCTTCTGCACGTGCTCATAATTTTAGGTCCCCCAGGAGCGGGAAAGGGTACACAGGCGCCTAGAATCAAGGAGAAGTACTGTGTCTGCCATCTGGTGAGCTTCAGCCGCGTACAGAGCTTGTCTACATCTACTCACACGTTTTACAGGCTACTGGCGACATGCTGAGAGCTCAAGTTGCACGCAAGACTCCGGTAAGCGAGGCCTCGCTGGCACAAGTACCTTGGGTTGGAGACGCCCAACGCTGATCCTGGACTAGCTAGGGAAGGAAGCAAAGAAGATTATGGATCAGGGAGGGCTTGTTTCCGACGATATCATGTTGAATATGATTCGGAACGAGCTAACGACCAACAGCGAGTGTCAAAATGGGTAAGTGAGCCTGTCTGCCGCGAAGCTTACTTGCGGCCAGGCATTGACTTCATTGGTTCTGTCAGCCGCTGACTGGCCTACAGCTTCATCCTCGACGGTTTCCCGCGTACTGTTGCGCAAGCCAAGGGTCTGGACGACATGCTGGTAGAAGAGAAGAAACCTCTCAAGCACGCCATCCAGCTCGAGATCGATGACGGCCTCCTCGTCTCAAGAATCACCGGTCGTCTCATCCACCCTGCCTCAGGCCGCACGTACCACAAGGTCTTCAGCCCACCCAAGGCGGAGGGTAAGGATGATGTCACTGGAGAGCCTCTCATCCAACGCACTGACGACAACGCCGATACGCTCAAGAAGCGATTGGCTACTTACCACTCGCAGACCAGCCCCGTGGTCGCATACTATCAGGACAAGGGCATCTGGAGTGGCATCGATGCTAGCCAAGAGCCTGGCCTGGTATGGAAGAACATCCTGGGCGTGTTTGGTGATGCGAAAGGGCAGCAAAGCGGCGGTGTCCTCGGAAAGCTAGGCTTGCGGTAAGCAACACAACATGACCTGAGTCGCACAGCCTACTTTGGAAAAGTGCTTGCATTGATGGGCGTTGGGACCGAGCTGATCCTTGACGAGTCAAACGATGCCCCTCCTGAGAGCATGCGGTATACGCCATATTGTATGTACAAACACGTTCATGAGCCCTTTTTGCGAGTGGCGAACCCTTTCAACGACCAGATACGGCGGACCGTGTGCGAGTTAGATCTAGCATATCCCGTCTGGCGAGCTCGGCAATAATACATACGTAGGTCCCTCAATGAACCTAGAGTGCCTCAATTCGCCCAATTCTTGTTCTCCAGGACTTCACGCGTATCGAGATCAAACAATGGTGCCTTCACAATGTCAGCCCTGTGTCACAAATAAGGCCCGCAGGCACTCGGGCTTACATAGATCTGGGAATGCGTTGTGAGCAACCCACTCGGCTGTGGATGATGAAGGCATTCAGTATTCCAGCCCCTGACATCAACATAGAAAGCTACTCGCACGGCGAAGGACCGCTGCTCTTTGTCGGCAAGGTGGGGAAACCATCTCTGCGCACGTTGGATAGCCTCAGGAAGAGCGCGTTCCGCCTCTTCCGAACTATCGGGGCTGTCTGAATCGATATCCTGAGCAGTCTGCTTTACGTGCTCCACCTCCCTCTGGTCATTAGCAACGAGATCAAACCAAAGCTGAACGAAGCGTTCACAGTTGAGGCCTCGATCCATGTTTTCCCACTTGGTCGGGGGCAGACCTCCGAGATGAAGCACCATGGTCCTTTTCTCCCAAACATCGCCATTGTCGTGAATCTCAAGGATCTTGAGCGACCGCAGCTTCTTGAGCTCCGCGATTGTAGCGGGTGCACAGCTATGAAGGGGTTCGCTGTACAACATGACTTCCTGAATGTTCTCGCTGATCGACCGAGAGAACTTATCGTAGAGCCGGGCACCTGTGAACGGAGCCCAGCAGGTGATAAGGAAGTAGTAATGAGAGGCCCAGATCGGTTCCACTTCTTGCTTGACCATTCTGCATGTTTGACGAATGTCTAGCTCCAGCGAAACTGGCTCGCTAAATGAAGTTGCCCAGTTATCTTCGAGTATTGGTAATCCCCCCTCGTTATCAAAGAGATTGATAAAAAGACCATTACCGAGTTCGTTGAACAGCTCCTCGTAGATACGTGAGCGCACTTCGGCGGCGGCTTCCAGAAGCAGGCATCTTCCATCGGAGGGTGGGATACTGGGGTCGGTGCAGAGATCGATTTGGGGTTTGGAAATCGGGCTAGCTCGGGGACTGCCCTTGACGGGTGACGTGTCTTCCATGGTCGTGCAGAGCTCCGGTACAGTGGACCAAGTGAACGCCAAATCGGGCTGAGGAGGCGGTACCAGGAGGACGTGCAGTCTGTTGACGGAGGAGGGAATCGTGAGAAGACCTGGCTTCGCAGGCAAGGGAGGTGAACGAAGAGTAGCACCTTGGAGCTTGGCACGTTCTCCGTAGGTAAATTTCCAAGTGGCAGGTGAGACTGTAGAATCGTCCTGGTAGTAGTCGCTGGCTCATCACAATAACAAAAGTTTGAGGAAGCCTGTTACAGAGAAGATGTGTTAGAGTCCTCGCAAAACAATCAATCTTTCGCAGAATCATCTCGTCTCATTCATTTGGACTCTCGTCATCAAGCAGGCCTTGACAGTATGCTTCGTCTCGCAACGTACGTTCCTGGCGTGAGCAGCGCTTCTAAGCCTCCATAAGACATCCTCCACGATTTTCCATTTTCTTGGCCACCGCCTCGCTCGGGGCGGAGCCCGCACTGAAATCACTTTTCCTCAAGATGTTTCTCTCCGATGAATCGAGAAACTCCGTTGTCGTCGTAATCAAATCCATCTTCAGGTATCCAGCCACGATTTCGGCAAACGACGCATTCTTGTTGTGGTGGGACCACGTACCGGCTTGAATCACCGACTTGTGTTTTGCTGATACCTTCTTGCAGATTCAAAGATGAGCTGTTACGCTTGCACCATGTCTAGGCACCGGGGCACTGGGAAGCGATGTGACCTTCGTTTCCGCAAGTGTAGCAGATGCGTGCTGAGGAATGAGGCTGGGGGCAAGCCGATGAGATGTGGCCGATTTTGCCGCTGTGATCGTCAGTTCGAGAACCGCAGACATTATGGACAAGCAAACCAATTGAAGCACTTTTGGCCGCTACCGCCACCAGGAGGACCAGCACCAGGACCGCCACCTCCCGCGACGCACTCTCTAGCAATGTGACCAACACCGCCGCACGACTGGGAAATGTTAGTTGAGCGTACCGAACGGCGATGGAAAACTTACGTAGCAGGTCAGGGGAGGGCGGCCTCCAGGAGCGCCGAAGCCGCCATGCCCACCGGGACCGCCGAAGCCGCCTCCGCCGAAGCCACCGCCTCCGCCCGAAGTGCATTCACTGGACCCATGTCAGCATCAAAGTGTTGCAAACGTTTCTGGTAGACGAACCGTGCATAGTGGCCCTGGCCGCCACACCTTTGTCAGTTAGCAAGAGTGTTTTAATATGGAGCGTGATGACTTGCTTGAAGCATCCTCGGCCCTGGTTGCCGCCGCCACCACCGTAGCCACCGCCATACCCGCCACCGTAGCCGCCACCACCCATTCTGCCGCCCGCACCAGGCTCGGGTGCTTCAGGGCAGTCGCTGTTTCGGTCAGTTCTGGTTCACAGCAAGGTCTGCTTGGATCGTACCGTGCGATATGGCCTTCCTTTTGGCAACGGTAACAAGTCTTGGGGGCTTGAGGTTGGTCGCATTCGGTAGAGACATGACCCTCTTGATTGCAGTTGTAGCTATTTGTGCGATCAGCGTAGGTTCGAAGGAGGGCGGGGTCAAATCAACCAGGTGGGAGTCTTCTTGGGGCAAGAGCGAGCCTGATGGTCGGCAGCGCCGCAATTAAAACTGGAGATCATTAGCTGAAAGGTCCAAGCCGTAGGGTTGGGACACTTACCAGCCGCGATCCATGGTGAGGTACGGATAAAGAGTGAGTGGGCTGCAGTGGCACAATTAGCAAGAATGTAGGCAATGATGTCTTGCAGAGAAGTGACCTACAGGTTGTAAGAGCAAGCCGATTAATTAAACCACCGAACTTCAGAATCGAAGAAGTAGTAGTAATGCTAGTAGCTGGAGAGGAATCAGTAGTTGCAAACCGCAGTTCAATCGAAGAGAAATGTCTGTGCTTGGCGGAATGTAAGGCGCAAACACGTGGTCGCGAGCCCCACTTTAGTGGCGCGGGGTCGTTATCGAGTGGAATGCGGTTCCAGGCGGTGGCTTCGAAAGAGAATTACTACCTCTATGGCTCGTGGAGATCCCCTCTCCTCGAGGTAGGCAAGTCACATGAACTGTTGATTTCCAGGCACCTCGGAGGCTCTGTCCAGCACAGTATGGGATGCGCAGTATCCCGGTATATGACCAGCATGAGGCCGAACGCCTTCTTCATTCGCGGTCTACGCGAAGTCGTAGCATGCCATAATCTGCCGTTCATCTCTCTCGCCTAACACAACCACTTGCTCCTCGTCGAACGACACCCATCTTCGTGTCATAGCGAGCTCTCGCTTCATCTCCTGCAAGACCAAACCAAGGCCATTTCCTCGCAGAGCCAACGCCGCCGCGACGCTCAGCGCACCATTTCGTGGCTTGACTTGTGTGCTCGCTCTTCCACGGACGGTGGTCAGCATCTGCTCGAGCTCCCAGACCCTAATCTCATCCCCGCGCGCACTCACAGACACAGCCTTACCTCTGTTGCTTACCTCTGCCGAAGTTATGGCTGAGGTATGGCCAAAGAGGCGTCGACCGGAGCTCACCTCCAGCTTCTCTTCATCTGATTGAACAATATAAGACATGATCGTATTATCGGAGAGACTGGCAAGGAGGAATGGATGTGAGTACGACAAAGAGGTCGGCGGACTCTTGATGTCTGGGTTCAGTGAAAACGGTAAGGTGAGCGGTGTTGAGAAAGCTGATCTCGACGAAATGTCCCACTGCTTTCGTCCTCTATACCTTGCATCCAATGGCGTCTCGATGTTTGAAGCCGTCCTGCTCTCCATCACGCCATCCTCTCTGGAGAGCTTGATTTCCTGAATACCGAGGCACCATCCCTCATTTATCCTGTTGAAAGCATATGCGATGGTCGCGATGACGCTCTTCTGGGTACACCGTAGTGATAACGTCGCTGGATGCAGAGGAGAGTCCGCGTGAAGAACAGCCATGGTCGAAGCCGATAGGGATCGATTGGGGTCATTCTCTGTCAACTGGTAAAGATGGATGTGTCTATCGCTGGTCATGGCTACGAGATATGGCATGGCCAGCGCCATTGACGTGAGCATAGATCCTGGCGAGACAGTGTAATTGAAGTAAGCCTTCAGGGTCGAGTTCTTGAACTGGTAAATCTCGCAGTGGCCATTCTCAAAGCCTATCGCAATCTTTGCTTCGGTCGAGCTGCCGTCTACGGCTAGGCTTGTAGGGCGAACGTTGTGCAATTCCACGTGCGCCTCCAGCTTCTTGACCTTCCGCGTCTGCGACCACACCCTCAACCCGGAGGCGGCGTCGGCTGTAAAAATCTGTCCCTTGTTCACCTTCGCCAAAACTGGTGGCGTCAGAGGGTGTGCGACCTCCACCTCTTGCAAGTGGGCCTCGCCCTTCTCCCAGTTGTTGCGAAGCCTAAATTGGCGCTTCCAGTCTACTTTGGCGCCATGCTTCAGCGACTCACCATGCTCGAGCCAACGTACCAACTTCGCTGGATTCGGCCTCAGGTCAATGGGTATGCGTCGAGCCCGAGGCTCAATCCATTGCCGATAGAATTGCTGCTTCCATAGTTCACTGTCCGTAGAAAGATACCGCAAACGGTGCGACACCAACTCGAGAGCGATTAGTTGTCGGACGTCGAGGAAGGCGAATATCCTCGAGAGGAGTTCTTCGGGAAGTTCGAGAAGAGCGCGGCGGTAGCCAACACGCTGTCTCTTGCCAGCATGCCCACTGTGGCGCCTCTCGTGCCCGGGATCTGCGGTTTCCGACAGACGTCTCTTCATTGTAGATGCACCCTGCACGGTGGGAAGTCGTCAGGAAGCCATGTGGAGACATGCGACATCGCTGCATCAATACGGTGGCGCAAGCGGCTTCAAACGCGCAATGGCTCCTTCTGCCAAGCTAAGACGCGCTGAGAGCGCGTTCTGAGTGTTAAAGGGACGTAGTCGATTCGGGGTTGTATTCAATCTTTGTTCCCCACCCAAAATGCCGCAAGCAGACACTCCGCTGACCGAGCTACTCACTCAGGCACTTTCGCAAAGTCAAACGCTGGTTAAGCAGGTGGAGGAACAGAGTCAGGTTATTGACCGGCTATTTCAGTCCGTGTCAGAGAAGCAGGCGGAGATTGATCGACTGAAAAAGGTTTTAGGCACGACACAAGCGAAGGAACGGAAGTGGCGGCTGCAGAATCCGCAAATACCTTCACCAGTCGTGCTTTCGGACGAGATAGATCAAACCAACACTTCGCAACCGTCAACTCCCGTGGCGTCTGCTTGTCGACCCGAATCTTTCAGGTCCAGTCCACAGATTCAGGTTCAATCATCGCCACCAAGGAAGAAACAGCGTCTCGAGTCGCGCGAGGGCACGCCACTGCGAGAGGTTCAAAACAACACAAAGCTACTTCCCCGGTCGGTGGATCGTGTCGAGAAGGCAATTGCAGCAATTCCGATCTTAGCAGAAGATGGGGAGGTTGATAGCAGGGAAGGCAAACACCAGTCTAAATCATCAAAGGTAGATCCTGCCGTCAGAGGCGATGCTGCCGGTCGACTGGACGCTCTGCTCGGATCCCCAGCGCCATCTGTCGACTTGTTTGCGCAGAGGCCCACTTCCGCCAGCCCAAGGGCCAACAACAGATCCGTTCCAACCTTACGCAAGAGCTCAAGTGACCTCGAGGCGACAGATCGCCAAGTGCGGCGAAAGCCACGTTTTGTGCCTCACCCGCCGCAACGGAAGGAGCAGCCTCCACTTCGGTCACGACCTGTTAGCAGCCTGAAACTTTCAGACTTCGTGCTTCGGCCTGAATATTTGGAGGAGTGGCACAGACCAAGGGATCGCCGAAAATCGGCATTGGGAGCAAGTGACCATTCTGAGGAGGACTTGCTGCTAGATTATCTGGGTGCTGGGTCGAAGAACATGCTAGCTAATATGACTAAGACTGCAAGGGACAACGCCCTACACGAAGCTCGAATCCAGAAGATTGCCCAGGGGTTTGCAGAAAGGAGTGCACCACTCGTAACAGCAGAGTGGCCCGGGGGAGGTTACTGGGAAGTCGAGTTTGGAGGGACACAGGAAGATGAGAAGCGGCGGAACGAGTTGGTAGAGAGGACGCGGGCGGAGGTCGAGCATCGTGTGATCGAAGCAATGAAGCCTGATGGTAGGTACAAGTTTCGGGACGAGTGAGGTACAAGTGAACCAACATTCACTTTCATTTCGTGCCCGACCTCCAAGTTGTTCTCTAGTCTTTCCAGAGCTGCACTCAAACTTCCCAGATCTCTCCCGCCGGCACTTTTTTTCAATATCTGCATCGCGTTTCTTGACCCCTTGTTGTGATCGTTCCATGCTCTAGTGCCGTACGGCGTCCATGTCTGCCGGCGCCGCTGACGGCTACTTCTTTACCTCAACCATCACCTCTCAAGTGGAAGTCCAAAGGATTCGGGCAACATCGAACATTTCCAAACCTTTCCAAAACGTCTGACGTGGTCAACGTTTCGCCCCGCAGTGGCGTCGCTAGAAGCTGCGACGATGACGGCGGTCCCGTCTGAGTCCGAGCACGACGCATCCTGCCTGACCTCAATTCGTTGTACTGATCACCATTCAAAAACAGAACCTATTCGCCCTGCTTGGGACGTGCTCAAGCACGAATTTCGGGATGCTATCTGTAATTCGGAGTCCTTGGGTCACTTCCCGAATCCGTCCTGCGATCCCCGCTTGTTCAATACGTTGCGCAAGCTTCTCGTGAAGGCAAAGGGCACGACCTGTCTTTATGGCACGTCGACCACTCAAGTTGTAATAGCTGCTGCAGAAGAGGCGTACAACTCTGGACCCATCGCCTTTCGTCCTTCCTGGAAGCGTCTGCCTCGGTCAAAATTCGCATCATTGCGATGGCTGATGTGCATGATCCCAAGCCCCTATTTTGCAGATGATGGTGGCAATATCATGCAGCGAGTGATGTCAGGGATTGTCAAGTTCTTCCATGTGTACGTGCACTGCAGCGTTAAGGATCGCCTTGTCGTACCTGGAGCGGAACTTAAGCTCGTCTCACTCGCCTGGCCTGGGTGTTTGTCGCCTCAGATCCAGGTTGCTTGTGATCTGCCGCAGATCCCGCTTCTTGAGTATGAGCGATGTGGCGATGGTACGTTGGTTCAGGTCACAGTGCTGGAGCCTTACAAAACAGTCAACCGACCGAAAGAAGAAGATAAAGGATCACGACCTACCCTAAACCACCCTGTCTGTTCTGGACAAAAGCCCGGTAAAGTCAAGGCATCGATCCAGCAGGCAGCTGTTGCACGCCCAACGGCCGTCGTTGTTCCATCCCAGTGCAATGGGACTGGTGCAGACGCCAATAGCACGAGGTTCAACGAAACCGACACAAACTCTGACGAGGAGCAAGAAGAATCAGACGAGGAAAACTCCAAAGACGGACTACAGCAACCTGAGCCACATCGATGCTCCTCTACTTGGAAGCCCACGGCCCGATCGAGGCGCAATCGTGGCTCACCATCAAGCGAAGCTGAGGTTGTCAGTCCCGTTCGTGGCAAGGTCCATGTCTCACAGGTTTTACGTCAGACGCAGAAGGACTACAAAGTCAAGAAGAAAGCTATGAGGCAGCGTCACAAGCTTCGAGTTGATGAACTTAAGAGCAAAGTAAAGAGACTCACCTGGCTATTGCGCGAGTCGGGTACCGACGGCGCGCAGTTTGACAAGATGATCACCCGTATGGACCCGGGCAGCGATGCTGCACAGGCATGCAAGGCTGTAAAGACGCGGGACCGACGGCAGCAGAAGAAAGCCGTTGAACAGAGCACTGGTTCCAGCACCTTGACCAAGAAGAAGGCGAAGGGTGCTGCACGTGGATAGTTTTGCAGTGCTATGTTCACCTTCCGCTACTGGCTAACCTTGGGTTCGGTGGTGCGATCGGTCTTTTGATGGCCACGGGGCAATAAGCGGATGGTGTGAGAGAACGTGAGCCTGTGTGTGGACTCAAGATTCATAAGAAGCGTGGAAAGCCACGCTACGTCCGAAAGAAAGGAGGCCAGGTCGCGAGATTCAGCCGTGAGACGATGGCCGCGACTTGCAGTCAATATTGCTTGCCGATTGTGTAGGCTTATTGCAGGAAGCAAGGAGCGCGGAGCCAAAGAGCAGCACTCGTAGATGTACTCAAGAAAACATCAAAATGCATAATGGCATGTCCTTGCCACATTATCGTGCTCTGACTAGTTGTGCATCTGCCATGGTATGCTTTCAATGGTGAACAGGCTGTACATAATACGTATACGAACAACCCAAAATAGGCGTGTGAAAAGTGGCGAGCTCCCTGCTGCTGCTGTCTCTATAAGTGATTGAGATCTGGTGCTCTGGTCCTCAGCCGACCTTGCTGTGGTGTGCGACATTTCATCCTGTGTCATGCTCCTCCAGAGTCTTCACCTTGCGATCCTCATGCCTGTGGACGCCCTCTTTATCCTCCCCCTCCCGCGCCATCACTCCAAATGTGCTGACAACAGCAGGTCCCTCGGGTTGCTGAGCTATGTACAACATCCGGTATCAAGAACAACATGAGGGAACCGGGAATGCTCGAGACCTTCATCCCTGGGATTCACTAGGAGTCGAAGATGGGAGCAAATGTTGGAACTCCCCTAGACTCGAGCCCATAAACTGTTTTGCGCGTCACACGGGGGTTGCTGATAACAAACACCGCTTCGGCCTGGCTGTCCACATACATCCCGTGTGCTAGTTCTAACAGATTTGGTCGTCTGTCGACTGAGGTGTTAATTATGACAGCATTCGGATCAGCCGCCATGACGTTGTCCATTACACGCTGACCATATGTCTTGATGGGGTCCTTGGTTGACCAGAGAAGGCGGATGAACCCAAGCTTGCGTTTCGCCTGGAGGAGGCTCAGCACGGGGCCGATCCCGGATCCGGTTGCAACCAGAACCATGGATTTGAAAATCGGTGCCACATTCTGCGGCTTTGTCAGTCTCGTCTAGCAAATCGGCCTCTCGATCGACTTACCAGGACACCTCGGGTCAGCCATCCACGCTTCCATAGATAAGATGGGGGGTTCTCGATGATCGCACCAGTCCAATTGCCCGCTTTGCTGACGAGGACGGAGAATCCTTTACCAGACTCCTCCGGGATGGAAGCAAATGCATGCCATTCTCTGAGCGGCTTGTCCGTGAGACGAGGCGCGGAGCACAGTGGCACATTAGCGTAAGTGAAGTGTAGGCGGACGGCATGGTTCGAGAGCTTCTCAGACCTGACAGGAACTTTCCGTAGATTCAGCCACGGGGCGATTAGACAAATGGTGATGAGCACCAGCAGCCAGAACACTGGTGAAACCACGATGACTCTCCACAGGTGTGGCTCCGGGCTCATCGTACGCTTGGCGGTGATGGAGATGAGCAGGAATAGAGCCCAGAACAGTCCTATGGCAGCCCAACCACAGAAACGGCTGGAGATAAGTTAGCAGTCTCTCAGAGGACCGAGTAGGTACATACTGAGACCATTCCCAGCAGTCATGCCAGCGCACGCGGAATGCAGGCAAAGCCATCAACAGGATCGAGAGCAAAAGTATATCAAGGGCGATTGTTATCGTCCAGAGTGCAATCAAGGTGCCGCCGCTTGCGGCTTCGGGGTTCATAGAGAATGTGGCGACATTCGTCAACCCAAACCAGATCGTGGCTGCGACACCCGCACCACTGTGCACACCTCCGAGGTGATAGATCTTTGCGCTGAGTCTTCGAATACGGAGAGGAAACCATCGAGGACAATGGCCGAACAGAATGAAGAGGGCGTTGATGACGAGCTCTTGGCGCATAACAACTGCGCAGGCTATATTGGCAGCTGATGCTGTAGCAACAGTGGAGATGGGAAGGCGAAGAACGCCGGGTGCGTTGAGGGCGCCAAGAACTACCATGGCGATGATGTTGGGCAGAAGGACGAGAAGGTGAAGGCGGCGATATACGCTCAGAAAGGTATACCTCGCATTGCGCAGGACGCGATCATATCTGGCTCTGACTCAGTATTGAGGCATCAAGGTCTGCATTGGGACCTACCTTTTGGGTGGGAGTGACTGTCCCTGCGCGATTATACTGTGCTTATCCATAAGAGTGGTAGATGAGCTGGCAAACGATGAATTCCCGGCAGGTTGACATGAGGTAATGTTGTGAGAGGAAATGCTGTTGAAATGTTGAAGTGACTCCAGGCCGGCTCCTTCCTTAAAGGCAGAGTGTGCCGATGACTCGATGCCATGTGGCACGTGGCACTTGGACAAGACACTTTCTGAACGACTGAAAACTTCACTTTCGTCCTCGCCTCCACCTTTCTCATGTTCAACATGCAGCCTCGACCCGCCATGCTGCTCCTTGTTCCGAGTATGCGAGTCTTCCGTGAGTGCTGATTCATATGCTTCGATATCTCCGACCTCGCGAAGACTATATCCGCCAAACAATAGCGGCATATCAATATCCTGGAGGTAAAAGTCTGTGAATGCCGGTGGCCACATGTTAGCAGCTGCTGAGGGACGCTATGGGGGTGGGAAGGGGTGACGGAGTTCTTATAGCATGCAGGATCAAGGACATGGATCTAAACGCATTGCGTCGAGCAGAGGATCCCCTCATTCCACCGAAAAACCATGACCACACTGTCATCACCAGTCCAGACCCTCGAGACACGCTGCTAAGCCCCATATTCTGCGGACACTGCGGGTTGTTACGGTGAGACAAGGGAACGGGATGCACTCACGGATTTCTGCAAGATTTCACCGGCTGCGGCTCCGACGGGCTTCAAAGTGATATCGATGGGGGTTGAATGGAAGCCGCAAGAGGCCAAAAGATTCGTACGTCAGGAGTCTAACCAATTGCTGCGGTGCAAGGGTGAAGTCGAAAGAGGCCAATGTCAACGAGGCGATACACAGTTTGTTTCGCCACAGGGCACTGATGATGGCACAGCCGTGAAAAGGCACCATGCCAAGCTCCAATCTATGCCTCCGGCTCGATGTTGACGAGATGGCGACTGTCGTGAGAGACTACTGGAGATGAGAAATCAAGGCACGGGCGGATCTGATCATCCGAGCGGGACAGCGGAGGCGGATTAGAAGATCCATTCGAGCCCGCAGCGTACGTGTGCTCAACGGCTGCTCCATGGCCGCGCCTTCACCAGGTTCAACACCGGCATGGCAATTCCCACGCAGGGTTTTGCAGTTCCAATGCTATGGAGTCAGCTTTGGGCTGGCATTGACCGGGATTTGGGGATCCATGTATTAGTCGGTAGCCAATAAAGTCCCAGTGGAACAATCCTTAGAAGAATGACTGCGTTTTGTGAAAAATGCAGGAGCCGACAGAGGTAGAGATGTATGGATTCGTCGCATATTGGTGCAGATGCGACACAAATAGACACCTCCCAGAAGATCGGGCTGATTAGACTCGGGATCCCATCCTAGCAGACGGTCACTATGGGACATCTCTGACGGTTTGACATCCTGGTTCAACCAATACCAACACACGTTGCAAAGGTACACCGTTGGCTGGTGGGTTCGACTTTGTCCGAGACTTGGACAACAGGTTGACGCCTATCATCGACCTTGATACTTGGTAATGCAGTGGTCTCTCATAATTGACGTATCCGCACTCGCCTAGTGAATGTGAAATGTGTTGGACTTATTCGCGGCAAAGAGCCGCAAATCCTCGGCATTGTTGTGTCTGCAGTCACATGCTTGGTGACGATGGCTGTCTGCCTTCTGACTCTCCACAGATGGCCTCGCTGCAGCAGTCAACGACACCAAGCGATCGGTACTTCTTTGCGTTGCCTCTCATTCTGCCTCTTCCATAAAGTCTTCTAGCAACGAACAAAGGCAGCGGTGATCCGATCGACTGCCGTCTTGGCCGGACTCCCCCCACTGCGCGCCGCCATCGATTCCACCGGTGGTGCCTTCAAGCATTAAGCCCCCGGGGTGATTGCAAATCCAACATAACAGTGTCAATCTGTGAGCCTATCGTTGAAAGAGCGTCTCAAGATTCAGCAAGCATCCGTCCGGGCCCAGTCCGGTCTGTCCTACCATGGCTGTTGCCACCGGACACGTAGCAGCCACTGGCGGCAGTCACAAACAATGCAATGCGCTCTTGGTGGCTGAAGTAGATAAGATTTGGCGATCTGAGAGCGTTGTCAAGATTCCGACTGGTCCAACAGCGGATATCCTTTCCTATGCCTTCGCCTGTCTTGGTCAGTACGATGAGGACAAGCCTGTCAGTATAGCTTCTCTGGTGGCTGAGATATCCTGAGGCTCCTATGTCTGACCCCGCTCTTCTGACAGATCTTTGTTGATGCCTTAAACGCGTCAAATACCTTCTCCGCCCGAGAGGCTCGAGCTACGGTTCGCAAGCTCATTGCAGGTCTCAAGGCGCACGGCCTGCAAGAGGGAGACTGCGTCTGGCTCCATGCATTCAATACTGTAAGTATGGGTCATTTACGCATTCATCCCTGCTGTGTTACGTGCCATCACCCACGCGAGTACGCACACAAGAGATGGATGAGGTGGAAGCTGACTCCGAAACTGACAGATCTGGTATCCACTCATATGGCTGGTACGCGGTCTCCTAATCATTGGCCCAAGCCACCCCCCCTAACATCTCCACTCTAGGCTGTCATTGGCGCTGGCGGCATCATCTTCGGTACAAACCCATCCGCCCCCAGATCCGAGCTTCTTCACAATCTGGGCACCACCCGTCCCAAGCTCCTTGTCACCGAAGTTGCCTCTTTGAACGTCGCAGAACAAGTCGCAGCATCATGTGGTATCGCCGACGACCAAGTCTTCGTCCTGGCCAAGACCAGCCAGTCGGTTCCTGCTGGTCGGCTGTCTTTCTTAAAGCTCCTGAGTCATGGTGAATGTGGATGGGATGTGTCTACTGGCCACGAGAACTTGCTGGCTTCCAGAATTGCGGCTTACTGCACCACAAGTGGTACGACTGGACTGCCAAAGGCAGCCAAGATTCCGCACTCTTATGTGGTTGCACAAGCCGCAATGATTGAACAGCGTCTCAAATCCAGACCATATCAGGTGTGCAATGGCAGATCTTGCTCCGGAAGCCAAATTCATGCTGACATATTTGACAGCCATCACAGCTGGTATGCCTGCCTGTCTTCCACGCATTTGCAGCACAGCTCGGTCTTGTACAACCTCTTCGACTGGGAATCACCACCTACTTCCTCCCTCGGTTCGATCTCGACAACTTCATCGAATCTGTTAGAACCTATCAGATCACCGATGCGGCTATAGTCCCGCCCATCGTTACCGCTCTACTAAGACGACCTCACGCAGATACAGGACTCAAGTCACTACGCTACGTACTTTGCGCGGGCGCTCCCATCACTGCCGAACTCCAGGCTAAGCTGTACCAATTCCTCCATCCCGATGCCACTGTCGGCCAGGTTTGGGGTGCAACAGAGCTAGGATGGGTCACTATGTTTGCTCCAGGTGAGAAAGACCAGTCTGGCAGCATTGGTACCCTCCTGGCCAACGTCGAGCTGAAGTTGGAGGATGTTGACGGTCGCCGCATCTGTACGGACCTCGTCCACGGCGAGGCGCTTGTTCGCTCCCCATGCTTTTTTTCGGACTATCTTGACAACCCTGAGGCAAGTGCTTCTGCTTTTGATGACGATGGGTTCTACCGCACTGGCGATCGCGTGTACGTTGAAGGGGACCAGCTCTACATCGATGGCCGTATCAAAGAGACGATGAAGGTCAATGGCTGGCAGGTGTCGCCGACCGAGCTCGAGAATGTCCTACTCCAACATCCGAGCATCGCGGATGCTGCTGTTGTGGGCATTTATGCTATCAACCAAGACGGTCTCGAAGTCACACGTCCACGTGCTTACGTGGTGCAGAGGTTGCCTGAATCTTCCGCTGCACGCAGCGAGCTGACGGCTGAAGATGTTGCATCGTTCTTGGCATCTCGATTGGTCTCCTACAAGCGCTTGACAGGGGGCGTCGTCTTTGTTGCCGCGATTCCACGAAACTCAACGGGCAAGATTCTTCGCCGTCTTCTATTGGCAAAGACGCCAGACGACACGTCATAGTTGGCTGTGTCGGCTACCCAGGGCTGTCGACAATGGTTGAGGGAGTCTTTCGAGGAGTTCTAATTCAGCGATTCTTGGAGCCCCTGAAGACATGTGAGGCCGGCTTGGGCAACTGGTCCCCATCTCCAGGTATCGTACAACGACTCGCTAGACTCGTCTAGGCGAAGGGATGTGGGAAAATTGTCAGAGCGCTTCGAGGTTTCCAGAGAACGGGAATACCTACAATAGGCATCACCATCTCTCAGATATTCCACCATGGAGTTGGCTTTGGTGGGCCGCAACTTATGTATCTATCATATGGGCCGCTAGCGTGTCACGATCATGATACATACAGCACCTCAATTAAAGAGGATTTATGAGATCCCAGACTTCGATGCCTACGTAGATGGACTCCTGTTCTGTACAGCTGCGCGGTGAAAACGGTGCATTTATATTCCTAAAGATACGAACCGCAGCGTAGATTTTCCGCGCAACGACAGCGGCCCAAACCCAGCATTGACTCGCTAGAAGTGGGTAATCGTTGTATCGTAGACACAGGTTCTACCCGCCGACAATGAACCATCGCCGTAAAACATGTGGAAGAGTTGTTCACAAGGCTGCCTGAATCAGGCGTCGAAACCTGCCAAGGGAAATTTCTTACTCCACTTGATGTTCTTCTGCTCTTTTTCAGAATATCAGGCAAGCGCTTCTCTGGAGTAAGAACCATCGAAATTGTGATCTACTGTGTGATAGAGACGTAGCTTTTCACGACATTAGGATTCCCTTGCGAGTTCTTTGCCTAACCCGTCCACTCGCAGCGACCGGCGGCACGGTATCCCGCTTTCTCACTGCACTGAACTATCGAGCATTGCAATAACTACCATGTCTCTGCATACGCCTCACGATATTCCCCTTCAAATCACTGTCCCAAGCGAAGCTGCTGGCGCTTCGCCCCTCGTCTCCTCCGAGCGACGCGTTACTCCATCATGGACGATTAGCCATCTGAAGACGAAACTGGAGCCCATCACTGGCATTCCTTCCACCTCGCAGTCACTCCGCACACGCAGCCTCGACGGAACATGGATCCAACTCGACGACGAAGACTCCATCGTTGGCGACGCGCGCTACAGCCTCCGCCGCGGCGCCGAGATAGAGGTACGGCATATCAACCCCCATCGAGATCTCCCCAGAAGAGCTTCTTTCATCCCCACCCCTCCCTCTCTTGTATGGAACGCGTGAGTATCTCAGCTAATGATTCCACCCATAGGTCCAGGACCTCCGCCCACCTCACCTGCGCGCCACCACCAATTTCGACGACCCCACCGTTGACAAGTACGTCATGCCGGAAACCGCCTACGCGGCCCTTCCCAACACCGTCCTCTCCTGGAAGAAGAACCAGAAGCTCGGCCGCTTCGACCCCTCGGCACCTAGCGCCGCGGACCTCGCGTCTTCCCGCCTGTCGCACGACTCGGCGCTCGTGCAGAGCAAGGGCATCAAGGTGGGCGAGCGTTGCCGCGTAGGCGCCGACGACGGGCGGCGTGGCGTTGTGCGCTTCGTGGGAGAGATTCCCGGCCTAGGCGGGGAGCGTGAGGCCGGGTGCGTCTGGGTGGGCGTGCAGTTGGACGAGCCAGTGGGGCGAAACGATGGAAGCTGCAAGGTGGAGGTGGTGGTGGAGCGCGGGGAGGGAGAGGAAAAGGAGACGGAGAAGCGGACGGAGACCAGGCGCGTGTTTGAGTGTGGTGACAAGTATGGCGTGTTTGCGCGGCCGGAGAAGATGGAGGTTGGGACCGAGTGGGGCGTGCTGGATGATCTGGGGGACGAGGATATGGAGGAGATATGAAGGATGAAGGGTGTGTGGGGGGAAAGCAGATGGCAATGAAACACATTGAAGACGGAGGGAAGTTTGCAGAAGAAACAGGATTTCTCGCTCAGCTCGGGTATGCAGTCGTGGCTCGCGGGTCGTGTAGAGCACTATCCAGATCGATACCGGCGACACGCTTTCGGTAAGGCTTTCTCCTGCTATAAGCAAACAATAGACGATATGGTCATGACATCGTGAATACCATGCGTTCGACTTCCATAATGCCGCTTTCGTCTCACAAGCACAAGTCGTCGACTGTACAAAAGTCGCCAATTACTCCTCCATATCAGCCAAAAAGGCTTCCGGGATCACCTCACAACCCTGGCAGAACACCAGGCGCGCCTCCTTGCCCAGCTCATTCTCGATAGCATACTGATTACCTGCGGCTGGTTAGCACCATCTCCTCTCTTGGGATTGGAGGATTCACCTCTCGGCACCTGCCAGAAACCACCTTTACCAATGCTGAACGTGGTCAACTCGCCCAGTACCGGGCCAACACTGGCTGTGACTCGCCCTTTCACCACGTAGAACGTCATCTGCATCTTCTGTGCATTCTTGGGCTTTTTGATGCCCCCCGGTGGCAGATCCACAAGCCCTACGCTCATGAACTCGTTGCTGAACAGCTTGCTGTAACGGAACAGTGGAGGCTCCTTACCGCTCTTAGCAGCAGGCACGTAAGTCTGGATCGCCTGACTTGAATGCGCGATGTCGATCTCTTGTTCGATGTTGAGAGGCGCACCTTGCTCGCTGTCCCATTCGGAAACGATACCGCGGATGGTGCCTGAATCGGTTTCCCATGGTTCCGTCTGGTCGTCGTTGAGATCTGATTCGACATCAGAATCGAGGTCCGCGGAAGTTCCCTTCTTGCCTTTCTTCTTCCCTTTGCGACCCTTGTACTTCTTGGGAAGGGGAGACAGGTGCTCGTCCGTGCGGATGATTTCCTTTATGCTGTTGAGAGGGAAACGAGTGCCTTCTTTGAGCTCGGTGTTAGGGCTGCCACCCCAGACGCAGCGCTCGTTGCGCCAGTAGGCAAGAGGCTTGACACTCATGCGGCCACTGCGAGTGAGAGTAACGCTATCGTCCGCGGGCGTCTCTTTTCGCAAAACGTATAGCGAGCGTGGCGGGTTTGGTCGCGCTCGGACCTTCTCGACAATATCATCAAGCTCCTTTGCTTGACGCTTCGACATCTGAGAATTGCTGTCCTTCTTCTTGAGGGGATGGCGGTTCTGGGGCTTCGGAGGTGGCATTGCAGACTGCTCCGCTGCGTCTGAATTCCTAGTCTGCCGGACCAACTTTTTACCACTGTCTTTCCGCGCCTTCTTGCTTGCGGGAGGTGCGGAGGATTCACCGTCAGATTTGCGCTTACGTCGCGAGTTTGCTGTAGTCTTGCCTTTTCCATCATGGGGCGTGAATGTCTGGTCGACTTCCTCGTCATCGATCTGCTGCGGTGGCTCAACGCTTTCAATATCCAAATCGGCCTCTTCTTCTTGCTCGGCTTCGCCATTGTAGTCATCTATCTCGCCAGCAGCATCGTCCATGAACGGCTGTGCGTCTTCGAATTGTGGCTCTGCCTCGTCCTCGTCCCTGTCCTCAGGCTCGGACGCTTGGTACTCGTTCTCGATAGAGGTCATAACTGAGTACCCATCCGCGGAACGCTTTTCCTGCGTCCTCCTGGAAGCTGTGGTGGGAGCATTACGGGTAGTGATGTCGCGTAGCGGAGAGGCATCACGAGTAGCGCTTGACATCCTACGTGCTGCGTGATTCGCTCTGCTGGGGCTTGAGATGGGCGCCTCGTCGTCTGCGTCGTCTTCGTCCACTTCGTCTTCTAAATCTCGGTTGATCGTGCGCAACGAAGCGCCACTCCGTCGGGCGGTACCGCTGATACCGGACTTTCGTGGTGAAGCAGACCGAGGAAGCGAAGCGCGTATACTTCTGCGCGTTGATAGTACTTGGCTTGGAGTAATGCCGGAGCCTGTATTGTATTAGTCTGCACTTTATGCGGACGGACTTGACAGAATAGCATAACAATACGTTTGCGATCTTGATTTGAACGTACTGTCTATACCAGTCATTGCCGTCGATTCGTTCGTACCTTCAGTTGCGACATCCTCCGCGGTGAACATTTGCTTCAACGGGGATGGTTTTTTGGGTGACGAGAACAGGTTGGACATCTCCTCAAGGCCATGCTCGTCGAGTTTCTGCTGGGGTAGCGTGAGACCGGTGCGTCTGCGAGGGGTCAGTCGCGCTCTCTCTATCGTATACTGTATGCTCACCTCCCAGTCTTGCCGACATTGGAGAAGTCAACATCGCGCGCCCTGGTATTGGGGCCTCGCTGTGTACGCGCCATGTCGTCGCTGTATTGCGGAAGTTGAGTCTTACTGATGTGCGTATTCAATGGCCTTTGCGACCGCGCGAGGAGAAGGTAAACAATGGGGGAAGAACTTGGCGGGGCAACTTCGGTCCATCTGGGCCGCCGTAGAAACGCGTCCCCCAAGTGAAGATGGCTGACGAGCGCGTCCACTTCCACGATTGCCGCACCCGCCCAAGACAATTTCTAAGTGATTACGAATCTCATATGCGTACAACACGCGTCAAAATGCCGGAAGACGCTGCTGTCGCAGCCACGGAGTTCCCCACCCCACCATCCGTCGTCGCCAACTACGATGCCCTCATTGCCGGCCAGTCTTACTCGCACTACTCCGCAGTCCCCGCGCTCGTAAGTCCCAATGGCACGGGCAATGTCCCGACACCCGGAACACCTTGTGTACTAGGCGTCGACGAGGCCGGCAGAGGTCCTGTTATTGGACCCATGATTTACGGCGTGTACTACTTACCTATCGAGATCCAGCAAACACTCCTCACCAAGACTTACCACTTTGACGACTCGAAAGCTTTGACGGCCGATGTACGCGCCCGGTTGATGAAGGCTGTCTGCTCCGAGTCAACAGACCTCTATGAGTCGTGCGGATGGGCGATCAGATCTCTGAGCGCACGAGACATTGGCGCCGGCATGCTGAAAAATGGTGGAGCATATAACCTGAATGCGCAGGCCATGGATGCGACGGTGGAACTGATACGGGGCGTGCTAGAGCAGGGCGTTAACGTGACAGAGATCTATGTTGACACTATTGGCATGCCGGTTGTGTACCAAAAGAAACTGGAGAGAATATTCCCCACCATCAAAATCACGGTCGAGAAAAAAGCAGACAGTCTGTACCCGTGCGTTAGCGCAGCCAGTGTGGTCGCGAAGGTTACAAGAGATGTGAGTTGCGAGAAGCTATTCGAGGAGTACGTGAAAATGGTAGGCGAGGAGGAACAGACTGCTGCAGGTTGGGGATCAGGATATCCTTCAGACGCTCGTTGCGTGTCGTGGCTCAAGCAGTCGGTCGATGCCACCTTCGGCTGGGGCAGTGAATGCCGCTTCAGTTGGTCGACGGTCAAAGATATGCTAGACGCAAAGAATGGCCCTGGCAAGAGGGTTGACTGGCCGGCTGTTGGCGATGATGACAACATGCAGCTGTCCAGCTATTTCAATGCTGCTGGCTCTGGGCCTAAGACCGAGGCTGATGAGTTAAGAACGTGGTTTGGAACAGGGGTTGGACAGGAGGCGTTCTGAGCGCATCGATAGCCATGAATCATGTCGATGCTGATGTCTCTACTTTCCAAGAGCATACTCGTGCGTCTACATGTTAGCCTTCAAGCCATTTCCAGGGAACGCGTGGTCCAATGAGTGGATGTATTCAGCCCAAGCGAACACCAGAACCTCCTCAGCTGCAACGACCCCTTGATTTCCAGAGCGCAATTTGCCAAATATAATAGATCCCTCGACGGTCCCCAACTTCGAGATGAGAGAGATCCTGAGACTCAAAGATGGGAATGGTGAGAATATCAAGTCCTTGCGAGTACAACGAAGCACTGTTGATGCCCTCGGATTGGGGGTCAATGGATGTACCAGATATCAGCCTCGGACTCGATCTCATCGCGTGTGAGCTTGCACAGAGAGCCACCAAACTCTCGAGTGGTTGCAACAACGAAGATTCCGAGCCCTGGCAACCACTCAGAACAAACGACCTAGCTCGAAGTGAAGGCTGGTCACTTCTTTGTTCAGTCACTGCATCTACTGCTCGCGAGACATTGGTGAAGCAGGCACAGTGATTGGGTCGCAGACATGGACAATTGTCGGCCGGTCTGACTGTGTCGGTCAAAGTGCTATTAGCCAGTCGAGTAGGCCTGCTTGCCAGCCACGGAGCAATCTTCATACTTGTACTATGATGGTCAAATCTTTACAACTAGGTCTTCGGTTGGCTGAGACTACATTGAATATAAATGTCGAAGTTCACGTTGGCAATAATTTGACTGCCCTATAGGGTGGCTTAGCACTCGACCTCGTTTGATACTACGGCCTTGCGCCGAGCAACAAGGTGTAGCTCCGTCTCTAAGGCTAACCTTGAGATTGAGAGCGACCTTACGAAATGTGAGGCTCACGTGGACACCATGGATGCTGTGGGTGCTTCGTCGCGTGCGCATCCAATTTCTCTCCCAGCCTCTTCCGCCACTGATTTTCACTGCCTCTTGGCATTCCCATCCATCTATAAAATCCCATTCAACCCAGCACATCCTCCTACTTCTCCTTCCTTCATGGGACAGCGCCGCAACATCGTTAACTCGAGTTGTTCTGTGCAGCCATCCGGCCTATCGTCAAAAACGACGCTCACAAAGACGAGCATTTCTTTTTCCCCATCTGCCTCCTGGCTCCTTTCATCTCCGTGAGATCACTTACTAAGGTTATAAAACCCACACTCTCTCCCTTGGACTGGAGACGAGCTGCTACTCTCAGGGTGCCTTACCAGATATTCTGCTGCAATACAAGCTGGCGCCGTTAGACCGATGTGTCCGGCAAATCACTATAAGTCTCCTGGTTCGGTCTGGAAAATGATTCGTGGAGAGGGTCGGACAGGGACGGGTGGGGAAAAAGGCTGCGATATGCTGTAATCCTGTTGGGACGCGACAGGCAGTCTGGAAGGCCTTGTTCAGCGTCCACTCTGAGCACTCTGCGGGCCAAAACATTTTCATCAATGCTCTTGCTGGACTGAAGCAGGCTTTGGGGAAGATGAAGAACCGTTCCTGACTTGTACGTGACGGGACGTTATGCGCACGCAATCCGCACGTCGTCGTAATCTAGTCAACGCCCAGAAACCAAGGCCAACGCCATGAGGTATGATTTTGCATGTGCTGCCCACTCATAGCTTCGACTTCACCCACAGCCCAAAATTTCCTGTACCGTCTAGGCCCGCAGGACCATCGTAGATATCCCGCTCGACAACCCTTGTGTTGATCTGCCGTGGTGAAAGGTCTTTTACGAATTCCACTCCCAGCAACCTCATGGCTGTATCCGTCTCCTTCTTCAGAATCTCGAGTGTCCGCTCTACACCCTGGATACCACCAGCGCCCAGGCCAAACAGTGCTCCTCGGCCGAGACCAACAGCCTTTGCCCCTAGGGCAAGTGCCTTGACCACGTCAGTTCCGCGCTTGATGCCGCCGTCAACAATAACATCAATGCGGTTGAAGACCTCCGGGCAGTATTTCCGTATCTCGAGCAGAGTGTGCACAGCTGGAGGTGCGGTATCTGCCGCTCTGCCGCCATGGTTGCTAAGGATAATACCCTTTACCTGGTCCGCATGCTGTGCTGCAATGAAGGCATCCTCATGCGTCTGCAGTCCCTTGAGAATGATGTCCTTGTTTGTATGCTTCCTTAGCCATGGCAAAGTCTCCTTCCAGGTCAGTGTCGGATCCGTACCGAAGAACAAGCTCTGACCGATACCGCCACCGCCCGTTATTTGATGCCCGCCGGCGTCCTTGAGAGCTTCGTTCGTGTCCTCAGCGATATTCTTGCTGCGCTCGTCGTGCTCACGCTTGCCGGGTACTGGGGCGTCCAGCGTCAGGCAGATGAATTTGATGGCATCCAGTTTATTGATTCTGGCGAGCATGGCTTCAGACTTCTTGCGCTCGGTCTGTACATAGAGCTGCCAGCCAAATATCTGCTCCGGTGAGGCATCCTTGACAATCTGCTCGGGAGTCATTGATGCGTTGTTGGAAATGATTTGCATAGTGCCGTAGTTCTTGCAGGCCTGCGCGATGCCCCACTCGCCGTCGGGATGAGCCAAGCGGGCCATGGCCGCAGGTGAAACATAGATGGGAATGTCGAGCTTGTGACCGAGGAAGCTGGTGGAGAGATCACATCGAGAACAATCGACGAAGACTCGTGGCCGTAATAGGATCTGGCGGTAGACTGTGTTGTTGAAGGATTTGCTTATTAGGTCATCGCCAGCTGAGTAATAATAAGCCCAGCCCTTCTTGGACAACTTCTTGGTTGCTGCCTCTTCAATTTCATCAAGATTCAGCATATTCTCTAGAGGGATCTCGACATTCTGGTCCGCCTCAGGTCCGATTTCTTTCGCCGACTTGACCGGTTCAGGCAGTGTCGTGGGATCGATCGGACCGAGACGCTTTGAGCCGGGCAGATTCTCCTCGAGCGTCCCAGGAGGATGGATGGGGTCGTATTCTTCCGTGGCATCCTGACCGGCGAGCTTGAGAATGATGGAGGCGCCTCCGGGGTGCGAAGGAAGGAATTCTGTCACGTCCCAGACTTCACCATACAGAATGACCCAGCAGCTGTCCTTGGACTTGTGCTGCTGCACTGTGCATTGTCAGTGCCGGTTTTCTTGTGACGAGGGTGCTTACCTTCTGAGTACGATATGGGTGTAGACATGGTAGAGTATGCTTGAAGGGCTCCTTGATGAGAACGAGGTAGAGAGTCAAGTTGCGGTCACCACTGCATGAGAGGTATATGGCGAAAGAAAGGACAGACTTGTCTGCCGATGTATCCTCAGCAAACAATATTCATGGAATCTTTTGGCTTGCCGCAGCTGGGTTGGAGCGTTGGAGTAGCTTTGGTTCCCCCACGGGCACGGCGCACTTCTGCGGCCGGTACCAGCTGCACCGAAAGCCCAACTTTACTTTGGCACGTCGGCAATTGGCGAGTTCCCGCTAAGCTCGGTGGCCGGTCGGTCAGAACAGCGAGATACGCCGAACAACCTCAGTTCTTCGGCGATTTGAGAGCAAGCCACTTCACTATAGCGAACAACCGTTGGTTTAACATCATGAATAAGATAGCAAGGAAATGTCGTCAAAGTGTATGGGCTTTGAAAGCCGCTCTGATCGATCGTTTTGGACCGGGATCCTGTCCCGAGCGAACTTCAGCTTCCTCGTAAGAAATCGTCTTGCCATCAATCACTGCTTACATCTGCACCTACGGTGCATTGGTCCCAAACTACCCAGAACTTCGAGGATGTTTTGTAAAATACGCGGTCTCCAGGTCGATGCCTGCTGTGTTTGCAGTGGCCCGCATATCTACTACGTATGCTGCTGAACCTCAGGTGAACAATGCTGGAATGCCGGAGCGGGTATGTTGCTCCTTCCGGTTAAGGATAGATTCACGTCATCCTGCTGCATCTGCTGCATCAAGGTATCTGTCTATCTCCATGCTCTACCTCGATAGAGAATTGTGCAGACCCATCCCGTGCGACTGTACGTCCTATCGCAGCTAGAGTGAACCTACAGACATACAAGGAGCTTGAGACTCTGCTGCATCATTTAGGACATGTTCAGCGTCCGTCTCCTCCCCAACCACACCCCCTCGATCCCCATCTCTTTACTAATAGCCTCCAGACACACCACGCCGAAGACCGCTTCCGCTTGCGCCTCCATCGAGCCCGGTCGGTCGACCTCACAGCCAACGAGCTGGTTGAGATCCGCGCCGCGCAACGCACCTTTGAGGGGGCGTACGTGCGCACATCGCTGGCGCAGTTCTCTTTTGCGCTCATAATCCTCAAGATCTTCACCTCGGAGTTCTATTCCATTGGCGCGCTATTTGCACTTTACGGCACAGGCGTGCTGCTGGTCGGCGCATACAGACGCCAGCAGGGCAACCGGCAGTTCTTCAGTGAGGTGAGCCCCGGAGGTGGAGAGGTGGCCGAGAAGAGGTTTCGGACAAGCGGGAACGTGGTGGTTGTGCTGGCCGGATTGAGCCTGGCGGCGTATGTCTGTTTGTTGGTATTGACCATTCGGCTGGATTCGTGAGGCAGAACGAGGAGCACCACCTACCTGGGAGCGGATATGCGAAACGCGTTCGGAAACATTCAGGCCGCAAAAGGGCACATAGGAATGACTGGATCATACCAAGGAAGGGAGGTCAGAGATTCTTATCTTCCTTTTGCATTGAGCAGAGCCTGCCATGCTTGAAACACCAATATCCAGGCAGCCCACCGCGACGCATCACGCTATGACCGTCTCTCGTTATCGGCTCAAGGGTATCTCTAATCACAGGTCTTAGGGCCTGTCCGGCACACGCTTGCATCAAGCAATATCAGATGCAACTAGCAGAGGCAATCCTGCACGCCACTCATCTCCAGCTTGATCTCTGGAGCTCTTCGGTACGCTCACCACGACGCTCACTACCACTGCCCTCGCGGCGCTCGTAGCCACCTTCACGACGCTCATATCCTTCGCGCACCGACTTACGCCCACTGTTGTCCTTCGCGCGACCAACTCTGAGTAAGCCCCACTCGGTCTCGACACCATTCAGTCTCTCAACCGCGCCCTCGACGTCCTCAAGAGTGTTCATGTCAACGAAGCAGTAGTGGTGGTTGCCAGGCTCTTCAGCCTTGGAAGGATGGGGAGAGATGATCTTGGAAACAGCAGCGACCTGGAAGCCTTGACTGGCGAACAGTTGTTGGATGGTTTCTTCGCAAGCTGACTGCGGTTCGATGCGCGGCAAATTACCGACGTACAGGCGTAGGCCTTGCGCGTTGGCGTTGGCGGAGTGTGTGGCGCCGTCGGTGCGTGTCCAACGGTTGTAGCTTGGAGAATAGCCATCGTTGCCTAGCTGGGTTAGTGGAGGACTTGAAATTGGATTCGGCAGCGCTTACGAGGAGTGTATTCACGCTGAGGCGTTCCCTCGGTGGCCAAATTCTTGACTCGTCGCTCACCGCCTTGGCCTGGCTGCCTCCGCACACCGGGGTTGACTTTTACCTCACGGCCCAGCAGCTCCATGCCGTTGACGGTATCCATGGCTTTGGATGCTTCTTCGGCGGTCTCGAAATCGACAAAGGCGTAAGAAGGGTTACGGCCGGTGAAAGGGTCGATGCTCATGGAGATACCAGTGATGTTGAAGCCATTGGCAGTAAAGAGATTTTCGACATCATCACGCGAAGCCGTGTAGAGTAGGTTGCCAATATACAGCCTCGTGCCGGCGGAAGTCTCATGGCTGCCAGCACCAGACGACGCCGGATTGGTACCGTTTGGAGACTGAGGGGCACGATTGTTGCGAAAGCTGGTCTGAGGATCAGCGCGAGGCGTGTCATCCTTCTGCCGCCAGTTGACTGACGCTTGCGATCTGGCGTGCGGCGGCAGATAAGCCGAACGCTGAGAAGGAGAAGGATTGGACTCTTCCATTGTCGGCGTCGTAGTGCTCAAATGCCAACAGTAATGTCGGCGAGCGACGTGAACGTTATGAGAAACTCGTTGTGAAAGCGGCCAAAAGTTTTGGTGGCTAACCATTTTTGGGACCTAACCGCCAAGACCGCGTAGGTTTGGATAGCTCCATTTGCAAGAGATGCCATGTTACACATCAACGTGCGTTGCGAAGATGAACATGAGCTTTTTCGCATGTTCAGTTTCTCCGCTCCACCTCATGGCAGACGCTGAGAGATTGAGGTCCAAATAATGTGCAATGTACATCAGGAAGTAATGCAAACCGCGACCTTCTACTGTGGCCGAGCTGCCAGCTCCAGCCTCACGTATTCTCGAAGAGGACAGCGAACGAGTCAAAAGGCAGACCTGAAGGATGAAGCAATGGTTTGAGCTGGCTACCCGCCAACACCCTATCTCCAGGTCTCCTCCCCTATATTCAACCTTACTGACATCCACGGGTCGGAGCTTCAAATCATGTGAGACAGCCTTGAGTGGAACCCTACCATACAATAACTTGAACAAGAGATCTCGTGCCGAGTCCCCATCTTGCATAACTGCGATCGACAGAACAGGAATACGGGAGCGAGCCGATTCCGATGGCTTTGGTGTGAAGTTCAGTAGGACCCCCATTAGTGATTGCTGCTCTGTGCGGGCCGAACGGAAGCCCGAGACCCGAGAGTCGATGGATATCCGGACTCGGATGCCGTCGTAAAAGACTGTGCATCACCATAACACTAGCAATGTGCGAGTAGCGGATGCTTTGGGCCAAATACAAGCGTGTGCTCGTTTGAAGGTGTGCTTACTGTGTAGATAGTCGGTGACAGAAGCAGCGGTAGGTTGAAGTCTCGATCATTATTGAATCAGATCACGGTTACCTGTTCTTCAA
The DNA here is from genome assembly GCF_000365145.1 of Cyphellophora europaea CBS 101466. Classification (NCBI taxonomy): domain Eukaryota; kingdom Fungi; phylum Ascomycota; class Eurotiomycetes; order Chaetothyriales; family Cyphellophoraceae; genus Cyphellophora; species Cyphellophora europaea. Next base: position 356,259 of record NW_008481802.1, on the reverse strand, counting down.
TTCTATTCATGGTGCCCGAAAGGTCCGCATAATGACCTCCCCACCCCCGCTGCGCCTTGTTGCTTTCCTCGCTGTCCTTGTAACTTGAATCCATGGGTATCATCGTTCTTGGCTGCCCCAAGGCAGTCGAATTCGCATGACCAATCTATCCAGCAACATTACCGTAAGACGCCTGCTTAAACGTCAACGCAATTCATCGCTGCTTCTTTTTCTCTTGACCCTTCTCCCTCTCCTCCACCTCCTTGTCGTCCCACCCTTGCCAGTCCCATACCAGCCGGTCAATCTTGTCCCTCGCCTTTGCCCCCTTGTTCGCCCACACGCTCACTCCTCTCGCCGCTACAGGGAAGGTTGCTTGGCCCCACTCATCAATGACCACTTCTCCCCAGGCCCAGCCCATCAGATCTGTCCATACTTCGCCCCTGTGGCTGTTTCCCACAAACATCTTCTTGTTCCGCACCTCCCAGCTGCTGTTCACTAGAACCGCCAAACCAGCTCCTTCGCTTTTGTTCGGACTCCCCGACCTCGTCCACCCCACACAGTCGGCCTGGTCAAAGTAATCCTTCTGCCTCCCGTAGGCGTATTTCTGCCTCGCCGCCACGAGTCTCGGCAATCTCCCTCCAGCCGCGAGCGTCCTCGCTTTGGGCCCATTGTTGCCGAACAAATCCCCGTAGAATACACATGGCTGGCCCTCCTGCCGCAGCAGGATCAACGCGTACGCATGTGGTACGAACCACGGCGCCACGGGGGCCTCTAGGCTCTGTCCCTCCTGTGTATCATGGTTGGCCACAAACGTGACGCTCCTCTGCGGATGCATCTGCAGGAGTGCACCTTCGAAAATGCGTCGCAGGTCCCCGCCGACAGGTGTCTCGGGCTTCGGGTGCTCCTTGCTGAAATCGCTGAAGTTGTAGACGAGCTGCACATCGTAGAGACTGATGCGCCCCTTGAACTTGCCGATGATGTTCGACAACGTCAGCGCGTTCCAGGTCCAGTACTCGCCCACCACGAAGAAGTCACGCCCATGCTGCTCCTGGAGGTGACGCACTAGATCTACCTGGAAGGCGGTGCTATAGTGCTTCATGGCGTCCAGGCGCATGCCGGCCAGGCCGAGTGTGTTGGTGATCCAGTCGGCCCAGTTGAAGAGGTCAGCGCGCACGCTGGTGACGCGGTGATCTATATCTGCGAACATCAGGTAGTCGTAGTTGCCACGCTCGCTGTCGACATCGGTAGCCCATCCGTTCTGTTTTGGCGGCTTGGAAGGTGACAGAAACTTGTAGATGCCCGGCTTCTGGGTGATAGCATCGTAGTCGATGCCCGTAAAGTCGGTGGCGGTCCAGCGTTTCGCTGAATACTTGGAGCCGCGCCCAGGAAAGTCAAAAGAGGTCCACGCAGAGATGGATTTGGGGGTTGCAATTTCTTTGCGCCGATCTGCAGAAGATTGTGTGTCAGTCTGGGTTGGGTAGGATAAGAGACTTTGATGTACCTTCTGGATCGCATTTGACAGCCATGGCATCTTCGGTGGCATCGGCGGCTGCCTTGTGGTTGAGTACAGCGTCCCACATGATACCAACATCATACTTCTTTGCAACGGCGACGAGGTCAAGGAGTTCTTCCTTTGTGCCCCACTTGGTTCGTCGGCCATTCTTTTGGTTGAACTCGCCAAGGTCGTAGAGATCATAGATATCGTAACCCGTAGAGTCGGCATGAGCCGCCTTGCAACCAGGGGGCAGCCAGATCATATGGATGCCAATGGACTTCAGATAGGGTAGCATGGTTGTGAGGCGCTTCCAGTGGGAGTGTGATGCTGCCGATTCGGTATACCATTCGAATCCCTGGAAAATGGTCTTGTTGTCGGCAGCGGCTTGTGCTGTGAGTTGTTAACCAAGAGCACTTGCTACGCTCTGGGAGCATACCCTCGCCATTCTGTTGAGCACCTCGCGTGAGGCTTAATGCTCGGCCCAAGCCAGAAATGCTCCTTCTGACACTATCTTTCCTTCCCATATTCATTGAAGACCTTGAGTTGCCGTTCATCTTGACCGGTGGTGTGGACGCTTCCGACAGCGACGGACGACGAGAATTTCTGCGGAGCGGCAGACAGCACAAGTCACCGGCCATAGTGCTGAGAGAAGGAGTAGAGGCTGGAAGTCATGTTTACGAGGTCAGTCTTGAGAGCGGCAAACGTAAGATTCAAGTATGTAATAAATTGTGGTCCTCATCTCAGACACCAGGGGCAAACAATGATTGGGATTCGGCGCGAAAAGAGAGGGTCTCGAGGGCCTGACAGCGCCAGGGTCAAGAGCCCGGGTGCCTAAGCAGACCGAGGGGTGCGTGGCCAAATAGAAAGATCAGCAAAGTGGAAAAAAGGGAGGTCTTTCGGGCCTGTCAGGATCCTGAGAACGGAGCACCCGGTGTTTGCTGAGTCGCGAGTGGCCGCCAAAGGAGCGCTGTGTGAGCGTGACCGGAACTGGATGAGCAAGCGATCAAGGCTTTACTGAGCATACTCCGTACAGGGGCTTCGGGTACCGTTTGATGAATCGCTCGTACGGGAGTACCGGCGTGCCGGGTCAGCACGGTATACGGCTACTCTCTTGGGACGCTGATGGACCGTAATGCCTGGTAACAAAAGCCGACAAAGGCGGGAGCACTGCACACCTAGGTGCCCAACGATCCAAATTTTATGCAGAGGCTCCACCAACAGTTCAACGCTGCATACGTCAGTGAAATCTTGCCTTCGCCCGGCCTGTCGGCACGGTAGCACCGCGCAGGAGCTCACGTTGACAAATGAGAATGATATAAAATACGGCAGCTTACCTCATCCGCAACCTCGAAATCCATAGAAGCAGACTATGTACTACCAGCGCACTCACGCGGACTTAACGCGGCCAGGCTGTGATCGCTTACATGTTGCCTTGTTCGGCTGACTTACGAGCTCTACTAAGCTTCAACGGTTCGTAAGAAGCAAATGCTTCAAGCTCGACTTCAGGAACAGGAAGCTCGGTGCACGCGTTTGCTCCTCCAGGAATAGTGTGATCGAACTTGTCGACCGGGGGTATCATGAAATGCTGCTAAATCTACCTGTCCGTATCAAGCGTCCTTCGAATCCCTATTCAAAAGTTGCTTGTTGCGTTCATCTAGCTGTTCCTCCGAGAGCAATCACATCCACAGTCCTCCTTTGTCGACCGAGAAAGCTCTTGGGCTCAGGACTGGCCCTCGTCCGTAAGGTGGCCATACCGCTGCTGGCTATCCGCTTGTTCTGCTCATACCAGGCTGAGGTGATCAGGTTCAACTCCCGTTGCAAGTTCTTGATCACTTTGCCGGCCGCCTCAAGGTTCGTGTCTGCTTCTGAGGGTGTTGGCGACGGCGCACGAGACTCTTCGTCCTTGGGAGGTGGCGTTGGTGGCCTTTCCTCTTCTCTCTTTTCCACCGTTGCCGCAGGGGCCTGTGTTTGCAGATTCTTAATGAGGTCGGATTGCTTCTTGATGTGCTCGAGCAGCTCCGAATTCCTGGTCCGGCTTCTTTCCAATCCGACAACAAGCTTCTTTTGTGCCTTTGTGCTGCTTTCTCGTTCAGTGGCTGTTCCAGCCTGTGCCTGAGCGCGCATCGCCGATACGATAGCCCTGAGCTCGTCTTCAGAGATGCCTTCCTCACCCTTATCAGATTCCCCATTTATGAGAGCTGCAGTCAAGCGAGATTCACTGTCTGCAAATCCTTCCTCCTTGTCTGCTTTGGCAGCGTCCTTCTCGTCCTGCTCGTCCTGTTCACCCTCAGCTTCGTCGTCCTCGAGCACTTTGGCAGTATCGGACACGGTGACTGGCGGCAACTGTACACCTTCGTCAAAGTCGGCCAAGCGTCCCTGTAAGTCCTCAATGGTTTGCTGGTGCCGTCGAAGATCCTCACCCCGGTCATGGAAACGAGCCTCCAAGGTTTGATAATCAAATTCCAGTCTTTTCTTCATGTCCGCTGTTTCGTTGTAGTCTTGCTCAATAACAGAGAACAGCTTCTTTAATTCCTCATTCTCCCTTTGCAGATCTGACTTGGCCATGGTTGTCGAGTCCGAGAAACGTACTTGACCTTGTAGCTCGGTGACTCGCTCCCTCAAGTTCTGGTTCTCCTTCTCGAGATCCTGGCTTGCTTCGAGTTTCTGCTTGTATTTCTCCGCCGCGTTCGCTTTCCGGGCCAGCTTGTCCCTCTCTATCTTCATTTCGTCGTAGTCGTCCTGTAGCTTTTGCGTCTTTTCTACCCGTATCTTCAAGAGCTCGTTGGATTTGCGTAGCTCTTCAAGCTCATTGTCTGCAGCGGACACCCGGGATTCGAGCTGCGCGATAATCGTCTCGTTTTTGGCATCTCGGTGCGTACCTTCGGCTCTACCGGCCAGTACAGCGGTCAGACGGTCATTAGTTTCCTTCAACTCGTCTTGAGATTTATCCAGGGTGTCTTGCAATCGTTCATATCGGGCATACGCATCGTCTAGCTGTCTTTCCACGTCCCGCTTCTCGTGGGCGATGCGCTGGTTGTCCGCCAGAACTCGCCCCAGCCGTTCCTCGGCAGCGAAGTCATTGTCGAGCCGTGGCGATCTCGGGTCAGGACTGGACTTCGGTTCCAGCTCTTGAGTATGCTCAGGCTCGGGCCCCTCATCCTCCGGAGCTTCTTCTATTTCGCTGGCCTCCTGAGCTGTTCGCATAAGCACCTCCTGTGTGGCTGTATCGAGCTCTTGCATTCGGGTGAGGAAATCGATCCGGTCATTACAATTGATAGCAGCAACAACAATCAACTTGAGAAGAGCAACGGTGTCGTGGAGGGAGGCATTCTGTGCAATGGCCTTGAGGTCCGGGGCGCCGCTAGGCAGTGGCAGTCTTTGCCCACAGTCCTCTGCAAGGAACATATTGAGAGCATCGTTGATGCGTTTGAGGTTGTTCCAGCGTGGTATCCATTGTTCTGCGTTGGGCGCCTCTGGCAATTTGCCTGGGAAGCTCAACGCGTCTATTCTTTCTGCGGCTGATTAGAAAGATTTCAATCGGGACGAGCATGACGTACGTAGAGCCTTCCAGATAACCGTTCCATCGTTTAGGTCACTAGCCGTCTGCACGTCGTCCGCGACATCGAGGTTGTTTAGCCACGCTATAAGGCCGGCGGCCGTGTCTTCGACGGTCGCCATCTGATTCAGATCGATCGGTCGAAGTGCATTGTATAGCGTGATAGCAGGCGATAGGTGCAAAGATAAAGGCCGAGGGATATGTGTACTGTAAAGTGGCCGGACATGGATCTGTAACGCAATGTGTCGAGTTTCAAAGTGGTCACGACGCGCGATCCGCACTTCGTGACCCGCGTCGCCGCACTACTACGGCGGCGACCGACGTCATGTCTACTGGGCAGCGACTACAGTAATGTCAGCTGCGTTTCATGGACTACAAAACCATTTTTGGTAGAAGATGTTGTAATAATTAATTGTATTTAAACATGAGGTCACTGAGGCTGTTCTTGGTTTCACAGCAGTCAGAAGAACCTAGGAAGAGCCTCAAGCACCCTTAAGCCGGAGCTGCGGATCAAGTCCATGCCAAAGCCATAACTCCATACCATCATGCCAGTCTTGGTCTCATTGTTGGTGCGCGTCGTATACCACCATATCTTATTCGGTCTTTCCGTTCTCCAGAACGGTGCCGTCGATAGAGACCATAGAGTCCTCCTCGATCAAGGGGATGTGCTTATCGCCCAACGTCCTGACAGCCTCAAGGGCGGCATCTGAAGCCTTCGCAGCGAAACCTTTGATCAATTCTGCAAAACAGTTTTAGCCCCAAGCCACATTTAGAGTCATGGAGCAGCATACTGTACTCGTGGGTGATCACTCCTCCAGCCTCCTTGAGCACACTGATCGCCTTGTCCACCTCACTCTTGGGGGTTTCTTCTGGGTATGTGATTATAACAGCCTTTTGCTGCTTCACGGCGAGGGCCGAGGCGAAGAACAGTGCAAACAGAAGGGAGAGGATGAAGAAGCGCATCTTGACAGAGTAAGTTGTGACTCGAGAGTTGATGGCGTTGAGTGTGATATTTGGGTGAAGAACAGGAGGATGGGATTTCTTGCACTGAATCAATTGGTTGAAGTTGTGTGGAATGTACAAGGTGAAAGGGAGAACTGGAAAGTGAAGTCGGGTCTTTGGTGAGATGGAACAAGCAAGACATTCCAGGCCCCAGGCATGAATCCGGGGGCCTTGGCGCTTGTCATAGGCGGTGATCTGGCTTCCGGACCACAACCGACTTCAATTACCCGCACGCAATCTTCTTTGTCGGTGCGTCCGCGATCAACATCTATCATCTCTTTTATTGCTCTGGCATCATCAATCCGTACCTCGTGAGGAATTAAAGGTCGACTCCCGACGTACTCGATCGCGGCCGGATCCCCGCTCGCCCCATCTGCCCTTCCTCACAATAGCTTTTCTTCCTACAGCATCGAGCGGCTCTCCCTTGAAACCGGCCAGCGCCCCCGCAACGACCGCGATAGAGACACAATAGCTGCGAGACCGCAGTGTTGGATATTGGGACTGCAGTGGGACTCTCTGCGGGTCTAGTAGCAGGGTGTGGCTGAGAGGTCGTGGGGACGAGGACCAAGCAAAAGCTGGACCTGTTGCTAGATAGCCAACAAAAGAACCACACAGACTTTGCCCATCCTGTTCCATCTTGGACATCGTCCCCAGGGCTGGCATCTCTGAAACACTACAGACTCGACATATATGACTGTCGGGGGCCCTGTCCTCGGTCGCGCCTCATCTGACGGAAGCCTCGTGCTGCTCCCTTCTCAACATCATCGCACTCTTGCCATTTCTTTTTCTTGCGAGCTGAATCCACAAAAGCTCTCACTCTGATCTCACAATGTCTGCCACTGTTACCTCGGACGAGGTTGCGGAAGATTACAAGGGCTCGCTCGAAGACCTCGTCTCGAATGACAGATACCAGATCTCCAACCTTACGTTAATCGCAAAGGAAAACATTGAGCATGCCGAAGCCATCTCAAGAGTCTTACAGAATCACATCACCAGAGTAAGTGTGGCACGCGCGACGAATCTAACAGAGGCTGATGAGTGTAGGCCCCTCCAGCTCGGAAGCTACCAGCTCTGTATGTGCTGGACTCTATCGTCAAGAATGTAGGCAGTCCGTATACCGTCTACTTCAGCCGCAATCTCTACCAGACCTTTATGGGTGCTTACTCACAAGTCGACACCAATGTGCGCCGGAAGTTGGAGGAGATGTTGAAGACCTGGCGAGAACCCGTACCAGGATCGACGAGCACACAGCCTGTCTTCCAGCATTCTGCCACTCAGGCCATCGTTGATAATATCACCAAGTTCCGAGCCTCAGCAGCACCACAGCCCCGATACGCCGTCGCCCAAGCTCCTCCCCCAGGTCGTGTACCTTCAGTTCAAGCATATCGGGACACGCCTACTCCGCCGCAACATATGGTTCATAGATCGTCAGCACAACAGCCTGCCTACCCCCAATCGGTAAGTCAAACCTATTCCTGTGCTTCTGAAACGGTGCTGAACAGCTGCAAGTATTCCCAGCAATACCCTCAGCCATATCCACATCAAACACCAACCCCTCAGCAACAATATGCTGCCCCAGCGCCACAACTGCCAAACCCTCCTGTCCACGTCGATATGACCAGACTCCATGCTGACATCGACGATTTGACAACCGATGCAAAGATCGAGTGCACGACCCATCCCATGGATGGTGCTGCCTCGAACAAGTTGACCACACTTCAAACACTGAAGGAAATTCTAGAAACTGGAAAGGCGTCACCGAGTGATCTTTTGGATATACGGAAATCTATCGACCAGCAGCTGGCGAAGAGAATTGCAGATGCGCGACATTCAACACCCAATCCAACTCCACAATCTCTTCCAGCCAGGCCGGCGTACCTGTCTGCGCCGCAGACAATGCCTCAGCACCCATCGCAAGCGCAGTATCCCGTGCCACCGCCTCCCCTTCCTGGCGCCCTACCAGCTGGGATGAACACGACGAACTTGGCCGATCTTCTCCGAGCCACCGCAAGCCAACGTACCACTCCTCAACCACCACAATACAACCAATCATACACACAGACAATTCCTAACGTCAACACGCCACCCTTGCTACCCGCACGTCCAGCGCAGCCGTCTCAGGCCCCAACTCCGGCATTCTCGCTGCTGGACCAACTGAAAGCTGCGGGACTTATGTCGGCAGCACCTACGCCGCCTCAAGGAGTTACACCACCTATCCTTGGGTTTTCTGGCCACTCCTCTACTGAAGTCACCTTCTCCACCGCATCTATCAGGGCCTCTCGACCTCAGATGCTGACATCTTTTCTGTCAGCTCGGCCCAATCAGTGCAGCACGTGTGGACGTAGATTTACATCAGACGACGTTGGCAAGGAGAAGAAGGCCAGACACCTGGACTGGCACTTTAAGACCAAAGCCCGCATGATAGAGGCTGAGAAGCGTGGTCAAAACAGGAGCTGGTATGTGGATGTTCGGACATGGATCAAGAGTAAGGAGGTCGACGATGAATTGGCTGAAGATGGTCCAGCCTCGACCAGCACATCTCCTGCTAAGAAGCAACAACAAGCCTATGTGAGGGCGCCGAGTGACCCGATCCTTCGGTCAATGCCTTGCCCGATTGACCAGGAGCCGTTCAAGAGTGAATGGAGTGAGGAAGTTCAGGACTTCATCTGGAAAGATGCTGTGCTGGTGGGAGGACGATACTATCATGCTAGCTGTTATAGAGAAGTGACCAAAGACCGTGATAGAGATGCCGGCAACACAACCCCTCTAGGCGCAGGTTTGCGAACTAGTACTCCTGATTCTGTGCTTGGTAAGCGAAAGGCCGAACAGGAGTTCAATGGAGTCACGTCGCGTGTCAAGCTTGAGGCGTAGAAACGCTCGCATGACAGGCTTGGGAAGCCATCTTGGCGGTCTGGATTTGCCGTTGACATGTAGCGCGATGCAGACGCAAATCAATGCGAATTACCAACTTCACTATGGTTTTGATCCCTAGTACTATTGCGACCTTCCAGTACCCATTTCAGACCATGCAAATCCAGGGCAATGTACCTGATCCCGGTCTCGCAGTGGTCGTATGGCGGATGGTACTAGGAGATACGGAGTTAAGGAGCACCGGGGAAATCGTGCAGCGATTCTCGCAGCTTTTTTTCGCAGTCGACTCGAGGCCGCGGTGCTTCCGTCCAGAAACTCAACACTTTCGAACAGCTGCCAGCTGCGTTTCCGGCCTATACTCTCCTCCTGAACTCTTTCCTGTATATCCTGAAGTGCCGTGACCAGCTTAAATCCATTTCTGTCGTCTTGTTCGCCTGAGATCTTCGACGCGACAATGTCACCGCCAGCCATGGCACCTGCGCTTGGCTCTGCTGGGAAGGAGTTCAAAAGAGAGTCTGGTGTGGCTCGTCTACTTGGGTCAGGTAGAGCTCCTGCTACCGGCATCCGCAGCATCAGCTGACAGACACGTTTGCAGGGTCCGCCGGCGTTGCTGAGCTCCTCGTATTCCACCCAGTCGACACTATCGCAAAGCGTTTAATGAGCAACTCGAGCAAGGTAAGAGCTAGACAGCTTCGTATCGCACCTCTGCTTACTGTCGCAGGTCACTTCAGTATCAGCTTTCAACTCTGTCATCTTCAGAGAATACGCCTCGGCTCCTATCACCTCAAAATTCACCTCCCTCTTTCCTGGTCTGGGATACGCTGCTGGATATAAGATTCTTCAGCGAATTTACAAGTATGGCGGCCAGCCATTCGTCCGCGACTACCTCACGCAGCACCACTCCTCCGAGTTCGATAATGCTTTTGGCAAGGGCACTGGAAAGGCCATTCTCAATGCGACCGCCGGCTCCCTCATCGGTATCGGTGAAATTGTGCTCCTGCCCCTAGACGTTCTGAAGATCAAGAGACAAACCAATCCGGAAGCTTTCAGGAACCGCGGCTTTTTGCGCATCGTCTCTGACGAAGGTATGGGGCTTTATCGTGGTGCGGGCTGGACTGCTGCCCGCAACGCCCCGGGGTCTTTCGCACTTTTCGGCGGTAGTGCTTGGGCCAAAGAGAAGTTGTTCAAGCTCGAGGATTACAACAAGGCAACATGGGCGCAGAATTTTGTCGCCAGCGTGGCCGGCGCATCGGCGTCTCTCATTGTTTCTGCGCCTCTCGATGTTATCAAGACCAGGATTCAGAACCGCAACTTCGAGAACCCCGAGAGCGGGTTTAAGATCATCGGCAAGATGATGAAGAACGAGGGCATCACTTCTTTCTTTAAAGGCCTTACTCCCAAGATGCTGATGACTGGTCCAAAGCTTGTCTTTAGCTTTTGGCTGGCACAGACTCTGATCCCGGCTTTCGGCAAGATCGTGTGAACGGCTGTCCCACGACCTTCCAGGCCAACGCTCGATTCGTAGTCCTCGCATGTCGGGGACTGAAAGCGTACCGCGCTGTATCTGACACGTCTGGCCGCGCCGCGCCGCCGCCGAGCGAACCTCTACAGGCATTGAGTTGGCCACATTGGCGGAAGAAAGTCGATTATGACGTGCCTGGCAGTCTTGTAACCCACAGGCCACTTCCTGGCCGGGCAGACTTGTGTTAATATTGGGAAAGAGGCTGGCTTGCGGCAAGCTTCTGATGGCTCTATGCTTCGCTGCTGCGGGAGTCTATTCAAGCGTTCGATACGAAAATTCAATCACCACTTTCTAATGCCTTGAGAACACCAGATCCCTTGCAGATGACTACAGCTTGATCCATCTTTCTGGCGACGCTGGTGTGAAGATGGAGTCCTGAGATTGAGCAGCTGCAAGACGCAGTACGTACGGCACAGCGCATCTTCTCTCAAATCTGATGTCGTCGCAACCTCACGTCTTTCCCATTCCCACAACTCGCGAAAGCTCACGTATGCGCAGGACAGAAGTCGCCCAGATCATGCAAAGTACAATTATGGACGCCCGTGGCAGGGTCCGACATCGCGACGCTTCATCGAGACCACTGCACAAGGGCACGGTCGAGCTGCCTAAAGAGGCAGGTGCTAAGATGGCGTTCCCTGCCCATCTCTCACATTTGGTAGCACGGTAACATTGTGACTCGGCTGAATACTATGCAATAACAGATGTCAAATCTAAAGTCTAGATGTCCTTTCTCTCGATTTGGAACAATTGAACGAGAGCTCCCGGTTTCTGCGCTGGCCATGATCTCACCTCAGCCGTTCAAAGCACGCTGTTTTCCAGCTTACTCTCTTAGAGACCCTGGGATCCGCACGAAATCTTTCTATGCGTATCCGCCGCCTATCAAGAACGAGGCATCGGTCGCAACCTCACGGAACGCAGATACGCTGACAAGAACGACTTGATACAACCAGAGCTACACTCTCAGGACCATGACCCAGCTTATTGACTCGGAACACGGAGTAGACTCACTTCCAAACCCTGCAACTACCACTGATTCTGATGTGGGAAACACCACGCCTTCACGTGAGGGCACCATTCGGTTTCACCACCCTTCCATCCCCTTGACCACTCCCTGCCATACGTGGTACAGAGTCTTCGGAGATCTGTCCGCAGGAAGCACTCCCCTCATCGTCCTCCACGGTGGTCCCGGCGCTTGTCACAACTACCTAGTCAATCTCTCTCTTTTGAGCACCCGCTTCGGGGTGCCGGTCATCTTCTACGACCAACTAGGCAATGGCCTTTCGACACATTTGCGGGAGAAGCGCCTCGACACTGACTTCTGGACGCCGGAGCTGTTCCTTGCCGAGTTGGACAATCTACTACGGCATTTTGGTCTCGGCGAGACGTCGGTTGTGGACGAAAATGGTGTGGCGAGGACAACGGTAAAAGAGTATGACCTCTTGGGCCAGAGCTGGGGTGGGATGATGGGCTCCACGTGGGCGTGCCGGCAGCCCAAGGGTTTAAATCGACTGGTGATAAGTAATAGTCCGGCGAGTATGAAGCTCTGGGTGGAGAGCTGCAGGGTGTGGATTGCGACGTTGCCGGAGTGGGCAAGGAAGGCGATCAATGAAGGGGAAGAGAGGAAGAAGTACGACTCTAAGGAATACGAGGAGGTTAGATGTCCCTCGAAACAGTGGGTTGAGGAGCTGTTGTGGCTAACCGAATGCAGGCTGTTCTGCTCTTCTACAAGAAACATATGTGTCGCATCTGGCCGTTTCCAGCCGATGCCCAAGCAAGTCTGGAGTGGCTGACCAAAGATGACACTGTTTACAGGACTATGTATCTCCCCCATCTTGATGCCCTTCGATGCGCTACTCCTCAATCCACAGCCCACGCCTCCTAACAGTGTCGCTCTTTATAGGAACGGTCCATCCGAGTTTACAGTCATCGGTAATCTCAAGGATTGGGACGTTCAGCCTGATCTGTACAAGATCGACGTCCCTACATTGGTGCTCAATGGCGAGTATGATGAAGCACGGGATTCTTGCGTGTATCCTTTCTTCCAGGGCATCAAAAAGTGCAAATGTAAGTCATTGATGCCCTTTAGGATATTTATACTAGCAGATTTTGGTCGTCCTGGTCTACAATTTGGTAGTCTGAGGAGCAAGAGCCACGCCTCCTCTGGAAGGATGACCACTACCTATGCTACTAGGGGCTCCCTTCTTCGTCGCGCATTGAAGTTTCCATGTCTTCAGACGGATTCGAGTACCGGCGTGCTAACGTCTGTAGGGTATACATTCCCAGGCTGCAGTCACATGAGCAACGTGGAGGACCTGGAGGCATACGTGCGAGTTGTAGGAGGGTTCTTGCGCGTGGCTGACTGCTAGGATGCCTTGCAGAGAGAGGAAGGTGTCGACGTGGAGCTGACTTGCAGAAGCTGCTTGGGGCTAGTCGTTTTCGACACAAATGCCTTGCGGTGGTGTTTCCTGGAGCGAGTGACGACCATGTAATGACGATGCTGCTGTTCGCTGGCAGCTTCGGTGGAGTTGACTGTTCATCGTCGTTAGTTGATCTTTCATGCTGATGTACGGGGGGTCTGGCTAGAATGTCCCGGCTGTGAGGCAAACCCATGGGGGAGCTTTGCCTTGCTGTGGTTTGATCGTCATACTTGTCGTCGCGCAATCAGACTAAGCAGCTGGGGCTTGCGGGTCAGTGAGAGCCTGTAGATGAGACGGAGATTCGAGAACTATGGTGTAAACTCTTCGTGTCTGATTCTGATTCTGATTCTGGTCGTTATCTAGACGCGTGCTCTGGGGCCGAAACATGATTTCGCTCCCAGCGCCTGAGCCCTAGGTTTCTCCCTCCTCAGCACATTGTGTAACTGGGCGGCAACTGCAGTAAATGGAAAGTTTCCGCGCGTCTCACCGGCCAACCAGCAGAGATGCGCCGTCCAATACTGCCCCGACTGTCTACTACTTTGCACGCCGTGCCTATTGGCGCTGTCTGCCCGCGAAGCCGCCAAAGTCGATCTTTGAATGTCTTAGCGCGTACCACTAAAGGTCACGTTCAAGAATCATCAACCTTGGGCGGAGCGGCGACTGTCATCGTCCTCGTCACCTTCGCAATGGCCTGCCCGCACAGTCGTATGACTGGGACACCGGGCTCAATGCCCTCGGCTAAAGGTGAGCTCGTCAATCGGCAGGTTGCCGGCGCACGGTTGGCTCAGTAGGACTGGCCAGGAGTGCGATGGGCCCCCACAAGGCGACGGCTCAAGTCGAACCCTCCAAGTATGAGGTCTGAGATCAGGCAGAAGTTGCATAGCGCGGGCTTTCTCTGGATCTCGGAATGCGATTCCAGCACAGCCAGCGGATTCGAAGCTCAGCTCTTCTCATCCCAGCCAAAGTAATGCGTGGCCATTCGTCGACCCTTTTGCCAAAGTGCAGGATAACTCGAGTCCTGAGAAGGGTGTTTTTCCTTTTCTTCCCGTTGTATACGGAGAGCGGCCGCAGTCACACCCATAGCGACCGAGAAGAGGGGGTCGACGAATCTGGCTTAGGGTCAGGACTTGGGGATTGAGGATTGGAGGGGATGTCGTACTTGTTGATGAGCCAGGGTTGAGCAATGGACGCCATGGTGCAGTCGATCTGGGCAGCACTCTGTGATGGTCTACGTATTCAAGGCATTATGTTGTGGCCAAGTCTCCAACGCAGCAGCGGCAGCAACGAGGTCGCTTCGCTCGGGTGGCGCGTAAAGACAGCTTACGCAGGTTAAGTAAGCCTCGTATCCCGCTTGCAGTCAAGACGCGTTAGTTCTCCTTCAATACTTCGCAAAGTCTTTTGGTGATTCCAACGGTGTAGGAACTGTCTGTGGAAGCGACGAGCGAGCAGCAGTGGGTCGCAGGACTCAGGTTCCTGGGACACGACGCGTCCTTGTGAACATGGCGCGTACGGGAAGGCTGCCACCACGTTTCCATCGCGATGTGCGACCTCGCTCAGGTCTTGCCTGACTTCAACCTCAAGCCTTACTCGCACCTACTCCATTCCCTAGAAAAGAATGAGTTTACTGTGACCGACTTAGTGTCTCTGGATCCTGTTGAAATTGCTCGCCGATGTCCCTTGCCGCTACTTGACGTTCGTCGTCTCATAGCTGATGTGATCGAATGGTTGCAGAGGGATCTCAATATGCTGCCACCCGTACACTCCATCAGCAGCGATTTCCTCGCCCCCGACATGTCGTCCGACTCTTCTGTCAACCCTGAGCCTACTCGAAGCCAAAATATGTTTGTCCGCACCTTGGATCTGGAGATCGACGCTTTATTAGGAGGAGGGTTTCCTGCCGGCTATGTTACGGAAGTCGTTGGCGAAAGGTGCGTGACGCGAAGCCTGCAACAGGCTACTGCTAATCATCCTAGTGCTGTTGGAAAGACCCAGATCCTTTTCGGCCTGCTGCTGTCCGTCCAGTTGCCTGTGCCCCAAGGTTTGGGTAAGGGCGCGCTCTATATCAGCACCGAAGATCCTCTTAATACCGTCCGCCTTGCCGAGATACTCCAGTCCCATCCATATTACGCTCAACTGCCAGACAGCGACATCCCGTCCTTTGATCGTATTCACGCCAAGACTGTCACGAACCTGGCCGTTCAGCAGCAGCTCATTGAGTTCCAGCTGCCCATCGCCGTCGAACGACTGGACATTGGCTTGATAATCCTGGACTCAGTTGCTGCCAACTTTCGCGCTGATCGAGACGTGGCGACAACAAACGGTCTAGTTGACCGGGCAGTAGACCTTGCCAAAGTCGGAGGTATATTGCGCCGGCTTGCAGTGGAAAAGAACATTGCCGTTGTTGTCGCAAACCAGGTTTCGGACCGCTTTGCTGAGAGTCTATTTCAGCCCTCACAGGACCTGATGCGATCATCCTCGCCATCCTCGTCGGTTGCCACGCCATCTCAGCTGGGCAGTCGTCGATCCGAACGGGATTCGAAAATGACCCTGGACCACCAATCACGCTTTTTCACGGGCTGGGGCGACAAGCCTGCTTACATGCATCAAGAATTGAAGGCGCCTGCCCTCGGTCTCGCTTGGGCCAACCAAATCGATGCGCGCATCGTTCTCAAAGTCGAAGCAGAAACATCCAAGGCGGCAGCCGCAGTTGGCAAACGTCGACGGTTCATGAACGTCGTCTTCGCTCCGTGGGCAGGCCAGAGAACGAAGCCTCTCGAATACAGTATCGAGCAGCAGGGCATCGTCGCGAAGGCTGACGACGGTCTCAAGAGCGAACACCAGGAACTCTTGGATGAGACTCTGTGGGCAGATGCCGATGACGATGAGTTTCCCTAGACGATCGGAGGTGATCTCGGCTCCGAAGATGTTGGCTAAGCACTCGTTTCATATGTGCTACTGCTGACCAACTTGACGTCCAATTAGGCTCGTATCAGTGGCCCTTCAGATGGGCAGTTGGCCTTCCGATAACGAATCCAGTTCGGATGGGCCTTAGACAACGGTCCAAGGTGGTTCTAGATATTGTGAGTGGAGGACTGCGCTGTCGTCGAGAACCTACGCCCGCTTGGACATACCCGATTCGGAATAGCGCATTGATTGATTGGCTTGCAGCTCACGTCCTCCTCTCCAGCAACAGGACATCTCCTCTGATTTCGCTTTCGTAAAGCTTTCAATGTAAATCGCCACGCTCATAGTCATGACTTAATTCTGGTAGGAGCTTTCTTTATTTTCTCCTCTTCCTCCGCACCACCTCTGTTTCACACCTCGAGTTTCGTACTTTGGTTGCGTCATGGGTTCCATCGGTGAGGATGAGACTCTGGTCAGGCACCCGCTAGACCAGCTTAGCAGCGATGAGGTGGCTGTCGCCCGCGAAGTCGTCACCAAGGCACGACAGTCATTGTTGATGTTCCGCAATGTGTTCGCCGTTGAGCCTCCCAAAGCCGAGCTGCTGGAATTTCTAGCTGCTGAACATGCTGGCACACTCTCTGCAGCTACCCCTCGCCCCGCCCGTCAAGCGCGCCTTCAGTACGACGTGATTGGCCAAGACAAGTCTCATGAGTATACCGAATCCATCGTTGACCTTGAAAGCCGGACGGAGATCAGCAAGAGAACCGTGGAGAAGGGCTCACAGCAAGCGTTCACGTTGGATGAATTCAAGCAATTTTACGATGTCTGCGTAGTATCAGACCTGTTCAAGAAAGCCATCGCCGAGTTCGAGCTGCCGGAGGGGTTTGAGGTCGCCATCGACCCCTGGCCCTATGGTGGGCCAGATCTCAGCGAGGATGCTCCTAGGTGAGGCTCACACTGTGGCAACGCCACCGGAGATCATAGCTGACTTGCTTAGATACACCCAGGGCCTATGCTTTGCTAAAGATGTCCGAAATGGAAATCCAGACTCAAATCACTACGGCTATCCACTACCAATTATTCCTGTTATGGACACCTACAAGAAAGAGATTGTTCGGATCGACCGCCTTGCCACCGGCGGCGCTGAAGACGGCCTCGCCTATGGGTCACACAAGACCAAGAAAATTCTGGCGCACTGTAAGCCTGCAGAGTACGCACCGGAACTTCTCAATCTACCCCTGCGAACCGATGTGAAGCCTCTCAACGTCGTTCAGCCCGACGGTCCATCATTCAAGGTTAGTGACGAGTCTTTGATCGAGTGGCAAAAATGGCGCTTCAGAGTCGGTTTCAACCCCAGAGAGTGTGCTGTTCTGCATGATGTTCAATACGACGGTCGCGATGTGCTGTATCGCCTCAGCTTGTCGGAGATGACAGTACCGTACGGCGACCCTCGCCCACCTTTTCACCGTAAGCAAGCTTTCGATTTCGGCGATGCGGGAGCGGGTCGTGCGGCCAACAACCTCGCGCTGGGCTGCGACTGTTTGGGCGCCATCAAGTATCTTGATGCCATGCTCGTCGATACCGAAGGAAAGCCTTCTGTGTCCAAGAATGTCGTCTGCATCCACGAGCAAGACAATGGCATTGGCTGGAAGCACACCAATTTCCGCACTGAGCGAGCAGTTGTGACCCGCTATCGTGAGCTTGTTGTGCAGTTCATCATCACCTTGGCCAATTACGAGTACATTTTTGCTTTCAAGTTCGACCAAGCCGGCGGTATCACGATTGAAACCCGGGCCACCGGAATCGTGTCGGTCGTCAACATTGACCCTGGAAAGACCTCTCCCTACGGCAATGTTGTTGCACCTGGCGTGTTAGCACAGAACCACCAGCACATCTTTGCCGTGCGTATTGATCCTGCTGTTGATGGCCACCAGAACACGGTCATCAAGGAGGAGTCACTGCCTGTCAAGATGAACCCGGAGACTAACCCGCACGGCAACTACTACGAGGTTCGGCGGACACCTGTTACAACGTCCGAAGGATTCGATGCGGATCCTTTCAAGAATCTGACCGTGAAAATCGCCAACACCAATAAATTGAACAAATACTCGCAGCGGCCCGTCGCGTACAAGTTCATTCCATCCCCATCGCAGCTACTGCTCGCCGACCCCGACTCCATTGTTGCGAAGCGTGCCGCCTTTGCCCAGCACCATGTCTGGGTGTCGCAGTATCGCGATGATGAGCTATTCGCCGCCGGCGAGTTCACCAATCAGTCCAAAGTCGAGAAGGGCGGCGTTGCTGATATGGTTGCTCGGAAAGACAACATTGAAAATAGCGATGTCGTTGTGTGGAATGTATTTGGGTTAACCCACAACCCGCGCGTGGAGGATTGGCCAGTGATGCCAATTGAGAAGCATGAGATCCACCTCAGGCCAGCTGACTTCTTCGAATTTAATCCCGCTCTCGACGTTCCTGGGAACCGGAACGAGGCTTCTGTCCTGGTCGACAGTTGCTGTCATAGCGGAACCAATGGAGTTGCTAATGGCGAGGTACAAGGGCAAGCCGCCAGTCATCTACAAGGCACGGGTACCATTAAGGTGAACGGACATTGAAGCAGACTGTTACGGGTGGTGTCGAGGAATATTTCACAACGTACTACATGCATATACATAGGGGCGGAGACAGCACGTTTCGGGCGATACTGTTATGCAGTCAAATGAGCAATGCTTAGATTGAGAATAGACAGCAAACTCTCCAGTAGGAACACCCCTTGCCATCCGTATTCCCTGCTCGACGGTATCGACTCTGCAGTGATACCAAGATGTACGGCGAGCCACATAACCCAAAATTTACCCCAAGCAGTCGAACGACAGCCCCCACAGGATCAGCCTACCCCCAAAATTGTGCCACTGCAACCTTGCTCCACATCTGAAGGCTGACGCCGTCTACTGTACCCGGGTAGGACGTCGATGCGGTGGAGGCAAGCAGATTCTGCTGTGGTCCATGCATCCCTACCTTCTCGAGGACTGTGCTTGAATCGTACAGCTCCTTCCATGAGCTCTCGCTGTTTGTCTCTGCAGACAGTGTGTCGGAGTGGAGAGGGACCAAAATGAAGAAGCCAAAGTGGATGCGTCCATTCATCGAAGAACCGATACCAAGTGACAAGCAAGATGATCCAAAGCGCTCACTGAGACTCCCTTGGACCGCCGCCATCGCTGTCTTTCTGTGCTCAATCGGTCTGGCATGCCAACTGGTCACGGTACTCGTGCCATCGACTGGCTTCGCCTTCAATATCGTCCTCGCTGCCGTCTGGGCCGGAGCTACGCTCCTGTTGGTTTTATGGCGACCACGGACCGGCTCATCCTTGCGAGCCCTAGCGTACGCAGGTCTTGTGAGCGCACATATCGCTCTTCTGCTGGTTCGAAAACGCAACCGGCAAGGCTTTGGAGGCACGTTTAACTGCATCTCAACACTCATCTCATGCCTCATTCTCTTGATCGAGCTCAATATGCCCCTGCGGGATTCCACCTGGCCACGCGACGGCATAGCAAAGCCAGGCTCCGAACCCACCGTGGCATTGCGTAGCCCTGAGGACTGTTTAACAACATGGCAGTGGATGTCTGTGACTTGGATGGAGCCTCTCATCAAGCTCGGCTCCAAAAGGCAGCTTAACACCAGCGATGTCTGGTTTCTGCCCTATGAATTCCAACATCGCCCTTTACACGATGCCTTCCGAGAGCTACAGGGCTCTGTCCTAGGGCGCCTTCTTCGTGCCAATTGGATTGATCTATTCGTGCTCACCGTGCTGGGGTTTGCGGAGCTGGCGGCGGACTTCTCGACGCCTCTTGTCCTGCAGCTGCTATTGAAATCCATGGACAGAATTGCTTCTGACAAAGTCCCGGCAATGAAGTTCGCTGTCTTGATGCTGGCTGTCAGACTGGTGGATGCTCAGGTTCAGGTCCTTGCTCTATGGTTCGGAAGGAGAGCGTACGAGCGGTCCCGGGGTGAGATGATGACCATGCTGTACGAGAAGACGCTTAAGCGAAAGATTGTGGGCCATCTTCCCGAAGCGAAAGAGTCTGAAGAAGCGAATGGGAGTTCAGAGGCTAACGGAGCTACTGATGGCTCCGACAATAGCGAAGAGACGGAAGGGCTCCTGAACGGCCAGTCCAAAAAGACTGCCAGCACTACCCGAGGACGTCTCGATAGAGTCTTGCATCGAGTTCGCGGCATGTTCTCAGGTGCAAGGGCACCAGAACCACCGGCCCAGAAGTCGGCATCGATTGGCAAGATTCTCAATGTTCTCCGGAACGACGTTTATGAGGTGGCACAACGGTTCTGGGAGTTTCAGACCCTCATATTTGCACCATGTGGCACCGTCATCGCTGCCTTTCTGGTCTGGAGACTACTTGGCTGGGCATGCCTCCTCGGCATAGCTGTAGTAATCTTCGCTCAAATTATTAACGCTTTCTTGGTCAGAATACTCATTAGTTGGGAGACCACCCGACGTGCTGCAACCGACACAAAGCTGCAACGAATCTCCGAGTATGTTGAAGCCATCCGGCATTTGCGATGGTATGGGTGGCACCCATCCTGGCTTGAAGGAATCATGAGCGCCCGCCAGCGTGAGCTCAACCTCAAGGTCGTCACACAGCTCTGGACACTGGCTGTCATCTTCGTCAATCAGCTTGGCAGCGGCGTTCTACCAGTTGCAGCTTTCTTCGCCTACACGGCTATTGCAAAGCAAGAGCTACGCGTTGATATAGCATTTCCGGCTCTGCAGCTCTTCGCCATGTTACAAAAGCGTCTCCAGCAGCTCCCAAACATGATCACTGTGCTACTCAATGCGAAGGTGGCAATGGGCCGTTTGGAGTCTTTCATGAATGAGCCCGATAAACCCGAAAACCCAGCAGCAGACTCCTCAGACCAGCTCGAGCTGAAAGGTGCCTCATTCTCCTGGCCCGGGATCTCCCACACCATCCTCCGCAACGTCGACATCAAATTCCCACAAGGTCTTTCGCTCGTTGTGGGCAGAGTCGGTGCGGGCAAGACGGCATTGCTGCAGGGTCTGCTGGGCGAGCTTGACCTGGAATCTGGTCATTTGGTGAAGCCGGCAGACACGCCGATTGCATATTGCCTTCAAACTCCATGGCTTGAGAGTATGAGCATTCGTGATAACATCCTTTTCAACTCGCCGTACGACGATGATCGCTATAAGCGCACGTTAGATGCTTGTGCCCTTACACCTGACTTGGCAACCTTTGAGCACGGCGACCTTTCAGCTATTGGCGAGAATGGCATAGGCCTTTCTGGAGGTCAAAAGGCGAGGGTCGCCCTTGCTCGAGCTGTCTACAGTCACGCGCCTATCCTTCTGCTGGACGATCCTATCAGTGCGTTGGACCAGCAGACGGCGGAGTGGATCGTTAAACGCTGCTTTACGGGAAAGCTCGTGGAAGGCCGGACAGTAGTGCTTGCTACTCATCGGACAGATCTGTGCCAGAACATCGCTGTTCAGACTATTGAGGTCACAGACGGAACAGCTAGACTGGTCCAGGGCACGTACGTGGACGGCGCTGCAGAGCTCGCGCACGTGATTTCGACCGATCATCGACTAGACACGGAACAGAAGAAGATGGAAGCGGCTGCCATCCGCGATAAATTCGAAGATGAAGAGCATCGGGCGCACGGAGGCGTCCAGCTCGCGGTGTATTGGGAATACATCAAAGCGGGCCAACTGAGATGGTGGCTCATGCTGGCCATCTCTGCATCTGCTTTCCAGCTCCTCCGGATTGCCGAGAGCTGGTTCTTGAAAGAGTGGGGTGAAGCATACAACAGAGGCACCGAGCAGCTTGTCGGGATGCTGACATTTCCATTGAACGTTCGTGTCCTCGAGACACCTGTCTCTGGTGTCTTCAAACGCTTCCCGGACCCTTCTGAGGATGTGTATCCTTGGCTCAAAGGCTATCTCACCATCGTCGTATTGGGTCCGGTAGCGCTTGTCATCGGTCAGGCCTTCATGGTGACGCTCACTTACATGGCTGGTAAGAACATGTTTAGAGAGATTATGTTCCGCATCAGCAACGCGCCATTCCGGTACTACGACGTTACTCCTATTGGGCGGCTTTTGAATCGGTTGACGTCTGATGCGGGCACACTCGATGGCAACATCTCGCAACAGTTCACACAAGTCATCTTCCAAGGGGTTGCGTGGCTGTCGTCAATCTTTGTGTTTGCGGGTGTTACGCCAGCATTCCTGGTCTTCTCGCTCCTGCTCACTGCAACCTTCGTGTGGATCTTTATGCGATTTCTTCCTACCTCGCAAAGTCTGCGACGGCTCGAAATGGTGTCGCTGAGCCCACTAATGTCCAACTTTGGCGCACTTCTAGGCGGATTGACGACGGTACGAGCATTTTGTGCACAACCCGCGTTCCTTGCACGAGTTATCACAGTTGTGGATGAGTTCCAGAAGAACGACCATTTCTATTGGAGCTTACAAGAGTGGTTGATGTATCGTTTCGATGTGCTGTCCTCGTTGTCGACATTCGCACTTACCTGCCTTGCTGTCTATTCAGGCTTGACCCCTGGTCTAACAGCATTTGTGCTCATTGCAGCGCAGCAGTTCGTGGCGTCGACGCATGCACTGTGCCGACAGTATGGCCAGCTACAGCTAGACTTTGTTTCTGTGGAGCGTGTCGTTGAGCTCATTCATCTGGAGAGCGAGGAGCCAGGAGACATCAAGCCACCTGCCTCGTGGCCCAAGTATGGTGCTGAAGTCGAGTTCCAGGATGTTAGCATCAAATACACCCCGACAGCTGCACCAGCTGTATCCGACATCAACTTGAAGATCGAAGGAGGCAAGCACACTGCTATCGTCGGCCGCACTGGCTCCGGTAAATCCACCCTCTCCCTCTCTTTGCTCGCCACCACACCTTTATCATCCGGCAAAATCATCATAGACGGCATCGATATATCTCGCGTTGACAAGACCACCTTGCGTTCCAGAATCACCTTTCTTGCCCAGGACCCAATCCTGTTCCCGGGCAGCCTCCGCCATAACCTTGATCCTCAATCCGAGCACTCTGATGCGGAATGTACGACTGCTTTGTCTCTTGCTTGCCTTGACACAACCAGATTTACGCTGGACTTTGAAGTAGCCGCGCATGGACACAACCTGTCTCAAGGTCAGCGCCAGCTGGTATCCTTAGCAAGAGCACTGCTCCGGAAGAGTGCAGTTGTCATTATGGACGAGGCAACCGCAAGTGTCGATTTGGAGACTGCGGAACAGGTATACCGCGTGGTAAGGGACGAGCTGCAGCGAAACGGTTCGACTGTGGTCAGTGTGGCGCATCGGAGGGGTGCCATGCAGGGCGTGGATGCTACAGTTACCCTTGTCGGTGGAGTCATGGAGAGTGTTATACGTGAGACAGGCAATGAACGATGAGCTCAATGGCCTGGAGTATAGAAAGGACCGATGAAATAAAACAGAATTTCACTCTACGATAGATATACACAGATAGATCTCAGCGAGCTCTGCTCGGCTCTCAAGTGCTCGACTCAGAAGCAACATCAGGCAGTGAACGACAGCTTATCACCTAACTCCGGCAGCGCCATGACGCATTCGACTGTTGCCTTCGACTTCTTTCTCCTCGCTGACAAAAGATGCCAGCAACCTCAAATTCCGTTTGTGGTTTACAACATGAGGATCTGTAGTAACTCGTACCAGTAGGTCTTCCGTTCGTTCCACGCGTCAATCTACGTTGCGTTCCCAGATTCCGTCTTCTGCAAACAAAAATTCGATACCCGGCTTTCGCCTGATCGCCAAGATGAAAGTCCAGCACCGCGCCACGACCCTTGAGCTCGAGGACGTTGAGGATGAGACCATATCGCAGCTCGCCGTCCGCCTCGCAACCACCATCTGCGCTGATCCCTCCCGCGTCTCACTCTTCATCCTCCCCAAACCAGGATTCATGAAGCATCCATTCCCAGACACGCCTTTATCATCCATCTTGACACCTGCTTCGCGCATTAAGTTGATTGGCACCCCTGCTGCAGAAGTGAAGACGATGAATGACCACGCCGCCGCCATCAAAGCCAGGACACAGTCAAGGTCACCTGCCGGAAGGCCAGTAGCCAAAGTTACACCTTACCGAGACTGGAGGAAGACAAGCGAGGAGGCGAAGTACAGCTTTGGGGCGATCGAGCCATTGATGTGGCTGCCTAATCCGGAAAGGAGCAGGAGGTTCCTAGAAAGGCTGGCCGCGGACCCTGGGATCAAGGCTACGATGAGGAAGCGGAAGTTTGCCGTGGGCTTATTAACGGAGATGGACCCTTCCCAACATACGACGCACGAAAGCAGGACGCTTGGACTCAATCGCAACCAGGGTGAAGTCATCGAGTTGAGGTTACGGACGGATGCATACGACGGCTATCGGGACTACAAGGTCATCAGGAAGACGCTGTGCCACGAGCTGACACACAACGTGTGGGGTCCGCACGACCAGAACTTCTGGGACCTGTGTAAACAGATCGAAAAGGAGGTAGCAGCGAACGACACGCAGCACGGTGGACATCAGCTGGATGCGCGTGCTGAGTTTTACAATCCTGATGATAATATGGACGATGCGGACCATGCAGATGGCGGCGGTTGGACGGGCGGCGACTTTGTTCTGGGCAAAGGTACAGACGTGGCGAGTAACGAAGGATTGAGTCGGAGGGAGATCATGGCTCGGGCAGCAGAAGGACGAGCGAAGAAGGAAAAGGAGGCGAGAGAGGCTGAGAAGGAGTCATAAAGGAGGTTGGTCATCATTTCGGAGCGGCGGCGTTGGCGGACTAATAGTGACACTCTGAGTGACACCCTGTTCTAGTATACAGGGAGAGAGGCGCTCACAGGTGTCACGAGAGCTTTGAATAGTACAGTATTTGACACCGCCTTGTGGCTATCACTTTGATCGCGTGCCCGATTTTGGTCGCGTCGCCGAAACGGAGTCCGTCAAACGGACACAGCGCCCATAACCGAGCCCAGCGAGATCCGCAGGCGTTCTAGCGGGGTGCGTCGGACTGCTTATCCGAGGGACGCTGGGGAAACCAATCCGCCACCCCCGTGGTCTAGTGGGCGATGAGATTGGGCTCCTGGGAGAATGCCGGAAAGCTGGCTCCAGGGGTCAGGCCATCGCCGGGGAAGCTCGCAATGAGGCAAGCCAAGGCCGCTGGTGCATGTTGAGGCAGTGAAGGGGCCGCATCATCCTGACACCAGCTGCGTCGCATAGAGAGAGAGGCCGCAGTCAGCGCCATCAGGCGTCACCGTCCTCTGCTTCATCTTCTCTCGCCGACACTCTTACAGCATTTACCCGCGGGTACGACTGCCCGGGAACTCAGCGTGAAAGCTAGCTCAATCGCAGGGCTCAACGGCCGCGCATTTGGGCGGCGGAGTTAGTCCGGCCAGGGTCACCTCCGAACCTTAAACTTATTCAAAAAAGTGCGCTTGACTCAACATCTTACCCTCCTGCAACTCCAGTCATAATTACTGACACTGTATGTCTCTGGCAGAGGCAACGAGGCCTACCTCGCAGTCGACTGGCGCCGGGAGGTTGCCAGTCCGCAAACCATCGTCCCACCAGTTCTCCAACCTGGCCAAGACGGTCATCATGTCCAATGCTCAGCAGTCGCCAGTGAGTCCGGTGCGCCCGACCACGGTGCCACCAGACTACGAGCGCGTCCAGGGCACTTCGAGTGTTCCGACTAACGTGGACGCTGCCGCTGAGTACCATGCTAGTCTCATGCCGCCGCCGACTACTGTCTTCGGCCGTACTACGACCGTTCATGGCGTCAAACAGTCGCCACTTCCTGTCGCTGGAAGAGCCATGGGCGCAGCACTGACCGATACGCCCATGCCCTCCCAGCCTGGCAGTCCCCAGATGTGAGTCAAACAGCAATATTGACCTTCATGAACGCGTGCTAACTCAACCAGCAATCCGCGAGGCCTATCTGGCTCCTCAACCCCAAAACTCCGTGCTACCACCCTCGATATACCCGGCTTGACTCGGTCGAAAGTCTCCCCCGACGGTCGCATAGCAGAAAGAGATGTGGGCGCAAAGTTGATAATCATCATGGTCGGTCTGCCCGCGCGAGGCAAGAGTTACCTGGTCAAGAAGATCGCAAGATATCTGAATTGGTTGCAACACCCCACCCGCATTTTCAATGTTGGTGACAGAAGACGTGTGGCTGCTGGCCCGGCGCTGCATCAGAGCGATCGCACCATCGACGGTGCTCTACGAGAATCTGTCAAGCAGATGAGCCTTACAAACGGCGTCAACGGCATTGAGCATGCGGCGCCTCTTCCACCACCAGCCATGCTCATCAACGGTGAACCCAGTGTATCTGCGCCTATATCCCCTTTGCAGATGAGTTATACCGCATCGGAAGTCGACTCCGATCGACCTACCACACCTCCCTCTCCCAACCGTATGGATCAGTCTGCGTCTTTCTTCGATCCGGAGAACAAGCGTGCAAAGGAGCTGCGTGAAAAGGTTGCTCATGATACCCTTGATGATCTCCTCAAGTACGTGCTAGAAGACGGCGGCTCCGTTGGCATCTTTGACGCCACCAACCACACTCAGGAACGGAGACAATCTCTGATAGATCATATCCGCAAGCGGGACCCCAACATCAATTTCCTCTTTCTGGAGTCGAGATGTCAAGATCAGGGCCTCTTGGAAGCCAACATGCGCCTCAAGCTGTCAGGACCTGACTACAAAGACAAGGACCCGATCAAATCTCTGCGAGACTTCCAAGACCGTGTTGCACAGTATGAGAAGCTGTACCAACCCCTGGGCGACTTTGAGGAGCAGAGAGGCACTCCATATTGCTCGCTCATCGATGTCGGCCGCAAGATGGTGTCCTATCAGGTTAACGGCTTCTTGTCCATTCAAACGGTGACATACCTCATGAATTTCAACCTCGCTCCACGACAAATCTGGCTGTCGAGACACGGCGAATCACTGGACAATGTCAATGGCAAGATTGGCGGCAACAGCGATCTCAGCCAGCAAGGCTGGAAATACGCTCGAGCACTAGCCAAGTTTATCGGCGAGCAGCGAGCTTTGTGGGAGGAACACCAGAGAGAAAAACAAGCCAATACCCATTTCCCTCCACGCCCGGGCGACACCACACCACCCAACCCAGAAGTGACAGCGCAGGCTGGCGAAGAACGCAATTTTTGCGTATGGACTAGCATGCTCAACCGCAGCATTGAGACGGCACAGTTCTTCAACGAAGACGAGTATGACCTGAAGCAGATGCGGATGTTGGACGAGTTGAATGCTGGCTCCATGGACGGCATGACCTACGCCGATATCCGAATGAATTTCCCCGAAGAGTATGAGCTGCGGAAGCACGACAAGCTGCAGTACCGATATCCTGGCCCCGGCGGCGAAGGCTACCTCGACATCATCAGCCGCCTTCGCAAGGTGATTCTCGAGGTCGAACGGATGACGGACCATGTTCTTCTGATTGGTCACCGCAGCATCACACGCGTGCTGCTGGCGTATTTCATGGGCCTCAAACAGGAAGACATCTCGGACCTCGATGTGCCGCTTGGCGTTGCGTATCTTCTCGAGCCGGTGAGTAGCGACTCTTCCTGCATCAATGACTCGTATTGATTGGTATAATAGCGACCGTATGGTGTTGACTTCAAAGGTAAGATGACCCGCCTGCCCCAAGAGGCCCCACCTTTCGCTTTACATTTGCTGACACTGCTCTAGCTTATCGCTGGAACCCTGAAACCGACGACTTCGTTCACGAGGAGCAATACAAACTGAGGCGAGCTCGACACCCTGACGTCTAATCCTGGCACACACACTCACACCTTCCTTCATACCCACCCACTCACCTACCCATCTGGAACAACCTCGTTTGGCCATCTTCATCATCACATGTATTTATACGACTGGACTAACATGAACCTCTTCTGTACAATAGACAAGACGCCTGCTGGTCACTGGACTATGGCATTCCTTTCTCCAATGGCGTCGATCGATATGTGGATTACTGATTTCTCGACTTTTCGACCAATAACCTACCTAACCTTTTCCGATCTCTTGACGGCATAGACTCACGGCATTATCATCACTATTAGCGAAGGCGTCGGGGCGAATGAAGTGGCGGGTAACTAGAGAGCAGCTTGAATTCCTCTCAAAGACAGCGCATGCATTCTCGGGGCGGCGTCAAATGGCAATGGCAAGACATGCGACCGGAAGGAAGTGCTTGGAAGCCCAGATATGGATGGGATCATGTATTTGCAGTGCTCAGCTTGATGTGGGCGTCTGGTGCGCGAGTCAACACGGGGAAGTCGCCGCCTCATCGCGATGGGCAGGCTGCTTTCCTCCTACATGAGTAGTCGAGTACATTGCTACAAAATGTATCAATGCAGCGAGCTACGACATCTACCAAGTGACCTATCCAAGTACCCTACCCAACCACTGCCGACATGTTTCCATGCTTTTATTTCCTTTCGGATCCCGCTACATGCGAAAATTCAGGACACTTTTTCACTTCCACCGCCTGCAAGCTCCGCAATCGCGATGCATTCATTGAAGATTCGCCTCTCCCGCATCCGTTGCGTCTGCCAAGACGTGGACGCCGTCTATCCGCTGGACCTTCGTGGCGTAGCATGTCACTCCTGTCCCAACCGCTTGTCATATTCCCGATGAAACAAACGGAGAGGCCAGGTACCTTTCACAAAATATGCCCGGGCCCGCTTTGTGGGTGGTTGGGGTTAGTCAAGCACTTCTGTTTTGAGGCTTGATGGTTGCTTCGAAAGTCTTTTGCGTTCACTCTTTCTGCTATACTCTCGCTACCACGCTTTTTGTTCTTCCTTGGCCTAAGAAAAGAATGCCGACGATACACCTGGTGCCGTTCAACGTCGTCACCGCGGCGTTGGGCGGCTTCATCCTGCTCTTTGGGCTCGTGTCCTATCTCCTGAAGGAGCGGTTCTACCTGTCTGAAGCCCTTATCTCACTCGTTGCTGGCATTGTGTTCTCGCCGCACGCCACGAACTGGATACGGCCTCTCGACTACGCTCTAGGCTCCGAGGATAATCTCGACTACATCACACTGTACTTCACGCGCCTGGTGCTGGGCGTGCAGCTCGTCATCGCCGGCGTCCAACTGCCTCATCGATATCTGCGCACCGAATGGAAAAGCCTTGCCCTACTCTTAGGGCCGGGCATGTGCGCCATGTGGATGTCTGCTAGCTTGCTCGTTTGGGCTCTGGTGCCCAACATCTCGATATTGCAGGCTCTCGCCACGGGAGCGTGCGTGACGCCTACTGACCCGGTCCTCAGCAATTCTATTGTCAAGGGCCGCTTCGCCGACAAGAATATCCCCCGACCTCTCCAGCACGTCATTGTTGCCGAGTCGGGCGCCAATGATGGCCTGGGCTACCCGTTTCTCTTCCTGGCGCTGTATCTCATCAAGTACACGCAAGGCGCAGGCGGCTTTGACGGCGGCGCGGGACGGGCGATGGAGCAATGGTTTGTTGAGACCTGGGTATACACAATCATCTTAAGTGTTGTGTACGGTGTCGTAGTGGGCTGGCTTGCTAAAGAGTTGCTTCACTTTGCCGAAATACGCAAGTTCGTTGACCGCGAGAGCTTTATTGTGTTCGCTGTGGCACTGGCATTGTTCATCACAGGAACATGTGGTATGATTGGCAGTGATGACGTCCTGGCTTGTTTTGTGGCTGGAAATGCGTTCACATGGGATGATTGGTTCCGAAAGGAGACGGAGGACGATAGCCTACAGCCGACAATAGACATGCTGCTGAACATCAGTGTCTTTGC
Source organism: Cyphellophora europaea CBS 101466 (assembly GCF_000365145.1). NCBI lineage: Eukaryota > Fungi > Ascomycota > Eurotiomycetes > Chaetothyriales > Cyphellophoraceae > Cyphellophora > Cyphellophora europaea. The sequence goes on along the minus strand of NW_008481802.1, from coordinate 326,675 downwards.
CTGGTTTGGAGCAGTGTGTCCGTGGGTGGAGTTTCGTGTGAACGACGTGATCCCGATCTGGCGGCTGATCATTCTGGGCATACTGATCTTGCTTGTCAGGAGGATTCCTATGGTGATGGCAATGCACCGATACATCCATCAGATCGAACACATGCAGCATGCGCTGTTCGTGGGCTTCTTTGGACCGATCGGTGTAAGTGCCATCTTCTACCTATACATCAGCATTGACTTTCTGCGGACTGAGGTCACAGTGAGCGGTGTTCCGCGAGAGGATGCCCGGCAGCTGGAGGAGGTGATGCGCGTCGTTATCTGGTTTCTCGCCATCTGCAGTATCGTTGTCCACGGTTTGTCGATTCCTTTGGGAAAGCTTGGCTGGCATTTGCCCCGGACTATATCTATGAGTTTGAGCTTAACGGAAGACGAGAGGGAGGGACAGTTGCCGCTGGGCACAAGAATAGGGCCCACGTACCGGACACGGAAGCGTAGGGAGAAGGGAAGCCAGCCTGCTGGCACGGTTTTTAGGCTTGTTGACTCGAATGAGAATTCGACAGAACAAAAGCAGGGAGCAGACGAGGCTTTCCCTCCTGAGCCAGCCAGGCCAATTAGGTGCTTGACGTCTGGTGAGAACACTCCAAGACGGCGAAGCATTTCTTCCGGCCTCTCGCGCGATGAGGATTGTAGATCAGGCGAGGAGTCCGGAGCGAGAGGTCAGATGGAGGTCTAATAGTACATTGATCATGCAGCACAAAAGCCAGGACTCGGCGAAAAGTTGGAAGGCTGGAGGCAGCTCTTGTTTGCAACCAAGCTGGACTCGCCGGTATCTCATTAAAAATCACAGACCGTGGCAGAACATGAAGCAATGCCTCGAGACATATCCAGTTCATAAGTCTTGTGCTGAGCCATGGCATCGTATTGAGGCTACGATCTCAGGAGGTCAGCAGCGGAGCCGCATCCCTGGCATACAGACATGCGAAACGATGGGCTCGAGTACGACAGCTCAATTGAAAGCGACGAAAAGAAAGGTCGGGCGACCAGAATCCGCGGACCAGGGATGCTCGACTAGGCAGTATGTAGCTAACAGCCTAGGAGGGGGGTCTGCTGAGGTGACGCGCTCTCATTGGCTGACGCACCCACCGCACCTTTCTTTCAACGTGCTCCTCCCACCTAACCTCGACCTAACACATTTCTCCTCCAGCGCCCACCCTTAAGCCCCGCAGCAGGTCCCCCCTACCGTGACCGCTACAGCTACATCCCGCCGAGCAAGGTGCAGACACCACTACGCACATCTCCCTTCCGCCCCCTGCTCCAGCCTGGTGGACACCATCGCGCTAAGACCGCCACCCCTCCCCCGTCTGCGCTGGCATACCCACCGCCAACTTCGGCCACTCGCTACTTGCTTGTGTCTCTCCAAGGTACGTTTGAAGGCCAGATACTCAAAAAACAGACCAAGCTACACGCAATCCATTCTCCGCCTCGAGCGGCCCGCCGTCCTTCTCTACAATAGCCCTTGCGGCTTCCATTCGCGACTCAAGTTCCGCGCGTCCAAGGACGCCGACAAGCAAATGGACGCAAGCTAGACCAGGCTGTGAACCTTTCGTCGCCTCCGGCACCTTGAAAGAGTACGAATTTTAGGACCACAACCATCTCCCTTACGTCCTTCAATCTGTCTGCACTCGTACAGCGCTTTCGGGGCCTGTTGTCGCTCACCAAACCATCTCTCCGCTCTACCAGAATGGCGTCCCCAGCTCCGTCCACTGGGCTAGCACCAGAGCGCACCACCCCCGCCGCAGCTATTCCTCTTCAAGCCAACAACGCCGCGGCCGGCACAAAGCGAAAGCGGCCTTCGGAAAAGAAGTTCTACGCCGTCAAGGAGGGCAAGAAACCCGGCATCTACAACACATGGGACGAGTGCCTCGATCAAGTACGCGGTCACCGTGGTGCTCAGTGTATGTTCTCGGGTATATCTGGCGGAAAGACACCAGCTAATTGTTTACGCAGTCAAGTCTTTTCACACCCTCGCTGAAGCGCAAGACTTCGTTGCCGGCAAGCCTCCCTCAAGAGGCACGGACCAAGACGAGCCAAAGTACTATGCAGTCGGACGTGGCCTCGTTCCAGGCGTCTACCTAGACTGGCCGTCAGCACAAAAGCAGATTCGTGGCGTTTCACATCCGCGGCATAAGAAGTTCAACAACCGCACAGAAGCCGAAGCGTTCGTGGCTGCTTTCAAGACGCATAATGGCGGCACAGCCTCTGCGGGCGGATTGTCATCCGAAGAGCAAATCCGGCAGCTGATCGTCAAGTCTGCACCTGGTTTGCAGCCTAAGGGCCCGTACATCGCGCGCGACAAGAATGGCGATGCCTACGGCATCGGCACAGGCCCCTTGCCGCTTGGGGCAGAAGATGGGTTTGATCCTAATATCCGTCTCGACGAGTCTGGCCGGTTGGTTCACAAGACAGACGAGGAGAAGGCGAAACAGAAGGATATCCCCCGAGAGAAGAACCCACCCGGTATGCTGCGCATCTACACAGATGGCAGCAGTCTCCGCAACGGCACTGCGGGTGCCAGAGCTGGTGTGGGTGTCTTCTTCGGCCCCCAAGATCCTAAGTACGATGAGTCCTTCTCGAGCTCCCCTCCCTCCCCTCCGGCTTTGCAGACGCAGACCGTCTATACCATCGACTGGCAAGCGCGAGGCACCCCCAAAACCAAACCCAGAAGCAATTCACACGACCGAATCGACGACGAAGAGCGAGCACATGGACAAGGAAAAGGACCCAAGCTAACTAATTGGCGCTACAGAAACGTCTCCGAAGCTCTGAAAGGCACCAAGCAAACGAACCAGCGTGCTGAGTTGACAGCGATCCAGCGTGCGCTGGATATTGCACCTAAGCATAGAGATGTTACGATCTACACCGATAGTAAGTACGCCATTGATTGCGTGACCAATTGGTACCGCAACTGGGAGAGAAATGGGTGGAGGAACAGCGGAGGGAAGCCGGTGGAGAATGTGGACCTCGTCAAAGGAGTAAGGGCCGCGATGGCGGAGAGGGAGCAGCTGGGACGGAAAACGCTGATGGTCTGGGTGAAGGGCCACGCGAACACTCAGGGCAACGTTGAAGCTGATCGACTGGCTGTTGCCGGAGCGAGATTGGGACGGGGCTTGAGTGTGGACGGAGGCGGAGAAAATGGTGATGCAGACGGAAATGGCCGGTGCTATGGCGACGAGGACGAGGGCATGTTGCCGAAAACCGAGACAGACACAGAAGCTGGGCTGGGAACTACAGCCAGGGGTCTCCCAGCGACAAATGGCTTCGAGGATTCGGATGTTCAACAAGCGTTCGATCTCATGGCAGCGAGCATGGTGGATGGTGAGAAGACTGGCATTGATGATTACCCTTGAGTGTTGGGAAGAACTGCAAAGCAATCTATTTCGCCATTGGAAGCGTCTGGAGTTTCTCCATGACCCTCCTGGGGCTGGCTGCAGCTGGAGAAGCCTCCTGAGAAGGCATACAAGGTGCTACGCACTATAGCCACCATTACCTGCAGCCACGACAAACTCAATTATGGTACGGCAACCGCTCGTCGGCTGGACTCGAGAACGCCATGCCAAGAAGCGATATCAATCTGCTCCCATCCTCACCTCACCCTCACCTCACTCTCCACCTTGCAACCGGCTACTTCGCGCCAAGGCTTTGATCCCACCAGTTCATCCGCGCTGGCTGCATTCTGCAACTTTGTAATCACCCCTCCACTCATCTTTAATCAATATCACCTTGCCTTCCATCCACCTTGATTCTGTCATCTCTCTAGGTTCTAGCATCAACCCGCCGGCCGCCATGTAAGATGGCGTTCAGTGGGGTGCCTCGTGTTCCAGCGAGCGGTGCTTATGCATCTGGTCAGTCTCGCTTGAAGCTAATGTTCGCGGATATCGAGTACGGCAGTGGCGAAGCAAGCCCTCGCCCAACCAGCCTCAAGAGGAGCTTTGCTGACACCGAGTACGACGATGATGAAGAGGAACCTCGTCCTCGTCGTCGGCTCGGGCCTTTGCTGCCGGGCGAGAGCCTTTATCTTGAACCTCTTAAGGGCTTGAAACGCCAGGTGCCGGATACTCGAACTACTTCCCTCAGCAACTACCGCGAGATTGATGACGAAGATGAAGATGAAGACGAAGGAGAAGGAGAAGAAGTAGATGTCGGCGAAATGGAGGAGGTGGTGACAAAGCAAGTGGAAGTTATCTACCTTTCTGACGATGAAGAGGAGGCCGACCAGGTCGAGAATGCTGTCGTCAGTGTCAACAAATCTCTCGGCAAAATTCTACCCACCATTCCTGCAGTTGCGAATCCTGGAACATCTGGGCAGCGATCCAAGATGCCCCGTAAGAAGCCGAAGAACAAGCCACAAAGAAAACCCAACAAGTCCAAAAGCGGCGGTGCCACTGTCAATGACAACAACAACTACCACAAACCTGCGGTAGCCTCGTTGAAGCAATATCATCATGTTTTGTCGCAACTTCAGTCGTTGATACCCCAGAAGCTCCTCGCGGGCACTGGCTACCAAAAGCCCAAGACTCGTGTCTGGATTGCGGCACTTCATTACATTGATTTGTTCCAAGGAAGCGGTAAGGTGCAGAAGATATTCAAGGCGACTTCCAATGCATCTGCGCGGTTGAACACGGTGCAACAGGAGCTCTTCCACCAGTTCGACGCAAAGCACGGATTTCAACGTACAGGCGGCAAGAGCGACAAGTTCAAGAATGAGACAAACAATCTGTATTGCTTGGCTCAAGCACTTGTGCACCATTTCCAAGGTCAGCAAGAGTCCCAGTCCGCAATTACGGGTGCTCGAAAAGCATCATTGAGGAAATCTGGTGCAATCGAGAAAACTAAAGCGCTCGACGATGCTGCCAGCCAGAGTCTTGGTGCGTTTGTTCGCGCCGTTGCTAATCTGAAAAAACTGACCAATCCCACTCCAGCGCAGCCAATGCACTATATTCGGGAAATCACGCCCCAGGGTTTTCGTCCCAAACTTACGTTGGCAATGAAAGCCGAAGGTCCACACGAGTACTATATCCGCGAGATCACTCCCCCAACTGAACCTCCAACCGATGTGCAAAACGAGGTGGAAGCAATGGGTCACGTTCAGGAGCCAAAATCTATTGCAACAGTTTCCCAAGCGCCAGTGTCATCCGAAAACTCTGCAGGACTTGCAAGTTCTACTGCGATTGACACGGCTCCTGCATTGCTTCCAAAACATATCCAAATGGAGCATACCGCAGGAGATGCTGAGCAAGCTGTGGCCACGGACCCACCTCAAGCTGCAAATGACGGTGGATTTCTTGAACAGGCACTGGTGGCACTTCAAACGCAGATCAAGAATGCTACCACTCTCAAACTGGACTGGACCAATGTTCCTCTCTCGCTCTTTGAGACAGAAATGTCTCTGAAGAAAATCTCCAAGGCTCTTGAACAGGCCAAGGATGCTATGGCTGGCAAAGATGTTATGATGAGCATGGGTTAAAGGCTTTGTGGTCCAGCCTATCCAGGACAGAAAGAGCAGTTGCATGCGGCACGCAACAGGCGTAGCTGTTCAAACGGAACAGGTACAGTGGGGACAAGCGATAGTATCAACCCATAAGACTTCACAAGAATGGTTGCAGCAATACTTAAATTATGTTTTAAGAAGGGCCGAGGGTGTTTGCACGATCACGAAAGACTTTCAAAAGGCTTCTACGCCTCTTGAGTAACTCCGTATCATAATCACGTACATTCAGAGAGCAGCTGAGGTTCGGATAGCCGCCCAGCACTAATACCATTTGATGCCTCGAGAGACTTTCTGGAGAACCCAATGTCAAATGTAGTCTACGCGTTTCATCAAAGTCGTCCCGTATTGATTCTTGCATGGCACAAGGTCTTGGCATTGCTACATTTCGCATCTACGACAAGTTGCATACGAACTAGACTTTCCGGTGACCACTTCTCCAGTTCGTAATCAAGTCATTCGTTCCCTTCGAGAGCTCACCGTCATCATGCCACCTCTAAATAGCAGCCTACCGTCCGCTCCAAAGCCCTTCACTGGGGTCTACCTCAGCTCGCCTCTTCTCCCTGAGCTCCTGTGGAATCTCAGGAGCGGGGTTTCACTTTCGGCCAGTTTGGCATCATCGGTCAAAAGTGTACCTTCACTGAGGGCCTGAATGGCGCTAGCCCACAGCTCTCCGGACGGCGCCTCCCCAACCAGTTCACCCTCAATTCGAGCGCTATGGTGCCGACTGTGCCACTGTCAAACAGTCCGAATACAGATTCAGCTGCGGTTGCAACCCCGGATTTAATTTGCAAGAGACCTTATCCTTCTTTCGGAGTTTCGACAAAGCCATTCAACGACCAGTCTAGCCTCGGATCGAGAGCCTCAGTGCCAAGTCCGTCATCATTGACCCACGCCGTCCCGCATTCAGCTGCCGCCATGAAAATTGCCACGCCTAGCACAGACACTCTGCCTCATCCTTCGCTTAAGTCCATTACGAAGTCTGATATGACCCTGCCAATGTCGTCATAGACAAAAGAAGTCACCCTGAGCACTAAGAAGACTTATAACGTTGTCCTTGGGCATCTGAGGAAAGCCATTCCCAGTAGCCATCGTGTGCTGCCAGGATCACAGTCTACCAATATTGGGCACGGGCTCGTCAAGTATATCGACCACTTGGCGGGGACAAAAACTGAGACAGTATTTGACAACGTGGATGTTACGGAACTTCAATCCCAGAAAAAAGTCCAGGATCTGTCCAGAGAGCTACAGGACACTCTTGTTGCGCAAGTACCGCCCAACCTGCTTCCTGGAAAAAATCCTCTCGAGAAGCAAACTATCATGATGGAGCGTGCGCTTTGCCTGATACGTGAGCTGAAGTCGAACGATACCACGCATCATGTTGGAGCTTCGAGTGCTGAGCAGGTGTATGCTTCTGCCAAAGAAGGCAGTCAGATCAAGGCAGAAGACGTGCAGAAGTCAGCAGTAAGCGGTTCAGAGACAGATGCCTACTTTGTGCAGCAGTCTACAGAGCCTGACCTCGAGCTCGATGATCATGACGACACCTAAAATGCGTCAGCACCAGTATATAGTGTAGCGCAAGAGAATGGCCCAGTTGCCACTGCTCTGCAGACCATCAAAGCGCATATGACCAGAGCGGCCCAAGCTAACTGGGACCATCCTCAAGCCGCGTTGGTGTGGGGTCAGGCCATCTCCGAGGACCTCGGCGCCCCTACTGATCGGCTGCGCGCAGCAATGGCTGCGAAGGAGTCGTGAACATAGTGTTCGATCATGCATGGAAGGTCGAGTTTCCCAGGAGTTGAAGTCAAGGCATGCTACCACAGCCATGAGACTTTGTTGTTCTGTGCGACAGCTGTGCAAAAGATAAGGTGATGCATCACAGACGCAACAGCATTCCGGATTATTCATGAGAATAGGGGCCGAGGCGAGGTGCCAAAAGGATGACTATGCGATTAGAACTCGGGCATGAGCAAACATGTTTATGCGAGACTGTCAATGTAGCAATAGCAGCAATAAAGACATTCCGTGACATCGAGGAGAACCCTTTTATGCGCCTGCTTGTGGAGTAGAGATGATGGACTCCATCCAAGCAATTTGGTGATTCAAGGCCAGCCTTGAAAAGGGGCAGCTTCATTCACTGCCTCTTGGCACTTCCTCCAATTAAGAGCCGCGTATTGTATCCACTGCCAAGCCCTCCCCATCGACGACGCGCTTCACGCTTTGCTCGTCCATCCCTCTCTGCTCACATCCTCAATGCCAGCAACAGCCAGCTCCCTCGCTAACAGATAATGCTAATGAACTGCATAAACCGGGACCGACCATCATGGCTACTACGACCGCCATGAACAAATGGATTGAGGAGCTTGTCACGTCGCTGCTCCCCACGAACACCCCACCTTCAAAACTCAGGAAGCTGAAATCTCAGTTTGGCCGGAACATCAGGCACCACAATTTCGGCAGAACTAATCAATTCTTAGTCGAAGAACGCCTGACCGGTCTAGAAGAGAAATTCCAGGTGCTCGATCACGATGATCTCAGTGATGCTATACATAGACGCCGCGATGAATTGCGGCTCCACTTCGATCAATGGATTCCCGACGCGTTGGACTTCCTGCTACACATGTCACGAGATCCGTTGACAGCTGGCGGGCTGGCAGCTCTGCAGAACGTTGTCATTGATGATCTGGTAACGCCGCAGCTTACGTGGGCGGAGATCGAGAAGGATGACCCGATCAACCGCAAGGACCGCATGTGGCGGATGCCGCATTTTAGCGACGAGAGCTCCGATGAGGAGATCATCGAATCCAGTGCACCTTCATCTCCAGAAAGTGCGAAGCGGCGAAATGCTCCCGCAGCTATCGACCTTCTAAGTCCACAGTTTGAGGTCATCGAGCCATCGGAAACGTTGGAGAGCCTTCGCAGCGGCATGCTCAGCGCAGCAGAGGGTGATATCACCATTACTGAGATCCAAGCAATTCGCGAGACCCTTTTTATGCTCCAGGGTTTCCCAACGACATTATATGCCAAGGATAATCGCAGCATCAAGCTCAACACGAAGTACAAAATCGTCCATATGAGCATTCTTTCCTCCGTTGCCTCAAAAGCTATTCTCATGTCCAAGGCGGCAGGAATAGTCCGCTCATGGGTGTTCGTCAATGAGAAAGAGCCTTTTGTCGAGGTACTGGAGGACAGAATACATGTCATTGCGCAAGAGTTCGACGACTTTCTAGCACAGTCTCAGAGCGAGGTCATTGCCAGTTCGAGCAATGGTGGGGTTTGTAGCCTTCTTGAAGTCATTGACAGCGTGTACCAGAACGCGCGATCGATCATCATGGCAGCACAATTCGTCACTGCTGGCAAAGGCCAGGACGCGATTGGCCTGGTCGAGATTGCGTGCCAACAGGCTTGCCGACTTGAACTCTTCGACCAGCAATCGGCATTTCGCCCAATGCTCAAGGTCTTTTGCGAGACTCTCAAGGCCTTTGTCGTACCTGTTAGCGCCTGGGTGGAGCAAGGCATTTTGCCAGAGCGACCTAGCTGCTTCTTCGTTGAAAGGGCACAGGAGCAGGACGAAAAGGCTAAACTTTGGCACAACTGGTATCTCTACCATTCTGAAGGTCCAAAACGACTGCCGGATTTTCTGCAGCAGTTCTCACAGCGGATGTTCGTTGCCGGGAAAACGATGGCGTTCATCAAGGCTCTTCCACAGGAGCACAAACCCACTCACGCCGCGGCCTTGCGCCTTAACACGCTAGCCAGCGCCGTTGAGAATGCCTATCTTGCATCTACCACAAGCCTGGCACCATTTGCACCGACTTTGCTCGCAAATATACAGCACTATGTCGATGAGCATCTCGACGCTGCCACTTCTGCAATGCAGCAGATGCTCGACAAGCACTTCAGTCTGACGGACACCTTGTCCGCACTTTCGCATCTCTACTTCGCGGAGGCACCATATGCCACGTCATGCGTAGAAGAACAGACCTTTGGCCCGCTCGACCGCGGCCGGCCTGGCTGGAATGATCGCTTCCTTATCTTGGACATCATGCAGGAGGCTTTCGATCAGGTTCCTTGCATAGATTCGAGCCGCATCATCGTCCAATCGCACCGTTTGCCGGTCGCAGACCTGATGCAGGCACGCCTGACGGTCAAAATCCTCCAAAACATTGCCATAGAATACACCATTCCGTGGCCGATTGCAAACATCCTGTCCACAGACAGCATAGCATCCTATCGCCGCGTCGCACTCATGCTCATGCAAATCCGCCGTGCAAAGTACGTACTCGAAAGGTGCGCCTTTCCCAATCTAGCAAAGCACGCCAGCTCCAAGATCAGCGTTGAAGGCATCTACCCCAACCTCCGACTCTTTACAGACATTCTCTACGCGCATTTGATGCACTGCGTCGTCGGTCCTCTCACGGCCAAGATGCGGCAGCGCATATACGGCACCGTCGACGAGATGATCGCTGTCCACAAAACCTACACGACCGCCCTGGAACGCGCATGTTTCACAGCCAAGAATCTCAAAGTATTGCGTGAGACACTTGTGTCGCTGCTCGACCTCTGTGTCGGCTTCGGCTTCCAAGTGGCCGAGGCCACAAGCGAGCTTGATGGCTTTGCACTGAGCAAGGTCAAGACGCAGTTCAGGAAGTTGATGAACCTGCTGATTGCTGGACTGCGAGGCTCGGCGAGAGCGGGTCTTGGAAGTAGTCACGCAAACGGGTCTACCACAGCAATAAAAGGCGGGCTTGGTGCTGAAGTGGGCGACCTGCTAGATCTTTTGGCTGACTCTCTCGAAAGTGCGGCGTTTAAAATGTAGAGCAGCTTACACTAAACAAGGACGCCTACGTCTGACACCCATTCCACCTCGGCTCTAGTGCAATACGAACATGGATCCTCCCCTACTACTCCCTCCGTTCACCCTCTTCACGCCTACTAACCCCTCTCACGTCCAAATAGTTATCGCCAAAACTTTCGCCGGCTTCGAGGAATCGCCCGTCAACTCGCCCGCCTCGTCCACAGCACGACCAACCGACTGCGCCCCCTCCTCATCCCGGCACGCCCGACACCTGTTATCCAGCTCATCGATATCTACCCCCCTCCTCGGCCCCAACGATATCAAACGCGTATCGCCAGCCCCACCAGCTACCTGTTAGGCGCGGACCGCCAGCAGCTGCTTCACGGGCACGATCACCTGCCGAAACTCGCTGGACGCCGACTCGATCTCCAGCCTGGTATATTGCCTCACACATTTCCCGTGTCCCACACTGATGTCACAGCGCCACAACGCCGCCCTGATCGCTGTTAACTCAATTTACATTCCACCAAGAGGGCGCGAAGCGTGGTCGGCGGCCTTGGTGGATTGGCGCTTGTGGTGCGGGATGGCGAAGCGGGCCGCGGCGAGGGTGGGGGCGAGGAGTATGTGCTTGCTGGCGCGAGCGACGAGGCAGAAGGCCGATGAAGGGGGAGGGGCGATGGGGCGTCTTCATCTTCGTTGGCGGATAAGGACTTGCTGTCAAGGAGATAGGAGGAGGAGGAGGAACGAAAGGACTGATGGTTAGGACAAAGGAGGCATGGGAGGCGAGGTCAGGGGCGGGGGTGGGGAGTGGGCGGAGGGTAAGGTCTAGATCGAAATCTCTGGGGGCAATAGTAGTCACTTAATGTGGGAGCTGGACGTTGGCGTGTCAGGGACGGCGGTGCATATTGGCAAGGACGACGGTGCTTATGCCGGCGCAGGCACACTGTCTTTGCTGATCATGCCATCTGCGTTTTGCTGTCATATGACAAAGGCTTGTCTGACCGCTCAACCCAATGCTTTAGCGGCTCCTGCTTCAGTAGAATCTCCAATCTCGGCGGGCTCATCACCAAAATTCAGACCGGCCCATTGCTCAAGGAGGTCACTCATCTCGGGCGCCTCGAGCTTCTGGCGAACCATGACGTAGTTGGGATAACTGCTGCTGAACTGAAGGTGATCTTGCGACTTCCACTGGCCCGCGGCTATTGCCTGAAGGCTTTTGCGCAGCTCCGGAGGCACGGCGTCCCCTTTACTCTCGATCATGCCGAGGATGACTCGCGTCATGCCCTTGGTGACGTTCCAACGTAGTGCGCTTTCGGAGAGCAAGGTAAACAGTTCTTGAAAGAGGTCCTGCACGTCGGACGAATCAAGGTAATGTACGAGAGCGTTCAGTGCGGTGACGCACGGTGCTGGCATTAGTATGCTCCACGAGGAGCGGCCAAACTCTGCCTTGAACCGTCGTATGATGTCGCGCAAGGCCATCGCCGTAGTTACTAGGACAGATCGGATATCATCTTCGGGAGACTTGTGGGACGGACCGGTATCAGCGTCGGAGGAGAGGATCCAGAAGAAGCAGTGATGGCAAAGATTGCAGTATGTCGTTCTGGTGGGTTAGTACTAGCACGTGTAGCCAAATCGGGGGAAAGAGTGCATACGTCAAATCCGCTGTAGGACCACACAATACAAACCCTGGCCTGTCACAGTTGAATTCTTCGGGGAGTGACAGGTACCATTCTATCATTCGTTTGTGGATGGCGGTGGCTGTTATATAGCGCTCCTCAACTCCCATTGATGGAAACTTGGTGAGAACCATGTTCTTGATTTCTGCGCCGAATTTCCAGGCCTCACATATGCAGTTGAATACGGCAGAACGATTGATTTGGATGGGATCGTGGCGGAGCGGGTAGGCTGACCATGGTCCGAGTCGGTCATGCTCGTAGGGGCTGAAAGGCAGTTCGGTGGGAGGCTTGTAGTCGAAACCCGGACTCATCAACGAAATGCCAAAAGCGCTGGGTGATGTCAGCAACTGGACCTGCAATGGGCCGTACTGACGTGCTTTTGACAAACAAAATGTGTCCATTGAAGAATCCTGATTGATCTTTGTCGATCGAGAGACTGTAAAGATTCGTCTTTGGCATGCTTTTTAAGCACTTGCTGCAACATGACCGGCAATTGAGGCAAGATCATGATAGAAATGCGGTCTTTACCTAGCAATGCGGACCTGCGTTGGCATCAGCGCGTTCCATGCTGAAGCCGGTAGGGTTGTCGAACAGCATAATGAGCAGCAGGAGACCGCTAACATTGGCCAGAGTGGCACAAGCGGCTGTCTCGGTCCAGAGTCGATGGGCCTCATTGAAGAAGTGTTGACCACGAGTGGATGGGTCAGCCGCATCGGAAAAGGCGCAGGGGTCGTCGGTGAACAGCTGAAGTCATGGTCAGTGGCGCATCAAGAATTGTTGTGCATGTGGCATACGCAACCAATTCCGAGACAGGCGTTGACCATGAGAGGAGAGCAATACGGCGAATTGAGATCAGCCTGCCGCATGCCCTCGAGAAAAAGCTGTTCATCAAAGAAGTAATAGTAGAAGTGGCACCAGTTGAAGTAAGCAGACATCAGATGAGATGCAGTGTCAGAACCCGAGGTTATGGACGTCCAGGGACTAGCTGGGACTTGAATTGGCGGCGCATCACAGAGAACGTCTATGGCTAATCGGTCGCGCGTGTGGTTACTGCCAGTGCGGCCCCGGGCGGAGGCGGTCTGAAGCAGAGAGATGGAGGATATAATGTGGTCTAGTGGCTGGTCCTGACGGATCAACTCAAGGACACGATGGGCTTGTGCCGGAGGAGCAGTCTTGAGGGTATCGAGAATGGTGTCAAGGGCTCTGCTCCTGTACTGAAGGTCCTCGTTTCTACGTTTGCGAACGGCGGGACGTCGAGCATCCTGGCCAGCATCGTAGACGCAATTCTTGTGGTGCTTGCGGCAGTAGTCACAAGGCTGGCCCTGATCGCACTGTGCAAGAGTCAGCGTAGCCAGGCAAAGGCCTCGGTCGTACTCGTTTCTTGGCGATCCTACAGCTGCCACATGCCACAGATGCGTGATAGCCTCGGGGTGCTGAGGTTGAAGTGGACCGCGAAAGGCTACTACTGCCCGAGCTTGTAGCGTTGTTGCTGGGTTCTGCCATCAAGCCAAGTTGAAACCTGCAATTTCCAGCAGCGGGCGAGGGGCGAGGCCGTATATGTTCAGTCCATCGGTAGTTGCACACTACAAGTGCGGAGTATTGAGACGCCACTGGTGTGATCAGTAATCATCAAAGGGCATGAATATCATCGGCTTGGCTGTGAGTCTGGGATTTGGATTGGTGCCTCGTACGGTACTTCTCCGGACGCCAGTCGGTCAGACCCGGTCGATCGATCGCGGCAAGGCCAAGCGAAATGGGCGACCTAGGGGAGGGATCGATGGCCTAGCCCTCCCCTCTCTATTTCCGCATCTCCTACCGGCCTGAGAGGTTGGGGACTCGCACTGCGTGCATCCAAGGATGCTCCCAGACTATCGCAACCCGTGTTCACTGTTCGACACCGCCATCGTCTCCTCCCGTCGTCATACATGTCTGAGATGTCTTGGGGATGATAGCCTGATTGTCGTCATCGAGCCTAAGACCTTCTGCCATCCTCTCCACCTCGGCACGAACACCCTGCACCACCCGGTGAATCCCCACTTCCCACCTGGTGAATGACTGGCAGCCCATGGCCCGATAGGTGGTGAAGATGTCGGCGTCAAGAACATCTTCTCCACCGCTTGGACGCAAGAGGTATTCTAGACCGGACATGCAGTTCTCCGCCACAGCCGAAGAACGCGTTGATGGGGCCGTTGGGGTCCTCATCCATGGCTGAAGCTACGCGGACGACTTGATCAGCGTTGTCTTGCCTTGCGGGCCTGGTGGCTTCTACTTACTGTAGGCATCGATACCATGGAAACTTAACGGCTCGCCGCACAGTACAGCTTGGTACTGGCTAACCAAGTTGGTAGCGATGGCGAGGTCGGAGACTACCGATTCTAGCGCTACGCGACCAGGGTCCACGTGAAATGTCTCTGGAAAGATCGACTTGGGCTTGGGGTGCATCTCACGCTGGAGTCTGGCGCGCTCTTGGTGCTCATATTTGATGAGTGATTGCTCGATCGTCCTCAAGATCTTGCACGAATCTCTCAGTTGACGGAGGAGAGTTTTGAGCGTCATGGTACCAGCGAAGGCCGTCAACAAAGAATGGAAACAATCAAGCAAAGACCTGCTTCGCAAGACGTGTTTTTGCAACGGGTGAAAAGACACCTTGCTCAAGAGTGCCAAATTTGTAGTCAAGTAGGCAGCACTGTCGTGGAAGTCACTTGTTTTCAGTGGATCTGGTGGCAATGCAACATCTTTCATTGTCAACTATCTGTGACGAAAAGAAAATCGCCTCGGTGTAGTGCCAACGTCCTGCGAGGGTTGCTTGAGACGACGAGCTTGTGCAAGTTGCCCTGGAAACCTGAGTCGAATCTCCTTGTACCCGCGATGGGCTGACTTTGTCGAGTCCGAGCCTCGCACGACACGATGTCTGTCTGTTGTGAGCTCGTCAAAAACAATTGTGTGTTGTCCACCTCTCATCGCAGTTTTAGCGGGCCACGGAAGTTGATTGCAGTCCAGCCACTATTCGTTCGGAAGCCCTCTTCGCCTCTCACCTCCGATTCATAGTAAGGTCTGCCATATCCATTGACACTCCTCTGATGCATGGAAGGCAGCTTGGTAGCAGCTGTTGTTGAGACCGCCCCTTCGACTGCCTGGAGGACGCACTGCTCTGGCACAGACAAGGCTTCTTCGTTCGCTTGCGAGTGTTCCTCAGCTGGCATGATGTCAACCGCTTCTTCGAAGACCTGTGCGCCGCAGCAGATTGCAGCTGTCGATTCGGCCTCACGACTTCTGTTGTGAGCAGCGAGCTTGCCTTGGGTATCGGACAGACCCCGATCAACGGACCGGCTTGAATCGTCGGTATTTTCGCAGTCGCCGAGGCCGCCGTGTCCAAGGTGCTGTAGCTTCTCACTAAACTTGTCATCGATAGACTGATTTGTGGGCAGATACACAGTTGAGTCAAAATGATCATCAGCCATGGTGCCTCCGCGCGGTTTCATATCGATGGGATGCTGACAGGAGGTGCTCGATGCAGGTGCGAGTAGCGAGCTTGATCAAAAGCGGGGATGGAGACGATAGAAGTCGTCTTCGGTCTGGTATAATACATCGTCTGTGGTGAAGTATCGGGTGCCACAACACCTGAGCTTCAGCGTTGAGGTCATGGTCATCTCAAAGTCATCTGCGGTTCAGGGGCTCGCAAGAGACTTTGCAATATAGCCCTTCTGGTCGGCCCATGGATCACGGGCTCCTGTATTGGCCTTCTTCCAATGTTCGATCTTTGCCTCGAGTTCTTCCAAGCTATCCTGGAAAGCGTCTTTGACTGGTTCTGTCCGCACATCCCAGATATCCTCGCTGCTGGGTCCGGTCTTGTATTTAACAGCTTTCTTGCGATAATGTTCCTTGACAGCCTTTGCCCGGTCTTTCTCGTCCCAATTCCGGGTGCGCATGCAGAGCCAGAAATCATCCCAATGGTTGGAGCATGATCTGAAAGTGCCGTATCGATACACATTCACAAACTGGCCACCGAAACTGTTACAGAACATAGCATAATCGAAGGCGGATCGGCAGTGAATCTCAGCAGGATACAACGAATCCGGAGAGATGTCGTCGGGCAGTGGTGCGGTGTGTTTGAGCACGCCGGATTCTCTGGACTGGATTCGTTCGTTCCTCGCAGTGTCGAACTCCGCCTCGATCTCCTTCATGAACTGCTTGAGATCCTCATTGGCCTGCTCTTCTCTAGACAGCTGTTGCTTGACTGGTTCCGGAGCGGGTGGGATGGGTTCGAAGGATTCCGCTGAAGATGCTGTTGGTACCGTGGCTTCACTTGCCGTAGTTGACTTCGATGTGTTCCAAAGCCACCCCATCTTGACCCGAGCAGATGAAGATGTGCGGTCCAGCGGCTGACTGTCGCGGTCAACGCGTGCAAAAAAGTTGGCTCGAAGCCACAGACTGTGGCTGGGCTGATACGGATCTCTTGCGCCACATGATGTGGCGCAACGGCGATATGATGTCACAGCGAATGAAGAAACCTGTGATCTGGGAGCTCATCAGTACATCAAGGTAGCCAAACATATCTGCGACCAAAGCTACTGGTCTGGCGAAGACATAAGCATCACAACCCACTAATACAACGGAGAACGCGTCTCAACTGATGCAGCACTAAACAGGAGAATGCAATCGGTCGCAACATAGCAGACGCGTCTTGGCCGTGCAGAGCTCCCACTATATCGCCATGTTGTCCAGGAGAATCGTAGGCAAGTTAGGCCTTCGACATACGACAAGGAGTGCGCCACCGAGCATATGGAGCTCCAATACCCGGTCCAGAATACTCGCTGTTACTCCTCAGCTAAGACGCAGCAGCGCCTCTGAGGCGGGCGAGAACGATTCTGGCCATATCAAAACGCAGCGCAATGAGGGCATATTTTTCTTCGACAACGTTTTTCCGCTGAAGCTTCAGTGGCTCAGTCGCCTCCCGCTGATCAACTGGGAGCAGTCCGTCGTGGAGCTCATCAGCAAAGCAAACCGACCGGATGCTGCTTTCGCTAGCCCGTCGAGTGTGATTCAACGCGCATTTCCTGAGTCGCTGCCGGTAAAGATTACGGAGGTGCTACCACGTCTCAGAGAAGGCGGCGCATACGTCAAATTCTCACACGATGCGCAGATTGATGCTTTCGAGCTCGAGAGCACATTACGCAAGTACATGGAGGAGAAGCCCATTCGTCCTTGGTTCAATCCTTTCCGAAGAGTTCGTGCCTTCTTGGTACGCGGCAAGCCATGGATAGAGGATCTCTACCGACTGCCTAGCTCTAGAGTACGCGTCGAATTCCTGCCAACTACCCCGGAAGCTCAGGCCGCTGAGCTTACACAAGAAACTTTGTATACTCTCTTCCGAAAGTACGGCAAGCTGCTCAATATCGAACCACAACCATCCGACTCCAAGGTTATTCCCAAGTATGGGCTGATTGACTTCGAGCGAGTGCGATTCGCGACGATGGCCAAAGCGTGCATGCACGGCTTTGTACTACCTGCGAGCGAGGGTGGGGGTCAACAGGGCACCGTTCTGAAGGTATCATATGAGTCCAAGAGAAAAAGCAACTGGTTTTTCGATTGGGTCTTCTCGCATCCTCGCATTGTCATACCACTGGTCGTTGCGTTGCTTTCAGCCACGGCTGTTGCTGTATTCGACCCCATCCGAATCTTTTCAATCAAGACGCATGTCACGCATGGTTTCGGAATCGGGGAGTACAAAGATTTTTTCATTATCAAGTGGCTTCGGCAGCAATTCATGCGCGGCTACGATATCATCCGGATGCGCAAACCCCGAGCCGAAGATGATAGCTTTAGAATCTTGTGGGAAGACCGGCAGGATACTGTTCAACAGTTGAGGACCTGGCTCATTGAAACGGCCGACACTTTCATCGTGGTTCAAGGCCCACGAGGGGCTGGAAAGAAAGAGCTTGTCATTGACTACGTTCTTGAAGATCGGCCGCAGAAGCTCGTAATTGATTGCAAAAAGATCCAAGAAGCTCGCGGAGACAGCGCAACCATCTCAGCTGCGGCGAGTGAAGTGGGCTACCGTCCAATCTTTTCCTGGATGAACAGTCTGAGCAGTATGGTGGACCTCGCAGCCATGGGTACCATCGGCACCAAGACCGGCTTCTCCGAGACGCTCGACCAGCAGCTTTCAAAGATCTGGAATAATACAGCTGTCGCTCTCAAACAAGTTGCGTTGGCTCATCGAAAACGCGATGACAAAGACTCAAATCTAGCAGACGATGACTGGCTGGAAGCACACCCAGAACATCGGCCAGTAGTTGTCATCGATAACTTTCTCCACAAATCCAGCGACAGTGGCTCCGACATGGTCTACGACAAAATCGCCGAATGGGCTGCGCGGCTCACAACTTCCAACATCGCCCATGTGGTCTTCCTGACCACCGATGTCTCCTTTAGCAAATCCCTCTCCAAAGCTCTCCCCGACCGCGTCTTCCGCCAAGTGACACTCGGAGACTGCACACCTGAAGTCGCCAAGAAGATGGTGATTCGACATCTCGATGCAGACAGCGACGACGACGAGGAAGAATCGGAGTCTGGGGACAAGAAGCTCACCCCGTCCCAACGCCGCTCCGACCTCGACGAGCTCGACTCCGTCATTCAAGTCCTCGGCGGCCGTCTTACCGACCTAGAGTTCCTCGCCCGCCGCATCAAAGCCGGCGAGTCACCTGGCAGCGCGGTCCAACAGATCACAGAGCAATCCGCGTCCGAGATCCTCAAAATGTATCTCTTGGACGCCGACCGTGGCGAGTGGACGCCTCAGCAAGCGTGGATCCTCATCCGCGAGCTGGCCAACAACGAGAAACTCCGCTACAACGAGCTCCTCCTGGACTCGGCATTCAGCAGCAACGGCGAGTCGGTGCTGCAATCCCTCGAGCAAGCCGAACTCATCTCGATCGCGTCGCGCAACGGGCGGCCCACGGCCATCAAGCCCGGCAAGCCCATCTACCAGGCGGCGTTTGAGTACCTGACGCAAGACGAGGTGCTGCGGTCGCGCTTCGAGTTCGCCGTGCTGACGGACCTGGTGGCCAAGGAGAACAAGACGATCGACAAGTGCGAGGCCGAGCTGAAAGTCCTGGCCGAGTTCCCCAACGCGAGCGACCTCAAGCCGCGCGTGCGCTATCTGCTGGACAAGCTGCTCGTCAGTCAGCAGGAGATTGAGCGCATGGAGACGAAGCAGGGGGCTCTGAAGAAGATCATGAAGGAGAAATATTAGCGATTAGCGGCAGGGGTTGACACTGGGAGGAGGTTCGACTTTGCGCCCATGCTTGGCGCGTATAGGATGGAGATACCTGAGCCGCGGAGATGGGGGCCCAAAGGTAGGCGGGGAATACTCTTCTCAGAGCACGGCGACCAACAACAAAATGTACAAGCAATCTTCGGTTCAAGTCTGTATAAAAGACCGTCCGACTCAATTTGGGTGTCTCTGCTTCATCTCCTACCAATTCTATTCACACAACCTCCCAGCGTCTACACAAGCCACTCTTACCCCTGCCCCCAACTAACGCTCAGCAACATCCATCATCAACCCGATGCCCCTCAACCCCCCCCCCCAACCCATGTTTCTCGAAGGAAGAATCCAACCAAACATCAGGGTCAATCCCTCCCCGAGCCTCCACGAGCCACTCCGACGATCAGCTCCCCATCTTACAAGAACCACCCCAACAGTCCGGCGGCAGCCAACCCCGCCGCCCCAACACCGGTGTCCACAACCACCATGCCCGCAGCGCCGGACTTGGTTGCGCTGGCGGCGGCGCTGGACTTGGTCGAGGAGCTGCTGTGCTTGCTGCTGCTGGTATGGGAGCTGGACGAAGTGGCTTTGGCGGCGGCGCCACCGCTCTTGGTTGAGGTGTGGGTGGTGTGGGTCGTGTCGGTCTTGGTGCTGTGGTCGGTGCTTGTCGTGGTGTCGGCGGCGAGGGCGAGGGTGGTGAGGGAGAGGAGAAGGAGGGTTTGGGCCTTCATTTTTGCGGTGGTGGGATGGTGGGTTTTGGTAGGAGGAAGGGTTGGTTTGTGGACTGGGGGGAAGGAGAGTTGGGTTGAAAAGAGTGTGAGTGTTGGTGTCGGTGTCAGTGTCGTGTCTTTGTTCAGGCGAAGGCTGGGTGGCTAGGTTGAGGACTATTGCAAGCACGGGTGATGCACGGGGCTTTTATATGTGAAGCAGGCGGAAGAGTCCTGTCGGTCCCCTGATTGTTACCCCTTCTACTCATCGTTGACGGGCTTGCGTGTCCCCTTCCACTATGGTCTCAGGGGCTCGACCTACCTTTCCGACCCTTGGCAAAAAGAGGGCTCTCCAATGGAGCAGAGGAGAGACGAGGTGGTGGCTGAGCAGAGACGTATACACTGTGCGTCGCGGGGAAGGAGCTGCTTTCGGGAGTGGTCTGGACCTCTGCGACCTAGAGGGATGATGCACAGACCCGGCTCCTCCTTTGTGATGTTATGAGGGACTTTTCTCTATTGGCTGTGCCGGAGCCGGAAGGTTCTTTTCGAGGTATGGGGAAACGAGCAGGGCAAATAAGAAACGCTTGAAGAAAGCGTGAGGCATGTAAAGTGATATGGAGAAACTGCCTGTCAGATCATTTGCTTTTCAGAACAAAGGTGATGGTTGAGCCATCCGTTTGGACGCTCCGTCTGCAAGTGCCATGTCGACGTTGCCAAAGACTATCCTTTGGGGTACTAGGCATGCCACTTGACAGTGTGTGTGAGCAAGAGGGCCTCGTTGGTAGGAATGGTGTTGCATGCTTGCAAGAGGTGCTTTCATGGACGGGGCCCTGAACAACCTCGTGTCGCCGTTTCCAATTCGAGCCAAGCCAACGGCTGCCACGGCCCTCGAAATAGCATCAAGCATAAAGCATATTGCAGAATGCCCTTAGGGAAGAGCTCTCTCGCAGAACAGTTGCCATTGGTTCTCCAGTCTTCAACCACTGCGAGTCAGCAGAACGCATATCCCTGCAGCGATCAGGGGCGCGCCAATAAGTCGCGAGCGCTGCAATGAACGTCCAACATAATACTCGGCGGAAGTCCTCAGCCGTATCTGCCTTACATCCAACTTGTTGCCTTCTTCCGGAAAGGCGGTCTCGAGCCTCGACCGTTTCGGGTGGACCCGTCGAAGGCCGCGTCACTGACTTCCCGCAGAGGCGAAACCACCCTCAATAGCCTCTCGAAGCCTTTTGAGGTCAAAACATACCTAAGACAAGCTCAATCAAGCTTCTTCGAAGCAAGCCTGACAGATCTGGATCCGGGGACGCGTCACGCATGGGCGCAGGCGAATAGTCGAGGGGCACGCAATTTTATGTCTTGTTGGCGATGACGGCGGTTTATTGTTTTGCAGGACTACAGGCTTGCCTCCTTCGATGGATGTCCGACGGAATCTGTCGCCACAAGTCCAAGTGCTGAAGTGGGATAGATGGGGAGCTTGAATGGCCTCGGCGGTGCGGTTCTATCCATGGCGGCATCGATATCGAGTGCAAACTGCCATGTCGCAACCCGCTCGGGAGAAAGAAATCACCACTTGCCGAGCACCACTGCTTGAGAACAGGGGAGCAGGAGCTCTGTCTCCCTGAGAGGCAGGAATAGAACAGATCGGTAGCATGACCTTCCTGTATGATCGTCTCAGCTCGGCTCCTGGGCCTCAAGATCAAATACCTTCCTCCCGCGATACCAGCTCTGCCACACACGACTCCATAATAACCCCTCGGCACGCCACTCCGTCTCTAGCACGCACAGATCCGCGTTCATGCCCTTCTTCAGACTGCCACACCACCCCTCCGCCCCACGACTATACGCCGCCCCTCTCGTCGCTGCACGCACTGCCTCCGCCAACCCAACCTTAAACTCCTCATTCGTGCACTCCGCGCTCACCACCTCCAACGCACTCCTCCTCGTCGTGGCATTATACAAATTCGGCAGCGGCAGGTGCGCCGCCGTCGGCGCATCCGTCCCAAACGCCAGGGGTGCGCCACCCGCGACAAACTCGCTGTACGCGAACGCGCGCTTGCAGCGATGGACGCCCAGCAGCTCCGGCCATGCGCGGAAGAGCACCGGGTCCGAGTGCACAGGCTGCACGGAGGCGATGATTCCAAGCTGGCCCAGGCGCCGGGCGTCAGCCGCGGATGCGAGTTCCAGGTGCTCGATGCGGTGGCGTTGGCGTCGTGAGGCGCCCAGGGATGCGATGGCGTCGATGGCGTTGCGGATCGTGACGTCGCCGATGGCGTGGATGGCGACTTGGAGGTTGGCGGCGTCGGCGGCTTGAACTACCGAGGTGAGGGTGGCGGCGGGCCAGATGGGGACGCATGGGTCGGTCAGTGTGCCATAGGGTTCGGTGAGAGCTGCGGTGCAGCCGTCGACAGTGCCGTCGCCAATGATTTTGATGCCAACGATGCTGAAGTCGGGAGAGGTGGAGGGATGGTAGCGTTGGTTCATAGCGATGGCGGTGTCAAGGTAAGACTGGACCTCGGAGGGTTTGTCGGAGTAGGGAATCAGCCAGTGTGCGGCGATGTGCAGGGGAAGGGGAGGGTGGTTGGTGCGGTAGGTTTCAATGGCATGCCACTGTTGGTCATCCATGGCCATATCAATCACACCCGTATATCCGGCGGAGGTGTACGCGGTGAAGGCTTGGTGGAGGATATCTTGCGTTTCGGCTTCCGTCAGAGCCTTGAAGAGGAAGGGCACTACAATGCCATGCAATGTGCTTTCTTCGAGAAGGCCGGATGGTTGGCCGTGCTCGTCGCGCACGATCTTCCCTCCATCTGGGTCAGTAGACATGTCGATGATGCCGGTTTCGGTAAGTGCGGCAGTGTTGCACCACACCGAGTGCAGATCCATGGCTTCTACATATATGGGCCGCGGATCGAGGTCGTCAAGCATGCTGGCGAGAGCGGTTCCACTGACAGAGGATTGTATCCAGCCCCTGCACAGTAGCCGTGGCGCTGATGGATGCGCCGCCGCGAAGCCCCTAATCTTGGTCCGTATCTCAGCCAGTGAGGCGCAGGTCATGACATTGAGCTTGCTGAGAGCCTGTCCGAAGTGCATGATATGTACATGCCCGTCGATGAAGCTGGGCGTGATGACACGGCCTCGAACATCGACGTCGGCGGCGCCGGCATCTCTAGCTAACGAGATTTGGGTCGAATCAGATGGCCCAACATAATCAATCAAGCCTTCCTGTAGGATTATCGATCCGTCGAATAGTTCATCTTGGCCGGGCAAACTGGTGAAGATGCGAGCATTGCTGAGGATCGTTCGGCCGGCGGTCGCTGATTCCATAGGCTGGATCATGGCGTATTTGTGGGCGGTGGCACGCTTTGCAGCGCGAAGTCGACGTGGAGGGAATTCCGAGCCATGCTGTCTTGTGAGATATAGTCGAGAGTGGTTGCATTGGGCAGCATGAACACGAGGCGGATACCTCCGAGGGTTCAGGAAGCTCAATGGTCGAAGTCGCGTTCTAGATGTTCTTTGAAACTTAGAAAACCTTCCGGCGGACATGACCTTTGATATCGCCAAGTCTCTGTTTGAACACGTCCAGTCAATTGTACCACCTTTCGGTCACTTCACGACTTCATCGTGAGAGGTTCCTCTCCCCTCATCGCCCTCCACCTGTTCGTCGTGTCAAGCATATCGTCACATCCAGTTAGAGTCCAACCCCATTTTTGTAGGAAACCGCTCGAAACCTCCCAGCCACTCACATCCCACGGCGGTGACCAAGCAACGAGGCCGCGATGTCCGACTTCCGAGTCCGGAAACCCGTCGAATAGGCCGCCGATCACATCGGACCAGAGATCAGCCTCGTCATATTGTCCTACTAGCCGGATGAGGTTGTCACGCCAGGCAGGGTCTGGGACAATGTCGATCCAATCCTTGTGTACAACCGTGCATTGGAGAGTGGTGGGATGCAGAGCCGGGGGGAGTAGGCGGGGATCCGAGAGGTGTGGCAGGATTGTATGGGACGAAGAGTCGCAACTCTTGATTGAACTGGATTCGAGGGGCCTTAGAAGACGACGGTTCTCTATCGAGGCACGGAGCACGTTGAGTTGGAGGAGAATGATCAGGTGATCTGAGCTTAGCGGAAAGATGAGCTCGTCGGATGGCATGAAATGCATCATCGGCCCTTTCGTACTCTGCATTCGCTTGGCTACTGAGGTGGGCAGCATAGTCAGTTTCTGACGAACTTCATCCCAGCATGGTATCTCGGCATCTTCTTCGGCGATGCACCCAGTGAAGCCTGGGGCTTCTGTGGTCTTCGCTTGTTGCCTGATAGCTTTCTGCCTCCGCCCTGTGCTGTCGTCAGCTCTCATTTGCTCCTGGTTGTGAGACGACGATCGGAGCGGCTCGCCATGCCACTCTACTCACGATAAGCCCGGACATTGAGCCGGTTTTGCCTCTTCTTACGAGCCGCAGCATTTGTGATGCCGGTCCAATCATCGTCGCTGTCTCTAGCCTACCAAGAATTAACACGAGGTTCGGTCCATCTAGCTTCGCCCGGGTATGTTACATCAGCGAGCTGTGGCATGGGTAGGACTGGGAGCTTTGCGGGCACGACATCCCGGCCCGGGACGGACTCCATTGCCGGACAGGCCTGGGGCGTAGGGACAGTATATTTGGTAATGTTGATTGATCAGCCAAGCGCGAGCAAATCAAAGTCAAGCGGCATATGAGTAGAACGGATCATGGGTGCCTTGCTTGGTCTGCGGTTGAGGATTCAAACACGATGGCTACCTTAGTGCTCGCAATTTGGGTGCTCTAGGTGAAGGAGCAGCTCAGCAGCCGCTAATCCCACGGTAACCCCGTAAAGTCCGTAGTACTATGCACAGACTTGTGGAAGGAGCTCGTGCAGTGTGGGCTGCACCTCATCCTTCATGCTCGTGTGCCTGCTAGACTTACTGTATGGTCCCGATTACGAGACGGCCTTCTAGGCTACCATGAAAACTGGAGGGAAGGCTGTGCAAGGCTGAGATGGTAACTGCACAGTGGTGGTCGTTTAAGTGGTGCAGAAGTTTGTTACGAGTCGTTGCGCGTGGCACTACCCCAGATATATACAGCCAATGGCCAAGTCTTCCGTGGCCTTGCCAAACAGCAATGAGGTTCATCGGCTTTAGATGGTGTTTACCTGGACGAGTGCCCGGACTCGGTGGTCGACGCCCCGAGTCTCGTGCCCAGACACCCGTCGGGACGACCCCGCCAGGTGTAACCCATTATGTTCTAGCGTCGTGCAGCTGGCTTACCCTCGCGCTTTCCCTGTTGCGGCTTCTAGCTCTGTGATAGCATTCATATCCTCGCGAAATCGCAACGTCTCCAGGCGCCAGCGAGAGGCATAGACTCTGGCAGTCGGTGGGCATGATCCAGTCCTGTGGGACTCGGAGCATCTCGACCGTCCGTGTCAAAAGATCCATGAAACGCACTAACGGCTCGGGATAGTATTTAATGCTTGGAACCGCCATCATGAGGGAAACCCATCTGCTCACTTGAAAACGCTTTCCAATAGACCACCGACGTATTCGTTCCCTCTTCGAGCAGAGCTGTCTTCCGGTGATAGTCAATCTCGCCACTCTCCGTCGACATGACCTTCCATCCTGACAGTCTACCTGATCTTACCGGCAAGGTATACGTTGTCACTGGTGGTAACGCTGGCATGTTGGTCCTCCTGTTCCCGGAATGCTCGTCCCCAAGTACCACTGCTGACAAGAATCACCCCCGAACAGAGGATACTACACGGTTGCTCGGCTTGCAGAACATGGCGCGCACGTCTACCTATGCGCACGTTCCCCTACCAAAGGCAACGCCGCCATTGACGGCATCAAAGCCCTCTACCCACAAGCACACATCACTCTCCTACAGATTGACCACATGTCTCTCTCGTCTGTCGTAGCTGCCGCCAGGACCCTCCTCAAGAGAGAATCAAGCCTCCATGGCCTCGTCAACAACGCCGGCATCATGGCGACACCGTTTGAGATGACCTCAGATGGCTACGAAGCACAGTGGCAGACCAACTATCTCGCCCACTGGCTGTTTACTTCCCACCTGATACCACTGATGTTGAAGACGTCCAAGTCACTCTCGCCAGGAAGCGTACGCATTGTGAACGTATCATCTGGGGGTCATAATATGGCACCGAATGGGGGTATCGATCTTTCCGACACCGCCCTGGCCAGCAGCAGCCCCCTGACCCGCTACGGCCAGTCCAAGCTGGCCAATATCCTCCACGCTAAGGTGCTGCACAAGCTCTACGGACCTGGTTCACCTAGTTCCAAAGCTGGCACTGGCGAGATCTGGACTGCGGTGCTTCATCCAGGTGTCGTCGGCACCAACCTGGGGGACAACGCAGTGTGGCCCTTCGGGGTAAAGACGCTGTTCTCGTGGTATACAGCCTTAGGTGGCCCGCTCGATCCTGACAAGGGGTCCTGGAGCAGCGTGTTCTGTGTCGCAAGCCCGGCTATGACAAAGGACCAGAGTGGGACGTATTTTTTGAAGTTCGCCAAGAAAGGGTCGGAGAGCGCGTTGGCCAAGGATATGGAGCTGGCTGCGAGGCTAGAGGAGTGGACGAAGAAGGAGTTGTTGGCCAAGGACGAATGGGCTCCGGCTGGGACCGGCATGAAGTCTTCCTGACCGGACCCAGGTTGGCAACAGGGACATTGGTGGTAATGTGCAGGAAATGAAGCGGAAAGCCAGATCTCAAGATAGCGACAGAAAAGTGCAGTACTTGACTTGCTATGAAGATACATTTCTATTCCTTACAAATTTGGGTATTCGTTGCGCGCTTGGTCCCTTTCCCACCCAGCTCGGGGTACTGGTATTTCAGCATCAGATAACGCCCACCATCGCATCGTTGGACTTGTAAGCAACCAACAAAGCCTCGCAAGTAAAGCACCATCAAGTCGCTCACCCTCAACAAGCCTTTCCCCCAACCGGCCTTCTCACACATTCCCACAACTACCCAGCCCCCGCCACTTTCAAACACCCCCAACCTTCCCCTCCGCCCTCCGTCCCCTCCAAACCCGCAGTCCCTGCACGGCCGCACCCACCACAAAGCTCAGCATCAGAATAATCGCCAGCGCCATGGCGGCGCGCAAGCCCGTTGACCGGCCCCGATAGCTGCCCAAGGTGCCCGCCGCGGCAGCCCACAGGATGACCATGATGACCTGCCAGCAGAGGGTGCCGAGGAGGAGGGAGCGGCCGCCGCCGCCCGTGGCGCGGGAGGCGAGGAAGCCGAAGGCTAGAGCCGTGACGACTGTGAGGCACGAGAGGACGATGGAGTAGACCTAGAAGGGGGGGAGAGGAGGCGTTAGTTTTGTGGGAGATTGGGTACAAGGGGGATGGGGGATGGGGGATCGCTGTTTGGTGGCTGTATGAAGTATGTATGTAGGTCGATGCAGGCAGCCCAGGCAATTTGAGGTCCACCCGAGCTCTTGCCTTGAGACTAGACGGGATGTGCGGTTCATGACCGTGCGCAACAAGGACTGAGCACGGGCGCGCGAGGGGAGACCAGGAGATTTTAAGACTTACAGCTGCAGAGAATGACGTGCTGCCGAAGCGCACGCCCACGAGGCCGAGTATGATGATGGCACAGATGAACTGCAGGCCCGCGAGGGCGAGGGCGAGTATGGACGTGATGGAGAAGCGCCCGCCGCGGCGTTGGGTGGTGCCGTCCATTCTGTCGGATGTGTTGTAACAAGCCGAATAGCGTTCTTTGTGTCGTGTTTGTTTGCTTGTGTGCACGATTCGGAATGCTTTTTGCGTCGTTAAGAATCCCGAAAGGAGAGGCTTTAGTCGCAAGGCTGACTGGTATAGATTGAACTGCAGGAGAGACAAAGAGGGGCGAGAAAGGGCAAACAAACAGGCAGTTAGGTAAAAATCTCGAGCCAGCAGCAGGAAACCAGTCACGCGGGGACGCGTCGAACCAACAAACGCACACTGACCCTTACTTACCTTGATTTGCCATCGTCATATCACAGCATACTTTTTCCATCGCCCACGTCATAGCACAAGACACAGCTCAAACCACTGGCACTGCAAAGAAATGAATCCCAGCCGCTTGGGCGCCGTCATTGCCAGTTCGGCCAAGGTATCCCGCACATGACAGGGCCCGTTGGGCACTAACACCCCAAGCCTTGTCTCGTCACGGCAAACACCACACCGCCAACCTCCTTTCCCGGCGAACGATCACGCGGCCAACAAGGAGGGAACGCGTCATTTGACAGAAGCTTGGGATGGGGATGGGGATGTGGGTGGACGGCACGGCAAGCTCAGAGCCGGCTGGTAACGACAAGAAAGACTTGCAAGAAAAAAGCTACGTGACGGGAGCTGGGATCCGAGGTTACGAAGTCTGCGCCTTGGCAAGTAGTGGCCAAGACTCTCCGCCCCGGTTATGGCGGCGTTGGTTCGAAAGACGGTGTCAAGGTAGGTATGTATTAGGTGTATATGTTACAAAGACCAAGTCCGGGATTCCTCTTCGCGTGCTTCAACTGAGTAGTGATATCCCATCACCATCACCATCACCACCGCCCCCTCCACCCGCGATCCATGCACCACTGGGCCGTCGAATCCTCGACGTCTCTCCACAGCTTCCCCTTCTCGTCGACCTCCCAGCCCTCATCCGTGCATTCCACGACCCCCTTGCCCAATCGGTTATTGTGCTCGCACTCCTGTCTGCTGACTCCGCCCTCGTCACGTGGAATCCACAGCCGGGGCGGCGGCGTGTACATGCTCGGATGCAGGTAGACCAGGCGTTTGGTCTCATTGGGGTACTCGGGAGGATCGAGTTCGTGCAGCTTGGCGACAAGGTTGGGGACATGGTCCGAGGAGGCGTAGTAGAGGGGCGACATGTACTGGATCGCGCGACGGAGGCGGGCGTGCGAAGCTAGGAAGCGGGGGTGCGTGGTGACGGGAGATACCCGTTTAGAGAGGCGCTCTTTGTGTGGCGCGAGTTGCTTGCCGAGCATGGTGGTGCCGCCGCTGTAGAAGACTTTCAAGAGAGCAGCCACGCCTTCGAGGCGGAAGGGCTCGGTTGCCTCCGATGGGAGATGAGTGCCGCGAGTGGTCTCGATGTCCTCGAGGGCGGAATCTCGGGTTGTTGATGGGCTTCTCTCGCCTATCATGCTCTTTTCTGTCCGTCCACCGATATCGCTGGTGCTTGAAGGAGACTCCGATGATTCTGGGCCGTGGTGGGATATCGTGGAGTGGCTTTTGCTCCCGGTAGATCCTTTATGTCGATGAATCAGACCATCATCACCCCGAGTTGCTCCAGGTATGTGATCTGCGTTCTCATCTTCTGCAATGTCCGCAAACAGCGTGTTTTGATGTTCCGTCGGAGAAGCGTCGAGTGCATCCGAACCCACATGTGCAAGAGGATGATCTGCATTGGCCAGACTGAAGGGATCGAGAGGTCCATTCGGGCTCGCCGATGTACTCGATCCAGCAAGTGATTTTGGCAGATCAAACAGAAGTGGACCGAGTGCCTGCAGAAGAGAGCGGTGAATTAGAATGGTGGTGACAAGTAGTGCGACAATTATACCGATCGGCCCAGCTGCAGCCTTCAATGCGAACAGGCCAATCAAGCAGGCTTCTGCCAGGTAGAGACCCCAGATCAACTGCATGAGCGCTGCCGGGTAAAGGAGGCCACGCGTGTCAACTTCAGAGTTAAAGACGTACAGAACGTTGTATCTGTAGATTTGATATATGAAGCCGATGCCGATAACGCCAAAAAGCAAGACGAGTGGCGCTATACAGCTATAGCAGATGCCAATGATGCCAAGGTTGGTGAAAACGGGGAAGACGCCGCCCCAGTGCACCGGCCGAAGGCTGTGATATCGCTCGTATCGCTTGCGATGGTCGTGAGGTAGCATGGGAAAGATGTAATAACGTATGATGTCGAGGAAGCGGACCAGACCTGCCGAACCGAGCACAAGTCCTTGCACCAGAATGTAAGAGATGTAGAAGTTCGATGACTTTGGTAGGTTCTCGCTGAGAAGTGTAGTGGCCGACATCGGGTTCTGTAGGATCTGAGTGAGGGCTGCCGAGACCGCCGAACTGAGGGTGGTGACTAGGAAGACTTGTACAATCTGAAAGATGATGTAGGCCTTCTGTGTGTACACCTCAACCATAGTGAGCGTGGGTGTGCCAGCAATGCGGGCTGCGGTTCGAACGATCCACGGCACAGTATTCATGAGCCAGGCAAGAGCCAGCGCCGGTACCAAACCGGTCAATACCCCCAGGATGGGGCCTGGGAGATCCATGATCCAGCCAAGAAACGGTATCCTCGCCGACAGAGCTTCGATATTGGACACCATGCCTACGAAAGCGCATGGCAGGGACCAAAAAATCACCAGCACTGCGATGAATGCCTGCATGCCAAACTTTCGGACGATTCTTGACCACCAGGCCAGAGAGAGCGATGCCCATACAATCTCATATGGCCGAACACCGGCATATCGCTCCGCCATATACAATGGCTGGTGATAAGAGAGTGTTTGGCAAGCAACTTGCGCATCAGCCTGACTGGCAAATTCAATAAAGGCAGCTGGGATGACGGGCTTTTCTTCGTTGTGCAGTAGCAGCTCGTTTCGCTCCTTGAGGATCCTCCTGGCCAACGCCTTGAGCCTGTTGCGCGTCCACTTGATGGTGTCCACGCGCCGAATCGCATTTGCAAGCGGGCGGTGCACGGGGCGGGAGCTATGGGTGATCCATTGTGAGGCGACCGAGCCGCTGACGTCGGGTAGTGGAGTGGCAGCCTCCGGCGGTGCTTCTTCGTCTTTGGCAACGGCAAGAACATTGACGGCATCCTCTTGCTTGCGTCTTCGGCGGTACCAAGGCTTACGCTTCCCATCCTTTCCCGAAGCTCGGGTTCGAGCCATGTTTGCCATCTTGATGAGTCTGACCTCGGCTTTCTCCAAACGTAGAGCTGTCTGGTGGCGTTCTTTGACCAGGTCTTGCAGCTCCTCGGTGTCTTTGGGGATCCACACTTGACGCACAGAGCTTCCAAAGGTTTCTCGTAGTTTGCGCTCCGTAAGATACGCATGAGGAACGCATGTGACTAGAACCGTTCTCGCCGAGAGTCGATCTGCGAAAAAGGGGGATGTCAAGCAGAGATGCCTGAGGTGAATGCAGAAGATACATTCTCGAAGCACCACATACAGAATGAATCCAAAGTACAGCCAGGCCATTATAGCATGCGCATAATAAAACTGCTTAGAAGTAATGTTGCCCATAGTCAGGAGGTCAAGGCCTCCATTGCCGGCGCCGCCGGTGGCGTGAATCGGCAGCAGCACTGGAAGCATGAGAGCGCAACCGACGCCGAGGATGAGCAATAAGACCCTCAAAAAGCGCAAGAATAAAAATCCATCAATGGAGCCGTGTTTGAGGGCGAAGCTGTCGGGCGTGCGATAGAAAGGCTTGATCCATTTCAACAAGCCCTGTGGGAGACTTGCGATCCGTTCACTGCATCGTCAGCAAAGCCAACTCTTCGCTCTGAGCCTCCAAGCACACTTACTTTGGATGAAGGCTTTTCAGGGTTGCGCGAGGTGAATACACTCGTCGGCAGCGACGTCTTAACCCGAGAAAGAAGATAAGACATAGTACCGTCCAAATGAAAACGGGCACGAGTGTTGCGACAAGTGTGACGAGGCTCGAGCTGTTCTCGCCAGCAGTTAGGCGGGAAGCATTAGGGGCCTGTTCTCCATCGCGAGCAGATCCAACACGGGGATCGTCGCCAGAGGACATCGCCAGATGAGAGAGCGGCCATCAAAATTGCATTATCCTAAGATTCAGAAATATTGTTCGGGAGTGAATCGTACGACGTGTCTCGTAACAGCTTTGATGTTGAAGAAGGATTGTTCTCGACCGCCACAAAAGCCGTTGAAGTAGGGTAGGACGGCGGACGGGCGGTTTGAGGCTAGGAATGTCTGCCGTTCCGGGGCGTGGGCGTCAAGGGCCCATTCTACCAGGGTTCCTGGGGCACTATTCCCAATAATCTGGCGATCGTGGGGCTAAGCTCGTTCGTGTAACCACTTAAACGAACGAGAGGTGCGAAACTCAGTGAGGATCCGAAAACTACTGAGTGCCACGGTTTGCGATTGGGCCCGGAGCGACCGTATCTTGGTTAAGGCTCAGCCGCAAAATTCAATGGTTGGCCCTGGGAAAGCCCGGTGGGGGGGCGGTGGCATGATGGGGAGCCCCTCTGTACGTACAATGTGTCAAAGTTCCACTGTGCTTAACGCACTACGGGAGTGGTACATGCTGGTGGGCTCCCATATGTGTACATGGTTGTAGCCGAGAGACTTCAGCTATCGTGCAAAAGATATCACAGTTGCCCGTGCTTAGCGATTGATACAGAGAAAAACTCGACAGGCTCTGGGACCGACTCTTAGGCCGTCATCATTCGCCTGAACGGGGATGATTGCCCCTCATCCTCGCTTAGCCTTCGGCTGTGGTCTCGTCGTATGCGCCGCGGCGGCGGAAATGCAATGCTCGGACCCAAGCGAGATGGGCGATAACAATTGAGTCATGGCCATGTTGACATCGATTGGGCCTGGTTGGCGGATGCGGCTTGAGCAGCTCTACACCAAGGCCTCGTTTGCGTCCCGGCGCCAATCTCGACAGAAGCTGTGGATGATTACATGTGGTCCGCGTGAAGAACTCGTACCCTATGCCACAGTTGGTAATCGAAGACCTGCTCGAAAGTTCAACCGGCGCTTTCTGTTATCCGAAACTTGGCAGTCGCTCTGTCCTCCGAAGGTACATTGCATTGCAGCAATTGCGCAGGATCGGTGGCAGGGCAAGCTTTGCATGAAAGACTCGATTGTACAGTATCGTCCCCGGGGTCATCGGACTGCATCCATAGTACGCTTGTGTAGCACTCAACGTGCTGTGGGTACGTATTCAACTTTCTCGGTGCCTGAATGAAGTTGCATCTCGTCGTACGAGCATCAGTATGCTTCAATTCGATGAAGTGTTACTAACGCTGCCTTGTGGTTCCTTCTGCTCGGAATGCAGGATTTCTCGTGTTGGCGAGGATACCGCCGTAGGTGCCAGAAGAGAAGAGGTCTTGTATTCGGATGGTGTCTGTGTTGTCAGCTATTAACTGCCATGGGTTGCGTTGAAAGCCGAGCCACTCTTTGGGCGGCTTCCATGATGCCAGCCCCATAGCCAGCACAGCCTGCGATCTTGCCAAACTCATTCTCAGCAATCTATAAAGAGGACACAGGGACCCAAAGCTCGCCTCGGGAGTAGTTCCGAAAATCATCAGCGAAACGACAGAAAGTTGGTGATTTGCGAGATCCTGCCATACCGAGATAACGAAGCGTCCCTGGGTGCAGCAGCCGGAATCAGTAACATAAAATGCACTATTCAAGTCTGCAAGCGAATCATCTCGGCCTATGAGAAAGCATGGACCGAACTGCGATACTTGGAAGGACTCATTGGCGTTCAAATAGCCCGACATATTGATCGTTGCGGAAAGTCTGTCCGCATCCGCCTGGTCGCCTTGTTCGAGCTTCATGAACGCTGGACTATCCTAACAGTCGTGTTCAAAAGGCCGAGGTTCGTAACTAGTCGGCCACTTAGATCCGACAACGCGTTAGATGTGCCTGGACCAAGCGCCTGGGATGTAAGCCAATACGATCGCAGACTGGGGCATGCAGGGCCAGCGAACAGTATGCATGCAGATGCGCCAACTGGCAACTTGTTATAGGCACAAATATGACAGCGAGACAGCTGGCTACTCGTCTTTTCTTCGCTACGAAGTAGCTGCCACATACCACCATGGCTTGCCGTATGTCCTGGAGGCTCTTCGGCGTCGGCCCTGAAGTATAACCACGATGCACGCAGTCTCTGAATTGCTGCAAGCACGGCCTTTATGGCTGCTGTCTCGAACAATAGCCGCCTAAATCCTCGCACTGCAGCACCTCAGCAGTCGATATGGCGCCTCACTGGTGAAGACGCCTTTCGTCGGAACGTCGTCAAATTAGCTCGAGCATGCACAGGTGTGGCGTGGACAACAGACGTCGTGACGCGAACAACGCGACCGATCGCGAGCATGGCTGCGGTACCCCATTTGAGCAACATGCACTCGAGTGAGCACCGTCTGCCGCTGGCAATTGAGAAGCGACTCAGCAACGATCTCGCCTATATAGCAGCCGCGCAGGAAGGTGTACATAGCGTCACCGCGGCGTGTATCGAGGAAAACAACGGTGGCGACGATATTGGCACCGAGATGACGCTGACATTACGCCTTGCGGCGAATGGAGGTATTCCCGAGACCGTGCGAAGCGCGTTGGAGGAAATCTGGCGCACTGCCCAGACCGGCGCAGGGCCAGGTGAGTGAGCCCGTCAGAGCCACAGTCAGAGTGCTGGGTATTGATCGGCTGCTAAGTCTACGGTGTCCGCCAGGCGGTAGGTCCAAGGCCGTTCGGGACTCGATATTCGCAAAGATTGTCTGCTTGAATGGCGCGCGGATTCTACAGCGCATAAGAAATGCGCTCGGCTATCCCCCGGGATTCATTTCTGGGCGGCCTGGGTTCTTGACAGCTTCAACAGACAGGCTGAAGCGGTGTATTCAGTCAATCCGGCAGTGGAGACATCTGACAGCGTTCGGTCGCTCCTTTGCAGCGGAGCTAGAGGAGTTGGAGCAGAAATTCTGTGCTATTTGTGCCAATTGGACTCCTGAAGATGTAGCTCTGAGTCCAGATGATGCAGTTGTCAAGAGATTGGAGGTTGTCTCGAAGCAGGCGTTCCAGCTGACCACAACAGGACAGAATGGCGGTGGCATCCTTTTCAGCGAAGTCCTCGAGCAAGCGGGTCTCGATGTGAGGTTCTGGCTCGAGAACAAATCCCTTGTGGAGGTCGACAAAATTGGGGCCTACCGTCGCGTGGCGAAGACGCTTGTACAGGTGTACAGGGAGATATTGAACACCTTGGCGATGTCAAATGTGGAACTAAAAATCACCACATTAGCGCCCTACCGGCCAGTACGATCTAAGATCTCGCACAAGATTTCATCTCGAAAGTCTCAGGTCGACTGCTATGTGCATGCCGAAATTCAGCTTCTATGCCACTATGTGCTCGAGCAGCCCGCAGATCGTTGTTTTCCACGGGTAATGGGTACGTCGAAGCTCTCCTGCTTCCTGTGCTTCCTGTGTATCAGCTGCTATGGTGGCTTGGAGCCGCCACTGCCCCATGGCCAGGTCTTCGATCAGTGGACAGTGCCCGACCTGGTACAATTTGACAAGGAAGTTGTAACGAGACTTCGTCAGACCATCGACCTGATGAATGCCACGATCGTCCGGCTCGCGAAGAAGAAATATGTTCCTAGAGCATTCCCTCTGACAAGTCGCGTACACATTGATGAGGTACCAGTGTCCTCCATCGAAGGGTCGCACTCACGTTCATCGAGCACGACCAAGATGAGTGAGAGCTTGCGTGCGACACATGTAAGAAGTTCGACTGGCGGTGCTGATAGCGAGGTCCCAGATCGCGTGACGACCGAGTCGAGGGCGGGTAGCTCTCCGGCACATTCGGTTGGCGGAACAAGCAACAGCTGTTCAAATGGAGAGTACGTGGCAGTAACTGCGGCTGCGCACCACTGGGCCCTTTCTCAAGCTTCCAATGTCGAGATACTGGTAGAGGCAGAGCATCCTTGCATGGGCCAGGCAAGATTGGAACACCTTGCGTTGCCGGACGGCAAACTAGAGGCTGTTGCGAGCATCGTCGTGGATGAGCTCCTGCCCGGAAAAGACTATGTGTTCTTGAGAAACATCGACCAGCCCGAGATGGTACTCGATTTCAAGTTGCCTGAATGGTCCGGATTGCATCGACTCAAATTGAGATGGGGAGAAACCCGATTAGAAGATACATGATCGGGACCGGCTACAGCGAGAAAGGCAGAACATTGTGAGCTTGAGTAGGGTCGTTGGACAGCACTAGTAATAATTCAGGCTGCGGCCTCTGCTCTTACCTCTGTGAGTGTGCCACACTGAGTCGCCGTAGCAATCATTGCTCCTTGGAGACGCGAGTCAGATTTGGCATGAATTGATCTCAGCTTATCCCTTGAATCTAAGTCAGAGCAGGTCTGTCTTGGCGGGATCGCAGCCCGCCCGCCCAGCTCGTTCACAGCAGTAACATTTCTTCGCTGCTCTTCGCACCGCCAACACTGTCGCCAGAGCATGTCGAAACGGCCCAGGAACACCAAGGCTTTGGTACAGCTCTACGAGCGAGTGTTTGTCTGTCCCTCATGTGCGCAGCTGCGTAATGGAATCCGGTCGCACCCACGATCTCCCCGCCACCACCGATCAGCCTCTACGCTGAGCTCGAATACCGCTGTCAATGCTTCACGGAGCGTCCCCGACAAATACAAAACGCTTTACACTGCGCTAAGCGATCTACGACGTGGTGCGTCCGTCCATCTTAGCCTTGGCCGCTTGCAGCTTGCACTTCAAGGTCTCGAAACCACCACACCCAAGATCCGCGTGGCCGTATTGGGCTTGAACGCACAAGACACAGCTAGAAGGATCGTGAGGCTTCTACTTGCGGATCCGTTGGATCAAGAGGCAAGATGGGAGAAAGAGTTGGCTGGTAATAGTGAGAGCTACGAACATGGTGTGGTGATTCGCTTCGGCCAATCTGCGAATCCCAATGTCCCTCAATCACGGTCTACAATACCTACGCTCGACATACCGTCATCTTTGCTGGAGCGCAACAATCTCGAGATCCTCGTGTCGTCCGTCAACCGACCCTCGGCTACACAGGCACAGCGCACTCCCATCGAAGCATTCCTCGCACCTGCAGTGGGAACGCCCACAGCCTATAGCGGCAGACAAACAATGATCAGCCAGCCTGTCCACCGAGCTCTCGTTGTAGCGAAAGGGCTCGAAGAGCTCTTTCAAGTGGCGGAGCTGTTGGCATCAGTCGAATTCGTCACAGAAGAAGATAGACAGTCTATTGCAATCGCTATGCAAAATGCGGATATCGCTGCCGATGGCCAAATACTGACTGTCGATGCAGGCAGGGCAGAGCGAGGCATCGACGCGATCCGCCAATCCCTAGCCGAGGCTACGACATACGAACACCTCTGGGTTGATTCAGGCATGCCGAACCTGTCCAAATGGCTTGCTCGGACGTCCAACACCGATGGTACGATGCCGTCGCAGATCTCGTCCTTAATCTCCTCGATCCTCCAG
Source organism: Cyphellophora europaea CBS 101466 (assembly GCF_000365145.1). Lineage (NCBI taxonomy): Eukaryota > Fungi > Ascomycota > Eurotiomycetes > Chaetothyriales > Cyphellophoraceae > Cyphellophora > Cyphellophora europaea. The sequence goes on along the minus strand of NW_008481802.1, from coordinate 289,469 downwards.
TCTGTTTCGAGGAGTCTTGAGTTCCAAGCCCAACGACAAACAAATGCTCAAGATCTCGACCTAGCGACCCTTACCAATCTAGGATCCACGATTGACGAATTCTCCCGTAACGCCCATCAAGAGCTACAGTCTGGCTTGGCTTCAGCCTGGTCCTCACGCAACTGGCGCAAGCTAGCCTGGTATAAACTCTTCTGGCGTGTGGACGACGTCGGTCTAATCGTAACTGATCTCATCACCAACGCATGGCTGCCTCGCACGGAGAAGGCAGTCTATGAGCTTTCTGGACGCCTCGCACAAGCTGGGATCTCTCCTATGGATGTTACCTTCACACCTCGCGAACTTATAGAAAAGACGGCCGAAGAGCATAGCTCCCCAGCAACACAGCCTTTGCCCATTCTCCAGGCGCAAACGGCCTCGACTTCGGAAGTCACCGAACCAGTGATCACAAATCAGGCTGGCGCTGCAAGTGTTGTGCTACAGCCTGTACCGGAACCCACTCCCCTATCCGTGTCAATATCTGCCAGGCGGACAACACAGATCACACGAGCCATTGAGTCGCTTACTACACAAGCCCAGCAGCTCGTTCTCCGGACGATGTCCATCACAGGTCTTTCTGCCGGCCTTTCTGGTCTGACCTACTTGTCCATCACGCCAGGCAGCTTATACGAGGCTGGCACCATTGTTGCTGTGGGCACGACCTTCGCCTTGTGGCGTATGCAGGGCGGCTGGCAAAGTGCCACGAAGCGGATGGAAAACGAGCTCTTTGACGAAGGGCGCAGTGAGATTAGGAGGATTGTCGGCCGGATGAGACAACTGGTTGAGGAGAGGGCGCGACCAAGGGTTGATCAGGCAGAGGAGCAGAGATGGCGGTCGGCGTGGGCCAGTGTGCGGAAAGCAAGAGCCGAACTGGACAAGCTCGTCAACAGTGAGCCGAAAGAGCAGAAGTGAGTGCAGGATGCACCGGCACATAAAAATACCCCTGTACAAATACGGCAGCACATCGATATAATTGACCTTCTGTAGAAAGATTCATTGCTTCCTCGGCCGAGCAATGGCAGTTACATGATCGAGTATTATCGAGATGTCTCGTCACGACCATAGCTAGTATCTCCGGTCATATCCACCCTGTCGATCATCCTGATAGCTGTCCTGCTGATATCCTCCCTGCTGGTACCCCCCCTGATCGTACCCTCCCTGCTGATACCCGCCCTGTTGATACTCATCCCTCCTATCCCCCCTCCTCCCCTCCCCACCCCCTCTCCTGTCGTACCCAAAGTCCGGCGCATCCCTCCTGTTCGGATCATACTGATCCTGCCCGCCATAATGGTCATCATACATCCGCTCGGCATGCTGCTCGGCCCTCTTCTTGGTCTCGCGCCGGTCCCACGCATCCTCGCCCTTGGTCTCGGCCAACTTGTCGACCTCGCCGCCCACGAAGCCCGCCAGCAGCTCCTTGGCGAAGCCGTGGCTGACGGCCTGGCCTTCGCGGCGCTGGTGGTCTTCGAACAGTTTCATGCCTTCGAAGGCCGCAGCGCCCGAGATGAGCTCGTGCGAGAACTTGGCCCGGTGCTCTTCCGGGACGGAGTCGTCGTAGACTTGGGCGTGGGAGTCGCGGGCGTCGTCTGGTGAGGGAGGGAGGTTAGTCTGGTGTATATGTTGGGGATGGGCGACGATCAGGGGGAGAGGGAGAGGGTGTCAGTTGCGTACCGAATCCGAACATCTTGACTGTAGGTTGTCGTGTCTTGAGGGGATCTAGCTGGTATAGTGGTGTTTGTGAAGAGAGTATAGGCGTGCTCCGAAACTTGGCAAATGCGAAGGGACAGAGGCTGAACGTGAGTATATATTCGAGCTCGGGTTGCGGTGAGGGAGTGATGCCCCTCGTCCCCCTCCGTCCCTGACGCGTCACCTTCTCACCTCGGGGTCAGCGTTTGTGCCACTCAGCATGCAGCAAACGCAATCGTGCATCATTACCACCGTCTCCACTAAGCAATTGGAACGCAAGATTCGTGCTCAGGTTGTCAACCCCTAGCTGAGCTGGGTTTCAGCTTCCTTGTGCCTGGCTAAGCCCCCTTCTGCAGAGCGTTTACACAGTCTCGATTCTCTGTGGCTCGGGCAGTGACGAAAGGCCCAGGGGTCTCGAAAGCTACCCGCCAAAGTCAAAAGGGAGGGTGCAACTGAGCATGCACTGAGTAAAGTATGATTGACCCGCCGGACACTCCCAATCGATTACAAGGCCTCAGCTGCTTCATCCACAGTTTCGATCACTCCGGCCATGCAAATACTTCCCGACTGCTCACAACCACGGGCTAAGCAGATACTTCAGAACAGAAGACGGGCTTGCATGCTGATGATGCATGTGGGTCGGCTGGCAGATTAAGAAATGCCGGGTAAATGCTTGGTTCTAGTGCTTAAAAGTTTAGTTAATTTTGTGGCTAACGTCACTGCTGCCAATTCCGTGTTTCACATCATTCGCATACCAATTCAAGACCAACCGATACCCGTACCCTAGTGGCTGACACCGCCACTGTACACAGCCGAGCACCCGGGACGTTACGCCGGGCTTCGGAGCTTGCTCTTTGGCTGCAGAGTCCCACGTCCTGCGGGCTTGATCATGCCAACAGTACCAACGCCAGCAGACTTCTCTCAAGACCTTCAGCCTGTCATCTACCTTCCCCCGAACAGTCAGCCAACCAATGTGATAATATTCCTCCCTGGCCTAGGTGACACAACCGCCAACTTCGCATCCTTTGCGAAAGCATTGAACCTCCCAGATGCCGTGACAATCACCCTCCAGCCACCCTACCCGCTACCGTTCCCCTTCGGCCCCGGCTCTCAATGGTCAGACGACGTCCAAGTCGACACCTCAACCGGGACGTTCGACCCTGACTCGCCACTTACCAAGGCCGCCGCCCAACTCGCCGACCTCATTACCACTCTGCAATCGACGCATAAATTCACGCCCCCACAGATCCACCTCTTCGGCTACGGCCAGGGCGGCTCCCTCGCCCTCACCACCCTACTCCACCCCGCCCTCCAAGACATACCGTCCCTGGGCGGCGTGACATCCATCGGCGGCGCCATCCCCCTCGCTTCCTCGGCCGTCACCTCCGGTAGCAAGAACCGCACGCCGGTCCTGCTTCTCGGCGGGCGGCGCGGCGCGCTGGCCAAGGACGAGCAGAGCCCCGTGAAGCGGGTCAGAGACGCGTTCGAGTTCGTCGAATACCACGAGTGGAGGAAAGTGGATGACTCTATGCCCAAGAATAGGGAGGAGGCGTTGCCGATGATGCAGTTCTTGGCGAGGAGGCTGAGGAGTCGGAGGGGGGTGCCGGAGGGGGCGGTGGAGTTGTGATGGAAAGCTAAGCTTCGAGGTTGCGCGTGTTTCTATTGTGGGCTTTGATGAGTGCAGGAAGAGATTCAATGAAGATTTATGTGTAGTTTCATCGCTTGTAACATTCGGGAGTGTGCGGTGAGCAGACCTCTGACATCGGCCCATGGGAATGTGGCAACCCGGGCAATCTCAATGTTGAGGGGTTCGCAAAGTGACACTCTCTACGTTTATCTACGCGTATGTAGCTGAGTCCTCTGATCATACAGATAGGGTCTATCTGCACCCGTCCCGAGGCGACCTGTGCGATGGCATGACCTGGTCCACAGCTAGTCATCGGCCGCTTGCAGGATCATTTACCAGGTCTGACCCGAGGCGTCTTGCCAGTTTCTCTTTCGCGCACTCTTTCGAGTACTGCATGAGCAGAAGCTACGGATTTGAGAGCCCTTGACACGTCGCCGAATCCATTTGCGATCGGCACCCGCCATATCATGCCATGGCATCACTGGTGCTCGAGGGGCGAACTGCCGAAGCGCGTCATCGTGCCGGAGGTGGTTTGTAGAGATGCATGCTGATCAAGCTTTCATGATCCGCGAGGCAAATACGTGAGCTGTGTGATCGTGGCAGCAGTTGACGGGGACGCTCGGCGGCCAGCTAGGCGCGGACCACACTCAATAGTTGGACTTGTGTGTGATCGCTCGCATGCTCACACTGGTATATCCTGCTCGCTGGCCTTCGCGGTACCTTGCTTCGGATCGCTACTCACCTCCGCACCGCCACCATCCCTCTCGTCCGGCGCCGCCATCTCCTTGCGCCTCTCTCCCGCATCGACCCAACGCCTAAAGAACAACGTCGAAATACTCGCCAACCCCAACATCTCGACCTGAAAGATCAACATGGGCACCTGAATTTTCGCCTCCTCCAGCTGCGAGATGCCCTCAAACATGAGGAAACTCAGAGGCATGCCGAGCGCCAGCGTCTTGGCGGGCACACACATGGCGACCGCGACCGTCTCTTTACGGTCCAGCCAGGTGATAGACAGCAAGAAACAGATGAGCAGCCAGACGGACCAGTTGACGATGGTGATGAACACGATGAAGACGAGGTTCGACTGCTTCACATCGGCGAAGGCGTTGGTGGCGAAGGCGCGGTCAAACGTCTGCCACAGCAGCGTCAACATGCAGAGGGAGCCGATCTTGGAGAACTTCCACTGCACGAACACCTTGTGCACGGTCTTGGGGAAGAAGTGGCGCACCGCTTGGCCGATGGCCATCGGCAGGTAGATGGACAAGCCGAACTGCATGAAGACGCGGCGGTACAGGGCTTCGTAGCCGCCGCCTTGCTGGGGGATGACGGCGCTGAACCACGAGTTGGGCAGAAGATACATGCGTATCAGGACGGGAGTGAGGAACGGCCCGATCAGATTCCCAATCGTGGTTTCGACGACGGTCAAGACGGTGGCGCCGTGCGACTGCCGCGTGAAGAGCACATTGGATGCCATGGCCGTGGGCTGGCAGCCGTTGAAGATCATGCCGATCAGCAGCCAGGGGTCCATGAACGAGTGGTTGATGGCTGCGAGCCGCACTACTGCGTACGCCAGCGCGGACACCATGAGGAAGCATTGGATCTGGATGAACAGATGGTGCTTCCACTTCGCGTAGTTGTCGATGAGGATGCGTGTGTCGATTGTGCAGCCGGCGACGAAGAAGACGAGCGAGACTGTGAAAGATGGTCTGGTTAGCGATAAGGGAAGATTAAGTCGGTGATGCAGCAGCGGTGGCACAGCTGTAATGAAGCAAGGGTCCGGATAGCTCTCACCGGACAGATATGATACCACGACCTGCTTGACATTCTGCTGCTCGAGCGGCACCTGGATTTGCGACGCGATGATTGTGACGCAGGCGATGCCGATCAGAAACCATTGGTCTTTGATCAGGAACCAGATGAAGTCGAGGGTGCGTCGGAGTGCCGAGCGTGGCTCAGCTTTCTCAACGACGTGCTCATCGTCGGCCATGTCGAACACATATCAATAAACATAGAGGAGGATTCCAGGTGCGCCATGATGATCGCCATTGCAGGATATTGATTGTCGAATGCTCGCCAGACTCGGCGTCGGAGACATGCCGTACGCTTGAGAGATTAGCCAGTTCTCCAAATGGGACAAACGGTGGCTGTAATGACGCTGTATAAGTTTCAATGACGCACAAGTTTGCGATATAGGCCTGTAAAGGATACGTAATGCTATGATACTCCTCGAGATGGGGAGAAGAGCGATGTCGGCGCGAGGTCTTGGAGATCGGTAAAGACGGCAGAACAGCGCGTCGCCTATTGCTGCACTTCACCGCTGCAAGAAAAAGCTGCTGGCACTCAGTAGTGGTCTCTCAAAATACAGAAGCAAATGGTCAGCCCGGTAGAGATGACAGAGGTACACGAAGCACTTTTGCAAAGGATCAACAACGACACTATAACCCCCAACATGCCACCTAAGGGCTGGTATCTTCTCTGCCCTATCATCCCTCACAGCTTCGCCCTCTGCTCCTCACGTCGCTGAGGGACCTTGCCACGCTCGTAGGATTCCAGCCTCTCCCTGGTGAAGTCGGCCACACTGCAGAAACCGCCGACCGCCATGGCGATGTCGAACTCAGCCAACAAACTGCGCATGACGTGATCCACACCAGCCTCACCCATGATGCTCAATCCCCAGATCCACAGGCGGCCAACCCACACGAACTTCGCACCGAGACACAGTGCTTTGACGATGTCGGATGCGCCGCGCACGCCGCTGTCGTACGTGACGGTGATTTTGTCGCCCACGCCGGCCCGGATGATGTTGTCGAGCGCATCGAGGGAGGCAATCGCGCCGTCCACCTATCCCAGATGATTAGCCGGCTCGTTGTACCCTCGGGGACTCTGCGACGTACCTGCCGTCCAGCATGATTGCTGACCACAATGCCATCGCACCCAACCTCCACCGCCCGCCACGCATCGTCCACATCCTGAATCCCCTTCAGCAGGAACGGCTTCCCGCCACTGATCTCCTTCCACGTCCGGATCAACCACGGCATCTTCTCCCAACTCCACGCCCTACCGTGCCACACGCTATCAATCCACGCCGCGCCGGCCCGCTGCGGCTCCTTCTCAGCATCGATCCCCCACTCTTCCAACCGTTTCCGGAACACCGGATCAGTCAGTCCCAAGTCCGCCCCAATACCCCTGTAGAAAGCGTAGTTGCTCGTGTAGATGTCATCGTGCCGCCACCCCAGCTGCCACGTATCCGTCGTGAGTATGCACGCACTAAACCCACTCTCAACCGCCCTCGTCAGCAGGCTGCGCGTCAACTCGTCATCATGCGGCATGTATAGCTGAAAGAACCGCACGGGCTGCTCGTTGTCCGCGCCATCGATCTTCACAGCACCGTCGGCCTGCCGCCCGGCGTCGTTGGCCGCCGCGACCGCCTCGATGGAGGTGGAGCCTGCGGTCGAAAGGCCGTAGGGAAGGCGGAGAGCGCCCGCTACTTTGGCAACGGGGAGCTCGCCTTGCGGGTGGTAGATCTTGTTGATGCCGATGGGGGCGAAGCCGATGGGCGCAGCGACCTTGTGGCCGAAGAGCGTGGTGCTTGTGTCGCGCTGGTTGGTGTCGACGAGTTGTTTGGGGATGATGCGGTGTCGGAACTGTTGGGGGAGGTGAGTGAGTGAGTGGGTACTGCGACACGATTTGTGCGGGAGGGCCGTGACAAGCTAAAAGGGATGCAACGATGCGCTGTTAGCGAGGAGGGGAGGAGGTCCTTACAAAGGCATCACGGTTCGCTTGATGCGTCCACGAGGCACCGGCGTTGGACTCGGCGTACAGACGGCCGTTGCGTGAGAGACACTCGCGGGCCAATGCCTCAAGCTGGTCTGGCCGCGTATTGAAGGGCTGTGTGCGGCCCTCGTTGACGGACCAGAAGGCTTCGCGTTGCTTGGCCTGCCATGAGGGCGTGCTGCGCGGATATAGCTTTGGAATCTGGGGATCGGACATTGTAGTTGATCTGGAGGACGACTGGCGAGCGAGCAAATGATCAGGAAGTGGGAGAGCAGGCAGTGAACTTCTTGGCGCGTGCGAGAATGAATGCTTATTGAGACGGTGGTGGCGGTGGTGGTGGTGGTGGTGGTGGTGGTAATGAGTCAAACAAGTCAATGATAAACGTGTATCATTAGTATTTATCAGTCATTCTCAGTCAGCAGTGCAAATGACGTCTTCCTCACTTCTGCGATGGTGTTAGGCCGGCATGTTGGGTCAGGGGAAGCTTCATATGCCGGAAATCTAGCTTCCACGATCGTCATGTTTACGTCCGCAGCGTGCCGCTTCGGTCGGAGCCTCACCGACACCCGGTCGCAAGTTCATAGTGTTCTCATTACAGCATCATGCATTCATATATTTCATGTAGTCAGACAATGTCTATCAGGCCGGGCGACCACTGCGTGCAGGTCTCTCGTGTGTATCACGAGCCTGCTCAGACCTCCCGCGATCTGGTATCTCAGTTGACGCTCGGATCTCCTCTTGAGCATCAGCCTCATCATCTTCCTCATCACTGCTATCATTCGGGTCAAGCGCCTCGTCTTCCGGTGTCTGTCCAACAGGACGTCTTCTCTTTTCAAAGTCTTGAGTGTGGGCTGAGGCGAGTACTGTTGCGACGCGGGCAAGAGCACGGAAGGTAGGCGTCGGTTGAGACTCGATACGCCTGCGGCGTATAGAGCTGGTCTCGGTGTCGCCAGTGAACTGCCGTTCCACGTCTGCGCCAGTGGCGCCCTGGACCCCGTCGGGAATAGCTCTAGGCTGCATGTCGGGACGAATACCGACGCTTGGCCGTTGTGACACGCTCTCCTCCTCAGCCAGCTTGTAAGGTAGGGGCACATCGCGATAGGCACGGAACTTGTCCACATTGTTGCAATGTTCATTCTCAACTCTGAGAAGCGACCACATGCCTCGTCGAAAAACTTCAGCAAATCCAACAAAGAAGCTTGCGGCAGACGAATGTTGTAGATCTTCCGTGAAGATTGCATACACAATCCACTGCTGCCGCAGCACGATATTGACCATCATCGCTGCGTAGTATATTCTTCTTTTCTTGTATGCAAGGCGCGCACGCAGGAATTTGTTGCTGGAGACCCAGTCGCCCAAGGACCAGTCCATTAAGATGTCCCAAAGCGTACAATAGACGGCGTTCAGCGCAGCAAACGTCATGAAGGCTGCTCGTGTCTGATACGACTGGTCGATCCGATATAAGCTCAAAGATGTGTAGTAGAGTATGTTGCCGCAGTACTTGGCAAAGTTGGCCATGTGAGGAAACCAGTTGCGGGAGTCCTTGAAACGCCGCAAGCACTGCAGCGCTCGAAAAATTGCTGGAAGAGCAGTGAAAAAGCCGAGGAGCCGCGAGTGGTTCGAGTTGCATCGAGGCGGATTGTCCCACTCGTTGGAGTACAGACAGAAGAACAGAGCAACCTGACTCATTGTGTAGGATGAGGAGGTATACATGTCGCCAAGGTAGAAGTCTCGAAACTCGACGGGGTAAAGTCCAGCACAAAGCAGGCGCCAGTTGGAATAGGCCCACCATTTTCGGGCGTGGGGATAGATGATCTTGAAAGGCAGAGCCATGATCAGAACGGTGATGGCAATGAGTAAAACTGGCCAATAGAGGAAAAGGGCATCGACATCAGGGTGACGGAAATTAAGGTAGATGACCAGGCCTTGCAAAAACAGGAAGAAGCAGGGCAATTCGGCAAGTTGTCGCCAGTCGAGTGTATGTCGCGGATCGAATTCGAAGACAAAGGCGTAATTGATTCGGTTCGCCTTCCAGACTCTGCAATTGAGAATGAAAAGCAGACCAAGGAGCACAGCCAAGAAGTAGCCACCGTGCAGTTGGAGCAAATAACTCGTCTGCGTGGCCCGTATGCCCTCAGATCGGAAGAGCAGCCTCAGCCCCTCGATGAGGCCGGCGATGCCCAGGCAGGTACCAGCGGCCAGCCAGAGGCCATTTCGGAAGGTAACGCCAGAGTAGTCGCCGCCTTTCAGCTTGGATCTCAGCTTTCCCACAGCAACTTTGTGGTTGCCCCTTTCGAAGTAGCGTGAGTAAAGATCCTCGACCGTCACCATGTGATGGTTGATAACATCACTTTTGACAAAGTAGGCGTTCTGAACATATTCGGAGTAATAACGGAGAGGGGGACGGGCATTCACTGCTTTGTCGTATTTCTTGTTGATTTTCCGGAAAGCCGTCTGGTTCAGCATCGAGTATGATTTCAGCAGCTCCAAGCCACGGTAATACTCTTGCATGGCCAGCTTCAAGCGCCGCTTGGCAACGCGGTAGGATGGTGCATGCTGCTGCCTCCTTACGAAATCAGCTCTGTCATCCGCAGCTCCATTCCCGTCGGAGGTTTCGGAAAGAATTTGAGGCGAAGTGTGCTGTTGCAAGGACGTCGAGACACGGCCGATTTTGGATTTACCGGTGACAAAATCGCCAATTGGCTTGAGGGCAGCAGTGCCGAACCCATTAGCCTTGCTCAGAGGGCCTTTTTGCTTGTCACTCATGCCATTGAGAGCCCCATTCTGGGCGGCGGCGTGAGCTTGGTTAGTCAGGGAGTTGATTTCGTCTAGGCGATGATCACGCAGCTCGTGCAACTGTTTTCGCAGAACTCGCAATCGATCATTGGCCTCTTCTTCCTTGAATTTGTAGAACTCTTCCACTTTGTTGAGCTCCTTATCCAGGAAAGTGAAGAAGTCATCTTGTCTTGCATCTAGCTTTTCGTATGCTTCAAGTTGCACGTCACCACCAGCAGGGCTCTGTCGCAACCCAGAGCTGAACATACGACGTAGTCTCGAGCGGGAGATGGTGTTCGGTACGGTTGTATTCTCTGCGGCGGGCTGCGATGTCTGATGCTTCTTTGCAAACATGCGTCGAGCGAGACTGCCTTTCTTTGTGCTATCTTGTCCAACATGGTACGGATCTGGCGAAGACTGTTCCGGTTGAGTGACTGGAGGGGGTAGATTGGAATGGGGTTTTGCGTCGGTGGTTTGCTGTTGACGAGCACTGGTAGGACTCATGGCAGGATCTGGAAGGTCTAAGCTAGGCAATCTTGCAGGGTCATTGGGAGGCGAGCCAATGATACTACCATAGCGGGCCGTCCTTGCCGGTTGTAAAGGCGTGTCTTCTTGTGGGCTGGCCTCAGGTGAAGTCCGTGAGCTTTGGACTTGACTATCGGGTTGGCTACTAGGTATGAGGACAGGTGGGGATTGAGCAAACAGGGTGCCGCTCTCGCGACGGGTGCGGTCAGGATTTGGCCTTTGATGGGGAGGAACGTGATCGGCAGCTCCGTCCAGCTGGGGCTGCGTGCGGGAACGACGCGCATTGTAGTCATAGTGAGTGAATAGCTGGCCTGGAGTCTGATATCCCGGTCTTTGCGCGCGGGCGGCTTGGTTTGGAGTTCGGTGTGCGTCTCTGAGTGCTCGAGTGACGGCTTTGATCCTCTTCTTGCCTCCCTATTGCGCTGGTGAGTATGCAGCAAATGATATGAGGGAGTATTCCCGGAGCGCGCACCTTGTAGTTCAGGTACTTGGACCTCCATTCTGGGACGAGGTCGTCGTCCAAGTCTCTGATAACTTGTTAGCTGGCGCACGGGTCGCAGTCGGAGAAGCGCGTACTTTGCGAACTTCATTGCCTGAGTCTCTTGTCGGCAGTGGTCAGCCGACCCATTGTCACGCGACCGAGCTCTTCACCGGTAGAAGTCGTGTAGCTGAGGTCAGGTGAAGAGCAAGCGCGCAGACCGCTTGCGGGAGGAAACGCTGTTTCGGCATGATGGCAGAAAGAAAATGCAATGCCATCATTCCTCGAGTGGGGACGGCACTTGTACTCCGTACACCAATCGTTCTAGCGCACGTGGGGGGTTATCACTTCCTAGAAGAGCCTCCTCGATCTGGCCTCTACGATCGCTTGTTTCGCTTGTTCAGAGCTCTGGATATAATGCTGCCTACTTGGTCTGGCCGTTGCGTGGATTGGCCACTCACAGCGGTGAGTCCCACGTGTCCCGCTAATCCAGCACCAGAGCGAATGGCGAGGGTACAGATTCATCCTCACGGATCAACCACTACTTAGCCGTCCCGTGCAATGACCACATTTCAATGACGAAGCTAACGAACGCTTCAACAACTGTCCGCGCTCGCCACGGCGATGAGGTAGGCGAAACAATGATCGCGCGCCCAAGACCACACCGGTCTCCTTTTTCTGAGCACCTATGGAACCTGCTATCAGCCTACCCGGTCTCCCTTCCCTGCCTGGGAGTTCGTAAGACACTCAGCGGCATCAGCAAGTCGTCGAACAACCGACAGAATCCATCCCTACCCTTATCGACGCAATAGTAGCAATGGAAACCCCTCCAGCCTGGTCAATTTCGGTTGCCTTAATTACAATGGGAAACGCTCTTGCGTCACGAGGCTGCACGTTTAAAGGAGGCTTGGCACTTTTGCGAGTGCAGTCATGCCTTTCGGTGAGTTTCGGGTAGTGTACGTCACAGGTGAAGATAGATAGTGGGCGGGCGAAAGGTGACAGTGAGTATCTGCAAGGTTAGAGAGGTGCAAGTATCGTTTCATCCTCCAGACGACCTTATTGAAGACATTCTGACCGGGCCTTCGTCACAGTTCTATTACCAAAAGTCAACCAAGTTGGCTCGTAGCCGTCTGTCGAGTATGTCTGTACCACGCCTGTTCCTTCAAAGGTTGCTCGAATGCCTCTCTCATGTGCCAAAGTATTCGTTGAATTCATCACGTGAGGAGAACTGAATCCGCAGGCACATGCTGAACGGCATTACGCTTCCTTCGAGTGGCTTGACTTGAGAAGCCGCTCCTGAGTTTCTATTTGTAGGCACGCCACTAAGCGTTACAGCAGGTATGCTTCCAGGGGCTAGCAAGCCGTTCAGCAGATCATCGTGTAGATCCACAACGAGGACATCGCCGAAGCTCCGCTTCGCTTTCTTGCATGTAAGCCACATCGGCTCGTTCAACTCGCTTGAGCCATGTTGAATAGCTGTTCCCTGGGTGTGGCACAGTGACAACATATACGCTATCTTTTCCGTGGTCAGGTGAGAAAGAGACAGCTGCGTGAAAAGGCCGGGCGTAGCTAATTGCAGGATATACGGCGGCTTCTCATCTTCTGTCTGATACTCCACAAGAACAAGTACGAGGCCGTCAACGCCGAGCCGCCTGGGTTGCAGTACGATGCCTGCCATGCCTTGGGCATCCAAGGGCCACAGACGGACAAGTTCGCGCGCTTGAGAGGGGTAATTGTGACGAAGATGACTTTCGATTGGGATCTTGCGCAGATAGATCAGCCGCTGCTGTGTTCCTAGAAACAAGCTCGTTGATTTAGCATCTGGGGGCATTGGTAGGTTCCTGACATATAGGGCGGGTCTTGGTCGATGGCTCTCTTCTACCGTAAGCTCCACAGTGGCCACAGGCGACGATTCGCCATTGTCCCTTGCAAGACCTTGAAGTTCATGAAGCGGCGAAGAGTGTACTCGACCTTCCAATTCTGATGTCGAAAAGATATCGCTGTTGAAAGTCCACGGTTCGGAGAGATACACGCCGAGTCGCTGGAACGATGGACCCGATTCAAAGCGACAATCAAGCACGCAAATAACTCGATTTCTGGATGAGCTGGCATTCCGTAGAGGAAGTTCGATCCTCAGTCCAATATTAGTCATCGCGTACGGACGAGTGGTACCGACCGGGATGACGCTGCCCGCGTCCACAAATGCATGAACTGATGGAGCAAGCATGCCACTATAGCGAACGCGCGGGTCTTCATTTTTATGGTTGCGCCAAGCGAATATGGAATAGTCCGCAGAAGTCTTGATAATCTCCTCCTGTAGACGTGTGAAAGCTTTGTCACCTTCTCCATACAAGAGTGGCATGTTGATATTGAAGAGTCCAAGTAGACAATACGCCATATCCTCCCGGCGCGATGTCTGTCGTCTTGCTGCCCATGACATCTTTTTGGCTACACTGGCGCGCTCAATGTTGCCATCCCGGAGGGTTTCACCATCGATTCCCGTAATCTCTGATATAGATCTTGATAGATCGATGATGCTGGACGCGTGTTCGACAGTGCCGGCTTTATCACCCAAATAAACCCAGTCACGCCCGAAGAATCGTACCCTTCTTGGAGCAAGGAGTTCTTGCAGACACCAGCCTCGACGAAACCTGTCGCACGTAAACGATCGACGGACACAGAATTTAACGCCACGACTTACCACCTGCTCTGCGCAAGTTGTTCTTCTATTTCCCCTCTGCTTTCCAGAACATCGGCCAGATGTGCGTAACAAACTTCAGACTTCTGATACCACTCATACATCGAGTTGATGGCTTCTGATAGCTCCGCGCTGCTCGACTTGTCAATAGCGCAGGTATCTATCCACACGTAATCGAGACCGTCGTTAGCCGCCTGGCGAGCGCATTGGATGATCTTGTGATAGCCTGATTTGGCTTTGATCTTCTCAGCAGCATCTACGGCATGGAGTGAAGACTCTTTGGCATTCGCCAGGTGTATGGCCTCCTGGAAGCTGACTTCTTGACCCTTGTCCCACGTGTGTGAGAGGATGGCGTAAGGCGGGATATCGGAGTCATAGAATTCCTCCAACTCGAGAGATATGCATCTGAGCAGCCGCATACTCTTTCCACGAGCCTGAGGTTGTGCAGGTACATTGTGTAAGCGCAATGCTATGGTTTGCCAGCTCACACAGGAAGCGAGACGAGAGTCCGAACTCGCTACGGACCTCCGAGTTTCGCCTCACTTGGTTGCCGTCGTAACTAGGTTCAGCCTTGCCGATTCGTCTCAGCCTTGTTTGAGCTTGGCGTGTCGATGGGTCTCTCTCGCCTTGTCCAACTCGCCGAGCTCGCCCCAAATGTCGCTCAAGTATCTCTTTCCCGTCCCTGGAGAGGCTCATGACGAGCCAGACATCCCGTCGGGCTCGAATCCAGTGTCGATAACCAATCCCTGAGCATCCGAATACTTGCAAAGCCCGAGCGGGCGGATCAGAATCCCGGCGGCTACACAGCCATGGCAATGGTGCTGAAACAGGACTGTGACATGGTGATTCCACCTTTGGAACAAGGCAATAATTGTACCCACCCACGTTGCCCACGCAGCGACTGAATTGCCTGGCTTGTCCGCCCAGCCCGCCCTTTCCCACGGTAGTGGGCTCAATAGCTCAGACATTGGGCTAGACCCGCCTTCCGCCATGTGCTTGGTGTTCCGCGCCGCAATCCACTTGCGCAGCAGATGGTAATCCTGAGACTCGGCTGTATGCCCAAGCGTCTCGTGGTAACCCCTTCATCACACCACTTTCCCACAGCCATGCCAGCTGAGTATGTGTATAAGGTTGACGAGGCAGCTGCGTCAGCGCAGCGCACACTTCCGCTGGTTTGGTCACAGCCCCTGTCGTTCATTCACTAGTGTTGTGAGCCATCCACAGAGCTCATTCGCGAACTCGAAGCCTGCTGGTCGGGCCATACCTTCTGCTACCGGTCGCCGGCCGTACCATTAATACCTCGACAGTCATGGCCGAACGATCCAGATCAACGCCGCTGATGCGGATGCTCCTTTCGGGGGAAGTCAGCGGAGAGACACCACGGGATCTGAGTCCGATGGAGAAGTTCGATCGGTGGATGGTTAATGAGGGATCCAGACGAATCTTCGTCGGCACATTCATTGTCGTTCACGCCATGATCTACGCCTTTGGCTTCATGAACTATCAACTAAAAGACAACCTCAACAACGCGCGCGCGACATTTGGCCTTGGCTATCCGATTGCCCGTTCTGCCGCTCTTTGCTTGCATTTCGATGTCGCTTGCATCCTACTACCAGTATGCCGGACACTCATTTCGTTGGCGCGACAGACGCCTTTGAACAGCATCATTCCTTTTGACAAAAACATCACATTCCACAAGTGCATTGGACACTCTATCGTCTTTTTCACATGGGTTCATACGATTGCCCATCTCAACAATGTCGCTCAGCTATCGGCTAAGAATAACCAAGGTTTCGTGGGTTTTCTCAAGGGGAACTTCATGACGGGTCCTGGTTGGTCAGGCTACGTCCTTACCATCGTGATCATGGCTATGTGGTTCACTGCGCTAGAAGGTCCTCGACGTGCTAACTTCGAGCGCTTCTGGAACACTCATCATCTTTTTATCCTCTTCTTTGTATTCTGGTCAGTACACGGAGCCTTCTGCATGATTCCTGAGGACAACAGACCATTCTGCCTACAGAATGCCGCCTTCTGGAAGTGGTGGATGATTGGAGGCTTTTCGTACCTGACCGAGCGCATCCTGCGAGAAATTCGTGGTGCGCACAAGACCTATGTCAGCAAGGTGGTGCAGCATCCGTCCAATGTTGTCGAAATCCAGATCAAGAAAGAGAATGTCAAAGTCCGAGCCGGCCAGTACATCTTCTTATGCTGTCCTGAGGTCTCATTGTGGCAATACCACCCTTTCACGCTGACATCGGCACCTGAGGAAGATTACATTTCGGTACATGTGCGCATGGTTGGTAACTTCACCAAAGCCCTTGGCAAGGCCTTGGGATGCTCAGACCCAAAGGAGAAGACCGATCGATCCAAGGTCGTTTCCATGGCACCCGTCAATGGAAAGAAGCAGCTCAATGTCACGAAACTCCTTCCTCGGGTATACATCGATGGACCATTTGGTAGCGCGTCCGAAGACGTCTTCAAATTCGAGACCGCCTTGCTATGTGGCGCTGGCATCGGCGTAACACCCTTTGCCTCCATTCTCAAGTCGATATGGTACCGAATGAGCAACCCCTCTACAAAACACTCGACACGGCTTCGGAAGGTCTATTTCTTCTGGGTCTGTCGAGATTTCGGCTCGCTGGAGTGGTTCAAGTCCCTACTCGGCGCCATTGAGAGCCAGGACAAGACACATGCCATTGAGATCCACGCAGTGAGTTTCCTCCCTAATCACACCCCATCCTTCCAGACACTAACATTCCCCGCAGTACCTCACCGCCAAGATCTCCGCTGCCGACACCTCCAACATCATCCTCAACTCAGGCGACACCGACGCCATCACCGGCCTGCGCACCGCGACCAACTTCGGCCGCCCTAATTGGGACATGGTCTTCCGCGGAATACGCAAGATCCACAACCCGGGAGAGTGCGGCGTGTTCTTCTGCGGACCCAAGGGTCTCGGCAGCCAGCTGCACATCAAGTGCAACATGTACACTGAGGCAGGCGAGAATGGCTACAAGTTCGTCTGGGGTAAAGAGAACTTCTAAAAGCCAGCGAAAAAGGTGTTGAGCTGGGTGGTTGAAGAGTCGGGGCTTTTTCACGCAGCGTTTGTAGCTTCAATTGTGGTGCAGATAGGAGACACCATCTGCCTCCAGATCAGCATGTCTTTATAGAACTATAGAATCAGAAGTTTGGGGACATGCTGTCTTCTAATTCATTCTGGCACCGTCCGACTCTTCAGTCTCCTGTTTCATGTCGTCATTGTGCCGCCGCCGGATCTAGGGATATAAGCTCTGCTCTCGCTAGGCCACGGAAGCGGGCTGACATTGAAGCGCACATGGACGGATCTAAATCTAGCGATAACCCTCTCTATCTTGATCCTGCCAGCTTTGCAACGTAGCTGCCAACGCAAAGACAGCAGATATATCTGCCAGCGAAGCAACTAGATTGCGTACCTGGCAAGCCTACCACCAGCCAGCAAACAGGTCCAATCCTAGAGCTCAACCATGTTTTGCCATCAAAACGCAGTACACGAAGTCAACCCCCCATCAACCACAATCTCCTGGCCCGTAATAAATCCCGCCGCGACACCCGAGCACAGGAACGCCACCGCATTAGCCACGTCCTCCGGCCGCCCCATGCGGCCCAACGGCGCCAGCTCGCCCGTCTTCCTAATCGACTCGCACACCTGACGATCGGCCTCCCTCTCTGAGTTCCCCAGATTCTCCACCAAGGGCGTCCAGATGATGCCCGGCACGACGGAATTTGCGCGGATCCCCTGCGCGGCGTACATGGCGGAGAGGTGGCGCGTGTAGTTCAGCAGGCCGGCTTTGGCGGCCGCGTAGCCGATCTGCGGCTTGCCGATGTAGCGGAGGGCGGTGAGGGAGGCGTTGTTGACGATGGCGCTTCCGGCGCCTCCGCCGCGTGGGGTCTGCGAGGTCATGATGGGGAGGGCGGCGTGCACGGCGTGGTGCACCGAGGTGAGGTTCAGGGTGAGTTGGGCTTGGAAGGCGTCCGAGGGCATGCTTGCTGGGTCACCGATGGCCGTCATTCCTGAGTGGAGGCAGGTTTTGTGAGCACTCTGGCAGCGCGTGTGCTGGGCGTGGGTGGGCAGTTGCGGGAGGGGAATGGCTTACCGACGTTGTTGATCAGCAGGTCTATTCGACCGAAACGCGGGTCGGCCACCATCTTGCGCACGGCTTCTTTTACGTCGTCCTCCTTGGTGACATCTGCGGTGGTCACTTCGACGAGACATCCTGATACCTCGTCGCGTAGTCGAGTGGCAGTATAATTCGCGGCTTCGAGGTTGATGTCGCAGCCGAATAACTTGACGCCGTTATGGGCCAGGATCCGGGCGGTGGCGGCTCCGTTTCCCCATGTTGTGGAGTTTGGGACCTTTGTCTGTCCGATTCCCATCAGAAGAGCAGTCTTACCTTTGAGGTCTGGGTATATTGGGAATGCTGGGACGGGCTCCATGCCAGGCAACGTTTTGGTCCGGGACCTTCCACGGCGACACGGGTTAGGAATATATTCGCAGATTTGATCGATGAGTTGTGAGGGAGGGCGGCTTCCAATCAATAATGGAAATAAGAGGGGAAATTGTCCAAGAAGCTCTCAGCATGTATACCGTCGAGCAAACAGTAGTTAGTATGTGGCATATAGCTTCACTACCCGAGGTCGACATGCTCGGGCATGAGCGCGCCTCCACAAGTCTCCCCGCATGACATAGTCCGGTACGATCGCTCAGCTCCACGGTCACTTTGACAGTCGCCGATGTCTTCTACTGGATCATCTTGTGGAACAAGGTAGATATTACAACAGGAAGAAGACCTCCGAGGGGGAGGTCAAAGTAGAGCAATGCCAAGACTCGTCATGGCCGCCTTCTGGCCAGCCTGGTCATCCAAAAGTACCTAGAAACCTGAGCACCCTTCATTCAATGGCCCGCTCCCCACCATCGTCGGCTTGCTGAGAATCTTGAATCTCCATCTCGCCGTCATCATCCACGGCCATGGCATCCTCATGAGCTTGACCATCCCGGCCGCCTTCTTCACCCTCATCCTCCTCGCCGTCACCCTCACCCTGACCTTCGCCGTCTTCCTCATCTTCGTCGCCGTCATCATCATCATCTGCGTCACTGCTAGCACTGTCATGGCTAATCCTGTTTGAAAGGCCCGGAAAGAGATTCTGCTTCCGCTTGGACCCGACCTCGATAGTATCCTCTGGCTCCTCATCGTCTTCGTTGATGTCGCTGAGCTCGCTTTCGTCATCGGCTTCGTTGCCAGCTTCGCGGTCTGCATCATTCTCGCCATCGTTGTCGAGGCTGCCTTGGACGCTGTTTCGACGCGACGTGACGGCACTGTCCATCCCATCGCCATTTTCATCGCGCAGTCGGTCAAGACGAACATCGCCAGATGGACTTGCGGGTGATGCACTCCGCCGTACACCGTCTGACATTGCGATCTCAATGACAGGCCTCTTACTGAGAGTTGGGGTCTTTATTGGGGGCGGTTTGGCTATCGCAGCTTCAGCTTTGCGTTGGACTTCTCTGCGAGTAATGGTCTTCGCACGACCCGGCTTGTTAGGCGGCACCGCTCGGGTAGGCTGTGCAGGATCCTGAGGCAGTCCCGGCGCTCCGCTATACGGCTGCGAGGCTGCAGGGATACTCTGGCCTGGCTCACCGGGAACGTTTCCTGGTAACGTTGGTGTTCCGTCGGTCGGCTTACCGTCCGGACCAACAGCATTGGTCGTCATGTTGATGAAAGACCCGGGTACGGGCGCAGGGGGAGGAGGTGGAGCCCGTTCCTCTTCGGTCAACTGGGAGACAAAGGTTTCGTAAAGACATGCATATGCATCTCCAATCATGTCGTCGATAACTCCCCCTTTCAGCAGGCTGTTGTTGAGCTTCTTAAGCTCTATCGTGTCTCGCATCACGTCTAGAACAGTCGAGGTATTGTCAGGCTCCAGCGCCCATTGCTCGACCTTTTCAGAGAGACGGGAGAACTCTTCAAAGCTGATGTTATCAAATAGAGCACGCTCTTTGCCCTCGGGGATCTTGCCAATGCGGCGCAAGAGTCGTACATATGTGACGCAAAGGTTTTCCCAAATCTTCGTGTGGTCGATAAAGTCCGTATACTTCCGCCGCACCCGCCGCACGAGCTGATCCATATTCGCACGGTCGTTCAGCTGATCTAGTAGGTGGGCGAAGAACGTCACATATGCACCAGTATAGACATAATGCCGACCAGCTCGCTCAAACTCCGGTTTCCAGACCTGATAAGTCATGGTCTTGGTGAAGACCTGCTGCGTGAACTCGTGCTTTGCACCCAGTGCTCCGGGCATACTTTGTTCTGAGTCATAGATGATATGTGCTGCACGGTTAATGATGCGATGCTGCCAATTGGCTTTGTCGGCCGAGGAAAGCTTCTTAAGGATATTGAGAAGATAACGCTCCCAATCCGGGCCATCTTCGTCCTCAGCAAGGTGTACACCTTGCGCAAATCGGCTTGCTTGTAATGCTTGATATCCCTGATGTGGCGTCATAGCACTTCGGAGGACCATCTTGTGCATCAAGGAGACCATACGCATGTGTGGTTCCAAGATCACTTCACTCGACTTGTTCACGTGCGGCAAGGCTTCGATTGACTCGACAAGAGCGCCGACGACTTGCTCAGGTGTTACGGGATGTCGAGCGCTGGCATTTTCGGGCGACTGATATATCTTCCACAGGCACTTGTGACGGTAATAGTGACTTGCCCACGGCTTCGGCTTGTTGACAAACTTCTTCTGCAATAATCGCGCTGCGAATCTCCACAATTGGTAGCTCGTCCATGGTGCACGCAGAGGCACTTTTGACATCGACTGGTTGACGCTATTACTCAGATGGCGCATGTGCTTGTCCGTCTTGAACGCTTCCATGTTGAGGGGAGGACGGGAAGAAGCATACAAGCGAATGGCAAATTCTCGAAACATGTCCTCTAGCTTCTGGCCTGTTTCAACATTGTCGTCAGCCATTCTCATAGCCATTGTTATCGCCATGAGGTATGCGTTGATCGAGTTTCGCTCCAATTGGGCAATGTCACCTCTTGAGTCGTTCAATTTCGTGGAATTCCATATCAAGTCATCCTCGATCTTGATATCGTAGATTTGAGCCAACCTCCACCAGGACTCCCATTTCTCTAAGTTGTACTCGAGGTCCTGTCTCAAAAGGCTGGCAGCTTGATCTAGGTCATCTGTTGGAGTAGGTGAGACGCGTTTTACTGCTCGGTATTTCGCGAGTGTAATGTGTCCGAGGAGAAAATACCACCCATAATTGGCTTTGGTCGAATCGTCCTCGGCAAGTGACTTGGTGACTAGCCCACCCTGCCCTTTGTATGCTTTGTAGAACTTTTCTGGTATGAGTTGTGATTTTAGGTAAGTTGTCATTAGCTTCCTGTTCTGGAGCACGACAGGGCCGCTCTTGACACTGCCTGAGGCTGTCTGAACTTTATCGATTGTGTTCCTCAGTTCGCTCTTCAGAAGGTCTTTTATTGAGAGCTGTTTTGCGTATGTCATAACCATTGGCACCAGAGAGTTTGCTGTTTTCTTGTCCAAGTTCTCATGCGGACAGCCGTGATCAAAATCGCCTTCGCTGATCTTGAAGCGCAGCTGGTATAGATCAAACATAACTTGGGCCATGTCGCCGAGATAATTATTGGTTGTTTCGAGTGAATTGAGTTCAAGCTTAACAAGACGGACAAACTGCTTGTTGGCATATCTGCAGTAGTGTCGTTGACCAAGGGCGTGATGGGTGGTACAGAGATAATCTGCCAAATCATTTGCACGGTCAGGAAACAATTCGGGAATCTGTGCCGTCGCTTCCTTCAATAAGATGTACTGAAGTGTCCATAGGTGGACTTGCATCTCTCGCAAACGGTCTTTACTCTTCTCATACAACTTGGTAGATGCAGCGCCTTTAAATTGTGGCACTGCAGTATAGCCAAAGCGCAGGTTGTCCTCGTGGAGGGCGTGCACATGGACAAGTCGCAGAAGGAAAGTCACAGCCGTGAGTGACGAGCGCAGGTGAGCTTCATCCATGACCTCCAGAGCGGTAGGTTCGCCGATGACCTTTGACAGAATTCTGGCTAGTAGATCATCAACATCTTTCAGCCACTTGAGTTCCGTTATTTGGCGCTCGTGTTCGTCGCTCATCTCTTCGGTGACTCGTTGTAGCTCGTTCACGATCGTTTCGACAGCTCTGAACAAACAAGAGACGACCTTTGGTGTATACGAGATTGTTGTGTATGCATTTTGTAACCGACGCCACAGGAAGAGTCTGAGGGAGGCGTCGCCCGAGTTGAGAAACTGGATTAATTTGCCCGCTTCCGACTCCGGGGATATCAAGTTTCTCTCGGTTGGGGAACTATCGGCTTCCAGCAGTGGCTCGAGCTTCTCAATGACAGCAACTGAGTCGCTGTTGTCCGCATCAAACACACTCATAAAGAAATCAAGAGTGCTGAGTCTAAAAAGTTCCTGTTCAGCTGCCGACGCAGACAGCAATGGCATGGCCGCGTTGTTGGGCAAGGATATCGGTTTGGTGTCGAGCTTCTGCAAGATAGATTTCAGATCTTGCAGGCATGTCATGACGTGGTTGCGGTCGATGTCATCTGCCTTACCAGCATATACAGTAGTGGCCCAAAGAAACCGAATGAGAAGATCGCTTGTAGGTGCCAGATCCTTATCTAAGTGCGTGTAGAGTTGCACAAAATCGTCGGTCATGGCGGCCCATCTCTCCAGCCTGTCCGTTTGCTCGATACGAGTGTTGTGTTGTACCTGACTGATGGGGTTTGTGATGCGAGAATGAATGTCAATATGCAGCTCGAAGATGGTGAGGACGAGTTCGGTCAGCTCGGCCGTGCGTTGCATACGCCAACGCGATGTTCCACTATCATGCATGCCATTTTCAGAGAGAGCGCGGTACATCTGTGAGATCAGAGTATAAAGTTGCTCCTCGGATCGAATGAGTAGCTGGACAACAATCTGCTTCATCTCGCCGGACCATGTATCGCGAAGATAGGACGACAGAATGAGATTGCCATCCTGATGCCTGGATGTGAGCAGTGTCGACAGCCAGAGAAGGACAGCCTCGTACAGAGTAGCTGTAGAATTCTCGAGCTGGCTGGCGAAATTTGCGACATCGTCGAAGCCCTCTGCTGGCGGGGAACCAGCTTGAACATCCTGGGAGACCTTCAGATGCTGCATGAACAATGTTAAGCCTGCTGACTTCTCCACAAAGTCCTGGTTTCCATGTCCATGTAACAGGGCCTGTGAATGCTCGTCGCTCCAAATCTTAAGCATCGTTGACAAATCCGAGGCAAGCGTCTGACGAGAGGATGTAATTTCGATTCCTATCGTCGTATGACAATCTGGTGTCAGGTGGCCAGCAAGAATGTTTTCCGCACTCCCAAATTGAGGCAATTCGAGTTTGGAGAGCATTGTATCCACTGTCTTCAGCATGTCCGCGTCCGCACTCTTCAGGACGGTCCAGTTCCAAGACTGGTGAGCAGGCATTTCGGGGACAGCGTCTTCATCCTGGAGGGTCATTTCAAGCATAGACTCTCTGGCTCGCAATCGCTTGCTTTTGACTCTGCCTTCGGGTTCTTCGTTGCCCGCGACTGTCGAGGACCTCTTGCGTGTGGGTATTAAATGAAGCTCTTCATCTGCTACCTCCGCAGAAGGTTCGGGATTTTCATTCACCAAAGCTTCTTCCATCGCAACCTGATTGATTGGCTCGGCTTGTTCGCTACCGTCTGTGACTGCAGCATCAGCAATGTTGCTCTGCTCAGCAGGGGTGCCCGCAATCTCCTCTGCTGCATCGACAAACTCCTCTTTGTCCATTCCAGCGGGTGAGTAAGCTGCCTCTCGGTGCTCCATCGACAGCATAGTCTGAGCGGACACAACGACATCTCCATCCAGGTGCTTCGTGATCAGTTGATGAATCTCATTGCCTAGACTTGTCATTGTGTCTGATCTCAAAGCGATATGGCTGGCAGGCGCGGAAATTGAGGATTGCTTGATGTATTCGACCTCCGAAATTCGTTTGGGCAGGTAGGGACAAGGGTCGTTCGTCTTGCGTACGAGGGAAAGCAACTTAGGCTTAGGATGGATGCCGGCCGTACGCAGCTGAGCTAGATCATCTTGAAGTAAGGCAATGACATCCCTCAGCTCTCCTGCGGCAAATGCCTCGTCAAGTCCAGAGAGGTCAATGGTCTGTTCGAGGCCATCATCGTCGCCCGCCAACACGCTTTCGAGGCAAAAGCGAGCGATGCGCGGAGTGGAAAGAATCTCTGCGACACGAGCTGCCTTTTTCCAAAGATCGATATCTGCATCGTCCCGCTCGAGAGCTTCGGCGAAGTTGGTGAGGCCGGTTTTGCAAGCAGCCGAGTAATATTGGCGTAATTCGCTTCGTGAAAGCCCGTCTTGCACGTTGTAGCGCGCTTCATCAAGCGCGAGTTGACCACGGTTCTTGAAAGATAGGTGGACGATCTGCGGCAGGCTGGCGGATGAGTCTGCGGCATTGCTTGGCAGGACGGCAACGGGTTCATCGTCGGTCGGTAGGACAGCTGCTACAGGAGCGTCATCGACCTGGTCCAAAGCAAACTCAGAAAGTGCTTCAGGGTACTTGAAAATCTCCGACTGAAACAGCACTTCGTACGCCGCTTTTGCCTCCGCCAGGTACGAGGGCCCTTGAGAATGTAGTTTCAGGGCATGATTGTAGGCCTTGTTGGCTTCCTCGATCTGGATTTCTTTTGTGTCATCGACTTCGTCCTCGGATTCCGAGTCGACGTTGAGTGGTTTGAATCCGTGCATGTTACTGTGTCGTAGTTGTCCTTGAGACGATTGGTTATGCCTAGGGACGCAGAATGGGAAGTGCTGAAGTAGAACGACGCTCCTATTAGAAACCCATCGATATCTCGCTCAAAAACTTCCATTTGAGTCGTCGGATCCACAGATCAGTGTCGCCACATCGTACTCGCCTAAAGACACGTTCAGAGACAGCAGTCGAACAAAGAAAAGAACGAGGTCGCGTTGACTGATGGAACAGCAAGACACGTGTAGTTGTCGGCCAAGTTGAAACGACGTGACTCTCGTCTCTAACTCCGGCTATCTCCTGCCGGACCTTTGAATTTCGCAAGATGTCCACATGTGCCACTGGCCTGGACAACACTACACACAAGCTGTTACTGTCTGCGCAATTCATCTCACATCTATTGTACCTCCTCTCTTGCGCTAAATATGGCTGTCAAGCGCTAGCTACCCTTGCCACGAATCTACTGTGCTGCTAAGACTGCTTGCCGTAACCGACACGCTGCTCCATCAGGAGCGCGCCCAACATGCTTGCGCCGGCGGTTCCTGAGTATGCGATCAAGCGAAAAAGCACCTAGCACCATTCTTCTAACCACTGTATAGAATCATCGAAGACGACGATATCGGCCTTGCTATCGATGCCCGTACTGAGAGCCTCGCCGGACTTCGCGAACTCGGACCTCCTGACCTGGTGCACCTTGTCAAGCAGAGCACCAAAGCCGCCAACAAGCAGACCGGAGTATACCATCATGTCACCGGGATAGATGCGTCTTCTTCGGCAAGCCTAGCCGCTTACGTCAATACACTAACTTACAACAACGCCGACAAAACTCACAAAGTCGTGTCTGGTCTCTACTCTTGCTACAATGCCTTCTCGCACCTCGACATGCGTGTCGAAGTCAAGATTCCTGGAGGAGTAGAGAGTTATTGTGTGGACGAGCGGGGTGACAGACGAGTTGCGACAGAGAGCTTATGGCTCGAGACCTTTCTGTGCGGAGTGCTACGAGCCTACTTCTATGCCGATGATGGAAGTGGGGATACAATCAAGAAGATCATTGGCGTCCGCAGATTCAACCCCATAACTTCGACCGAATTAGAGCATAGATTCCTCGATGCGGCCGAACGGCTCTTCTTCAACGGCAGACAGTTGGGCTCCGATCCAGAAATCCAGATACCAAACATTACCTCAAACCACCTAACCACTGGTCTGCTCAAATACCTCAAAACTACCGGCCGATACACTTCAGGCATCAATCTATTCGAAAAGCTACGCACCAAAGATGTCGAGGTGTCATCGCTATTGGCAAGGATACTGGTAGAAGGGGACGAGGAAGTGCAGGCGGTCCGGCTACTACATGACTCTCTCCAGGATGTGCCCATGGATTATGCGTTACTCGACGCGCAAGCAGCGCTTTGCCTCAGCAAGGGCGAGAACGAGTTGGCTCTAGAATGTGCCAAAAGGGCTGTGACGGCAGCACCGTCCGAGTTCAGCACGTGGGCGCGACTATGCGAGGTTTACGTCTCCCTCGAGCAGTTTGACTTAGCGCTGCTGACACTGAACTCTTGTCCCATGTTCTCATACCAGGACAAGGACTCTCCCCGGATGCCTGAGCCGTCTAGAGTACTGCTACCGATTATGTCAGAAAGCGCCCTAGATGAGATTGATGAAGGTCAGCCGAAGCAGGGCGAACCCTTTGATCAGGTTCATGTCTCGCTGCGCAAGCTTCAAGCCGCGACATATCAGGGCACTTTTCTCAAAGCATACAGCCTTCTCACCGAGATTGCTGCTCGAATTGGCTGGGATGCTTTACTCAAGACACGGAGTGTAGTGTTTGTCATGGAGGAGGAATATCGAATAGAGCGACAGCACTCGGTAACACCCAAGGTGCCTTCCAGCAAAAATGCAAGCACTACTGCATTGACCGGCACACCAAATGGCAACAATGATTACAATGGTGCTGACGATTCAGGGTCCGAAGATGATGAAGAGACACTAGCCGAATCCTCGAAAGACTCGGCATTGAACGGCACGGTAGGAGATTCTGGACTCGACGCTACTCAGTCGATGGAGAAGCCTCTGCCCACGATCAAGGCCGAAGAAGTCAAGGCTGGCGGCGACGACCCAGACACGTCGAACGAAGACTATACACAGTTCCAAAACAAGAGGCTTTGCGAAAGGTGGCTAGACAATCTGTTCATGGTGCTTTATGAAGACTTGCGCATTTACACCATCTGGAGAACGGAGATGAGCCAGTACCGGCAACAGCAGATGCAGTACAAGAAGTCGGCCGCCGAATGGGAGATCCTGGGTGACCTGGCTGAACGTCTGCATCATAACAACGAAGCCCTAGAAGCGTACCAGCAATGTCTCAACATTCGGTTCTCCCCCAAAGCCATGAAAGGCCTAATGAAGATGTACGAGAGCAAGGGAGACACGAGGAGCACCCTGGCGTGCTTGATCCGTCTGATTACCTGGCAGTACAGATGGTATTCGGAGGTAAGCTTCAAGTGATCCTGGTGAAAGCGCTTGCTGACAATTTGTAGTTCTCACCAGAGTTGCTGTTCTCAATTCGAAAGTTGATCGAGGAAGAGGGCGCATTGAAGATCAGAAGCATCATTCAGTCGACCAGCTTGCCACAGCATGTCATGGACTTGACGCATGAATACGCGCAGGTCTGCCTAGCGTTCAAGACGACGGGAACAGACGGATAGGAGTCTTTTTTCAGGACGATGACATGTGTATAGACAGCCGTCAGCCGTAGAGCAATGCAGCCTATCTTTGGCACAGCGATGCCACGGACCGCGTCCTGCTGCAGGTCGCAGTACTATTCTATACCCATCAGCATCTGGAGTACTTAGTAGCCAGAAGGAAGGAACGGTTTACGCTCTCGCCGGACCAATCGGAGCAAGCCTTGGCGATGACCGCCTACTTGAGCGCTCCCAGTTGCCTTCGCTCTTCTGTTTGCCTTCTCTTTTCCGCCTATCCTTCATCCTGATCTTCATTTTCATCCATAGACTTGACATATTGGCACATCCATCGTCGTCATACTACGCGTCTGTGCTGCACCAGAACAACGCTCTTTTCGGATACCGGTCCCGGCGCTGACCCCCACGACCCCGCGTCACAAGTCTTCGCCATGGCCGCCCAGAAGAGAATCACGAAGGTAGGTCTCTTACAATCAGTCTCGTTCAGCATGATCTGACCTTCTCTTCAGGAATTGGGAGAGCTGACCAACTCGCCACCTTCTGGCGTTACGGTCAGCCTTTCGGATGAAGCGAATCTCTTCGAGTGGAATGTCACCATGGAGGGTCCAGAAGGCTCGCCATTCGCAGTGAGTTGATCTGGGTGTCCGTTTGACCTCAAGCTGACTGTCTTCGAGGGTGGAGTCTTCAGCCTGAGGCTCGAATTACCACCTGACTATCCGTTCAAGCCACCGACAGTTCGATTCACCACCAAGGTCTACCACCCGAACATCTCCAATGATAGTCCCCCCAACTCTGGTACCATGTGCCTCGGCATGCTGAAGCCTGACCAATGGAAACCTAGTACGAAGCTGAACTCAGTTCTGGAGTTCACTCGCCAGCTGCTCAAGGGTCTGCCTCGCTACATTTGCTGGGCGCTTTGCTGACTTCGAATAGAGCCTAACCCAGACGACGCTGTCGAGGCCAAGATTGCAGACCTCTATCGACAAGACAAGGTAACGTACGAGAAAGAAGCACGCGAATGGACCAAGCGATACGCCATCGGCAGTGCGAGCAAGAAATAGAATCTCCATCAGTCGATTGAAGCATCCGACACCACTAGCACATATGTGGCTGAATAAAAAGGAAACGAGCCTGAAGGGGTTCCAGCGAGGCGAACACAACCACCCATCATCACTCTGACCGACCTCAACGGGCTCACTATTGTCCTTGTCGACAGCTATCCTGGGCGGGGAATGTACTGGCAAGAGGGCTCAATCGTGTCATGGCTCGATAGGCTCGATCATTCAGCTTTGCCAGATCCGGAGACCGCATCAACGCTGCTACCATCCGCTTCTAGGTTACGCGAGCTCTGGCGTCACTTGACATCCCCATTCCGGACTGTGTCGCAATTTTCGATGTGGCGTGCATGCTTGAGCATTCGAGGAAGGGCAACACGCGCAACCGAGCATAATTCACACGCTCCCAATTCGCAGACGTTTGAAGACTCGCAGTGACTCGATTCCACTGGCGTGGCGGCGTCCCGTTCTGCCCCGCGAAGCAAGGTCTATCAAATACGCTGAACATAGCTTGCTTCTGGAGGAGTCCAATTTGCGATTCCGGTGATTTCAGTCTTCAGCCTGGCTCATCATTTCCAGTAGCTATAGCATAGCGGCTCCACCTCTGCGCGCAATTGGCCAAAGCCTGATCCATATCTTCGGTTCTCGACCTTGCGCCAGTAATAAACGCCCGTGCCCGTGCAGATTTGAGCATTTTGGTATTTCACTCTTGCATGTCATCATTCTCAGATGCCTCATCGTCTTCCCAGCCATCGTCAACTGCACCTCCCTCAACGTCCACATCATCACCTTCATCGTCGTCATCATCAAAGTCCTCCGGCTCAAGATCACTCCCATACTGCATATCCTCATCGTCCTCGCCCTCAGCCCCACCTTTCCCATCCTTTTCTCGCGCTCGCCGTTTCCTCTCCACATTCTCCTTCTGCAACCTCCTCCGCTCCTCCTTCTCCTGCCTCCTGACCTTCCACCGCGAGTCAAGCTCGACCTTCTCCTCCTCAGTCTTGTGCACAAACTCATTCCACATGACCCTGCCCTCGCAGATGCCCTCCTCGACCTTCACGAGCCGCAGACGCATGCGCGGGCCCAGCTCCAGCAGCTTGACCGCCCGTTTCTCCACCCTGCTCTTTGGCTTGGCCGCTGGGGTTTCCTCGCCATTAGCCTCTGCCTCGCGCCGCCGTTGACGCTCCCGCCGCCCCACCACGCGCTGCGCCTCCGTCTCCAGGACCTCGACCTCGTTCTCGCTGTCCAGCTCCGTGTCACTCGCGCTCGTGTAGCCCGCCTCATCGCCGCCGAGCACGTAGTCGGCCGCATCCTCCAGCCCACCAAGGTTCGGCAGCGGGCGGCCGTCTTTCCGCTTCTCGCGCTTGCGCTGCTCCGTGGCGTCGAAGCGGCGCACCCGCTTGCTGACGCCGCTTTCCCTTGTCGTGATGGCGTAGTGTCGCAGGCTGATGACGTACTGTCCTTCCCCCTCGGATTTGCTGGTGTTTTCGCGGTTTAGCAGCAGGATGCGCTTGATGCTGCCCAGCGGCGTGGTCGAGGGCGTGATGGCTGGGAAGATGCCCTGCCACACCGTCGTCATCAGACTCTCCAGCTGCTTCTCCACGGGATCTTTGGTCTCGCCCTCCTTGGGCGTGTGGCTGAAGTTGTTCATCACCACCAACGGCGCCCGCAGGTACTCGCCCGCCTTGCCGCCCTGGCGCGGCCGCTTCTGCTGCCGCAGCACGTCTTTTGCGAGCACGTAGTTTTCCACGCGGTATGTCAGCGTGGGCCCGCGGGGCGTCAGTGCGACGCGTAGATGTACGTTGCCCGCTTTGCTGCGGCTGAACATGAAGAGGTGCGTCACGCCCAAGGGCCCGCACATGGCGAGGTAGTCTTTGAGACGGTTGGCGCGACGTTCGCGCAGCCGGGCAGAGGTGTCGGGAGACATCAGGAGACGATAGTCGGAGACGAGGTTTGTGAGGGAGAGGCCGCTGACGTGGGGATTGAGGCGGAGGACGAGCGACTTGGGAGGACGGGCGCCGCCAGGCTTCGCGTTGGCGGCAGGAGGCACCTGGCCAGTCTTCTTCTTTTTGTTGGGCCGCGCCATGACTGCGCGTGTCTGCTGAAAGGTTTCGAGCTTATTTTCGAGGGAGGAAAAGGGTATATTTGACCTGGCCGCATACAGGCGTGGACAGGGACCGAGAAGAAATATTTCCAGGTTCTTATCGATAACGGGTAGAGCCGCGGGTGCATGAATGAACCACGCCGTTTTGCGCCTCGTCTCCAACTCCCAGCGACGTACCGGAGAACTTGGAAGCTCGCCGTAATGTTCCCACGCATCATCACCTTGCTTTCGGCATGCTACAAAACATAAGACCCAAGAGTCCGGTAAGTTTCTATCCCACCGAACGGGGCGATCAGTCAAGAAGCGGTCTGCATCTGTGCACTTGGTCAACAACCATAAGCTTCCCATTTTGCTGTTCCTTGCCAGCGTAGCTCAAGATGTCTTCGCCTGAGCAGCCTCTCGCAGCCGTCGCCTCTTTGCAAGTAATTTGATTCGATCTTCTCAGCCGGGTTAGGAACAGCATCCTCCATTCCCTCTTCACATTCGGCACAAGCATCGAATTTGAGGAACTTCATGATCTCTCCAGCCAGCTACTTCGCTGTAGTAGGAAGTTCCACGATGAGGCTCAGCCAATTCCCTACGACAACGTCTTCAACATCGGATGGAAAACTTGCTACCTTTCTACCCTAATTGAAAAATCCCAAGCACACGTTTGTCTGGAGGTATTCGGCCCTGCTTGCTGCCGTTTCCCCTTCTCTGCCACTCCAGGTCGAGGGCTACTGTCACCTGTCTTCAGGACAGTGTTATTGCTCCAATTGAGAGCATCGTTGAAGTTTCCCCGCAAGCGACAATCAAACGTTGGCGAGCTGCCTATCCCAGATGCCAGTCACCGTCACCTGCTGTTCCGAGACTAGTTCGAGTTCCGCCTTATCTCCATCCCTCGTCTCATTGGCTGGAGTCGTCTGGTGACGATATCCCCAGACCAGGTACCCAGGGGCACACAGCCTTGGGACCCGGCGCTGTGAGCTTCCATGTCGATCACCCACGCGAGATTCGTGTCACTGCTAGGATATATTTACCTCGGCCGCCAACAGGGGCTTCCTCACTTCTTCTGTCCCCAAAGTAACGGCACGATGAGGTTCCACCTCACTTCGCTTGTGAGCTCGGCGCTCGCAGTCTTCACGGTTGCCCAAAGCTTGTGTAATTCGACAACGATAGGCGATCAAGCATTTCCTTCGTTGTTGGATGTTACACTCGAGGAGCTGGCCATCGGTCTAGAGTCGAGACTATTCACGAGCGTCGACCTAGTTCATGCGTATACTGCCCGTATCGATGAAGTCAACAGCACGGTCCGAGCAGTCACTCAGTTGAATCCAGACGCGCTCGCCATCGCGGAACAGCTCGATGCCGAACGTGCGAATGGTACGACGCGTGGCCCATTGCATGGCATCCCGATCCTTATCAAGAACAACATCGGCACTTTCGACGCCATGGACAACACCGCTGGATCTTACGCTCTCGCTGGCGCTCGTGTGCCCCGTGACAGCACCATGGTGGCTAAACTTCGACAAGCCGGAGCCGTGATCCTAGGCAAAGCCAACCTGTCCCAATGGGCTAATTTTCGCTCTGACAACTCGTCCAGCGGCTGGTCGGCAATCGGGGGGCAGGTGCTGGGCGCCTACTTCCCCGACCAAGATCCAAGCGGAAGTAGCAGTGGCAGCGGCGTCTCCTCCTCGCTTGGACTTGCCCTTGCTTCCCTGGGTTCCGAGACTGACGGTAGCATTATCTCACCGGCCGACGCCAACAATTTGGTCGGCATCAAGCCAACCGTGGGACTGACCTCACGCGATCTGGTGATACCTATCTCCTCACACCAGGATACGGTTGGCCCCTTGGCTCGGTCTGTCAAAGATGCGGCTTACCTGCTCAATGCCATTGCTGGCTACAGTCCTTACGACAATTACACCTCGGCAATTCCCTTCCCAGACTACACTATTCCGGATTACGTGGCAGCGTGCAACTTCAGCGCTCTACGAGGTGCTCGAATTGGTATCCCGCGCAATGTCTTCGACACACCGTCGATCCGCAACTCCAGCTATGCCCCAATCATTTCCAGCTTTGATGACTACGCCTTACCTATACTGCGCGCCGCCGGCGCAACCATTGTCGACAACACCAGTTGGCCTGGGTATGACATCGAGCCTGCAAACCGCACCTCGGTAGTGCTGGAGGGTGACTTCATCGCAGACCTCGCCGCTTACGTCGCCCAACTGACCGTAAATCCGAACAACATCACATCTCTCGCCGACGTGCGCCGCTTCACACAATCATTTCCACTCGAGGATTACCCTGATCGCGACACAGGCGTGTGGGACCAAGCACTCGATTATTTCGGTGGACAGGACAATACCTCTCCTGAGTTCTGGGGCAACTACACCCTCGGCCTGGAGCTGGCGGGCCCTCAGGGTATCACAGGTGCACTGGCAAACTACTCGCTGGACGCATTGGTGCTTCCAACCTATTTTGCCAGCCATTTCCCCGCTATTCTGGGTAGTCCTGTCATCAGCGTGCCAATGGGCAGTTACCCAGCTGGGAGTGAGGTAACGCAGAACAGCCGCGGGGATCTGAACCAAACGGGGCCCGGTATCCCATTCGGGCTGGCCTTTGTAGCCGGCCGTTGGAGTGAGGAGAAGCTGGTCGGCCTGGCGTATGCCTTTGAGCAGCGCACAATGATGCAGCAGAAAGTGAGACCGCTGGAGGCATTAACGCCTACGGCGGAGATAGCGGATTTCGCTGGTCAATGAAGGGCGACTTGCAGGTTCACATAAAATCTGGATACTGAAGCTGCAACAACCAAATGA
The DNA here is from genome assembly GCF_000365145.1 of Cyphellophora europaea CBS 101466. Taxonomy (NCBI): domain Eukaryota; kingdom Fungi; phylum Ascomycota; class Eurotiomycetes; order Chaetothyriales; family Cyphellophoraceae; genus Cyphellophora; species Cyphellophora europaea. Next base: position 256,362 of record NW_008481802.1, on the reverse strand, counting down.
AGCGAGATGCTCCTCGTCCTTGGCAGATGTGTGGCGCTTAGTCATGACAAGCGAAGCCACCCCCCACTGCCCATGTCCGGTCTCCTCCCCGTATCCTGCACTCCTTCAAGATCTATCCCCGCGGAAGACGTACGAAAACGGCATGTGTTCTACAGGAGAGGCTCTTGTCCAAGGCTCTTCTGCAGATTAGCCAACTCAGGCAACGATCTGCCGCTGTAGGCATCATGAGGGCCAACCAGGACCGATCGTTGTCTCAACATCCTGGACAGGCGCGCGGCCAAGCCAGTCCTGTACGAGGCGATGCCACGCCTCTTATGTTCATCATCAAAGACGCCTCCAACTTCAACCAGGGCCGTAAGCACTCGAGAGATGTGGCTTCGCATGTCTCTTCGCGGTACCGCGAATGGCGAAAGACGAACCGCAAGCAGCTAGCCCTCGATGCCACCACGCAAGCTATACTCGACGCAAAGCGGCGCAAAGTCGATGGACCCAGCTTCATCAGACAAAACACTTCACAGTGTACATCACTCGCGCCAACCGAGCCCGCAACCGAAGCCTTGTCATCGGAACCTTCGCCGATCTGTTCCCCAGGCAGCCCTCGGACCCGTGGGGACTCTGGTCATATCTCCGCTATCGAGCCAGACATCGCTTTGCGCCTTCCTAGCGAAGAAGTTGTCGATGGAGACTACCGACGCCTGACCTCGAGGCTTGGTATCTTTGCTCCAACCGCTGAGCACTCTAGCACAACCACTGTATACGCATGGAGGCTTTTTGAGGACTTCGTGACACCGCAGCCCTTGCTCGTGGGGCACCACAGCCTCGACCCCTTCTCTTCGTTTGGGACGGATATGGATCTCGAAGTGAAGGCCAACTTGCATTTTTATTTCAAGGTTATTCGTCCATTCGCTGTTCACCTGATCAATGACTGGACATGGTTCGACAGCATCTCCCACGTCCAGTCGTCAAGGGTGCTCACCTACGCTATGGCCGCATTTGGATCTTTGTTCCTGTCAGGTTGCCTAAAAGGTGGGCCTGGCGTCGTTCTGCCTCCACCAGCTGAGCCGGGCCAGCCATTTCTATGGCCCATGCCGCCGTGGCTGCGCCTGCAAACCATCTGCTTATCGGAGCTACAGTCGATCTTGCAAACATCTGGAGAGGTTGATCAAGCCTGCTATCAAGCAATATTGTTCCTTTTCCGCATATCGGTGCTATTGGCCGATGGACCGTCGGCAAGGATACATGCCAAGGCAATGCGGCGCATTGGGTCAATTGTCGGCATGGACAAAGTATCACTGAACACCGAGCTGGCTGTAGTCAAGGTCAATATAATCAGCGCGTTCCTGCACGATCAGTCAACTGTCGTCATTCAGCATCACCCTAATCACACCAGAATGCAACTGGCCCACGTCGTCGAGCTCGAGCGTACCTTGTGGAAATCAGACAGCGTCTGGCACGCCCATCGAGGCATGATGGACGGAAGAGTCCTGACATGGCGCGACAAAGAACCGTCAGAGGCCTTGCTGGAACGAACAGAAGATGCCATAGTTCGACTGGATCCCAATGCCAAAGCCCTTGGCTCCACTAACTTCACCGAGTTGATGCTGTGCTCTCAAATCGCTCTCTTTTTCGACATATATCTCCACAGCATCAACTGCAACACCTCCATGCCACGGATTCGATGGAATGCACAGATCCTGATGGAGAAACTCGAAAGCATCGACCTTGACCTCGCCACCACGCTTTCACCGCTCACGTTGTTCAATATCCTACTGTCCGGCGCAGTAGCCTGCCGAGGCAGCGCAAGGCGGCCATGGTTCATCAAGAGAACCGCTCTCCTTTTCCCCGACGTGAGGTTCATGGACGACATCATGACCCGCTTGACCGCCTTCATCGACCCGTATACACTCATGAGAAGCCTGCTTGAGGAGGTTTTGACTGAAATCCTCGATTCTCGGCTGGGCGTGACTGCAGCCAGTCCGCGCTGTTTGTGGCGGAAAGACCTACCTTGGAAGCGCGTGTGGGAGAGGCCAATGACTAAATCACCGAATTTGTCGAAGCCGAGGTTGAGGATTCAGGGTAAGGACGAACCGGTGGAGGTTGAGCCGGAATTCGAGTCCGAGCTTGAGGCATGATATTACTCGACTATGCACATAGGTAGAAGGGTGAGTGCGTCTGATGTTCTGGCGAATGTGAATGCAAGCGTTTGAGGACGTAAAATATGTTTTCATTTCACGCATGACTTGCTAAACAACAGCCCTTGACTAGCCTCAAGTCATTATCGTACATGTTCATATGGACAGAGTCCAGCATGAAGGCCGGATCTTGCTCCCACAGTCTCATCGACCTGCCCCTTTCCCTTGAATAAAGCAGCTCCACAAGTGATATCTCCATCATGCTTATCATACAGAGGGGACAAGTATCCACAGGCAGATGCAACGGCATCTACCACACGCCAACTTTATGAAGCACACACACCCTTATCTTCACCTCCATTCCCGCCCCTATCTCCATTCCAAACCTCACCACTCCTCCCCTTCATCCTCAAAAGCCTTCTGGAACCAGCTGGCCACGTACCGCTCGCGCCGACCAGGACTCGGCGTCACAGGACCTGGAACAGTCGTTGGCGCAGGCATCTCCGCACGGGTCTCATCGTCTTCATCACCATCGGCATCTAGCCCCAGCTCGCCCGCAGCAGTCGTCTTCGCGTCCTCATCTTGGTGGATCGCCATCGCGAGCTGCGCCGCTCTGCGCTTGGCAGCGGTGGCGCGGCGGTTGCTGAGCATGGGGATGTCGTCGTCTTCGTTGTCATCATCACCATCGTTGTCGTCGTCTTCGCTGGCTCCATCGCCCACGTTGTCTTGAGCTGCAACAGCAACAGCAGACTTGAAAGCACTCTGAGCCGTGGTGGTTTCAAGACTGGTCACCTCTTGATCTTCATCATCGTTGATGGGACCAAGCACGGCCTCCAAACCTTGCAAACCAGCAGCAGCAGCAGCACCAACATCGTCATATCCAAGAGAAGATCCACTCCATTTCCTATTCCCCTTTTGCGTCGTCGGCAGCATCGCCAACGCCACCTTCTTCTTCTTCTTCGCCGGCAACTTGACGACGCGGCCACTCGCGACCTTGCGCTGGATCTCTTTGCGTTTGTTCTCGGCATCGATTTCCTCGCGGTCCTTCTGATCAACCAGCATCTTCTTTTGGCGGTTGGTGCGGATGCGGTTGCGGCTGCGGGTCAGGCGATTGGTGAACGCGGCTTGCTTGGACCTCATTTGCGTAAGTGATGCCTCGGCTTCGGCGGCGAGACGCTCGATTTCGACGGTGATGGCAGACTTGACGGGTTTGGGATTGCGTCGGATCTGAGCCTTGGTGGGCGTAATCGGCGCCTGTGGGAGGATCGTGTACGCGCCGTGATATGCGTTGCTGTTGTCGTTGCCCTTGTTGTCGTCCTCGCCAGCCATGCCGTTGTCATAGCTCTCACCCTGCTGCTGGTCAACGGCACCAACACCCTCGTCAGCACATACAAACAATGTATCCTCATCCTCAGCAGCAGCAGCATCCTCCCACTCCCACTCCCCCTCCTCGTCATCAGCGTCGTATCCACCACTATGCAACCGAACCTCCTCCTCCTCCCTTCTCACCCGCTCCCTCGCAAACCTCGCCACCTGCTTCTTCACCTCTGGCGCAAACCCACTCTCCCTCGGTTTCAGATCCCGAATCTTCTTCACGCGGTGATCGCGAGCGCGCTTCACGCGAGGATCAAAGTCATAAGCGAGCGGCGTGGGTTGCGACTCTTTGTCCGTGGCGATAGGCTCGGCGTTGCGGAACTGCGTCTGCACGCGGCCGATCCTGGCCAAGTCTTGTTCGTCTTTGCTCCTGGCGTAGAGGGCTTCGAGGGAGATGGGGGGTCGGCGGGTTGGACGGGGGCTGGTGGTTGGTGTTGCGGGCCGGCGGCGAGGAGGATTGTTGGAGTTGGAGGGGGAGTACATTGAGAGCTCGCGGCGGGAGAGCATCGTGTGTGGTCGGTTGTAGATGTTAGTGAAAAGGAGGGTCGGGGTTGCGGTAGCCACGACTTGGGCCTTAAAAAAGACTCTCGTGCGTACAATACGCGTCTCTGCCTCTTGATGTGGTTTCTAGGGGAAGGAGTTTGGTGTCAAGACTGCAACGAACGTCGTAGTTGAAGATGGATGAATGTTAAGCACCGCTGCATCGCATCCATCGCGAGCGATAAATAGTCTAGCATCGTGTCACCCCTTGTTGCCGTGACGCCGAGGCAGATGGCCGCGGTTGCCTGGGTGCATGAGTGGCAACAGTGTAAAGGCAAATGGTTGTTGAGGCTCTCTCAGGCAGTTGCTTGGCAGGAGTGGTGGTAGGAGGTGAGTCGAGGTAAGGCAACGAGGCAAACGCCAAGGCCACTGTAGCTTCTGTCTTAGGTGAGTTCCGAGGGGCAGATCATCGCGCAGTCGTGTTCAGTAGTATCAATTCATTCATACCGCCTAGAGTGAGGGTTACTGGGCAGCTTGCAGCTAAGCTTTGCGGCATCGCGCTGCTTAGCTCATGCCAAGTCCGTGGTCGATGTCGAGAGCATGAAACTTGTAGAGATGGTGGAGGGATCCTCGTTTGTAGGATCTCTGGTACCTCACAAGTCGCCATGATGGTAAGCGTCGGTTTTGGCGTTCCGGAACAAAGCTGCAAAACGCTCTCGAACCAGCTCCGTGTTTTTCTGCAATACTTGGATCTCCATCACATCAGTGACGGGCAGCAAAATGGAGGATTGGTTGGCGTCGACCGAGGTGTAGCGTGACCCGTGCCTCCAGTGGAAATGCGACAGGCTCGGGATTGGAAACCGTTGGCACAAGTTAATGGCGCACTATGCTAGAGACGTAGCCTGCACATTGCTGAACAGCTTGGAAACGCGTGTTTAGGCGAGGGATATCAACGCTCTCAAACTCAGTTGGGATGAGGTAGGCTTTAGTTACGGTTGACAAGCTCGCACAGACGTAGACCTCCGCACCTGCAGCAGGAACCTGCTAGAGGAACGGACCGCGCTTGTTTTATGCACGCTTGAGGCTCGTGGGAAGGGAAGACTGTGGCGTCGAGCATTGGGGCTCGCCGACGTAGTCAGTGGGTCAAGACCGCAGAAAAGTGGTTACAAGTTCATGTTCAGCGACGCCGAACTGTGGCGATTTGGCAGGTAGGATATGTACACTGCCATCAGTGAAGCGTCGTGAGCGGCATTTGTGGTCTCTGCGCTGCGAGTAGAGAACCTAGCTATGGAGTGATCAATTCTTGGTACTGAAGCTTGAGGACAGTCCGACACCCAGGATCGCAGTTGGACATGTATACACTTGCCACTCTATGCACATGTAATCCAACGATTCACGAACAGCTCATTACTGCTTCAGCCTCTCACCGGCCATGTCTTCTTGCGCATCCTTTATTAGGAAGCTAGGTCGTATTAGCTAAAGCCTGGCAAAGTTGCAGCCAACACTTACCTATACCACCAGATCGTCGGTACCACTGTACCCAAGTGCCACAAGCTATGTGCATCGAGCATACCACCCCACGGAGGGAAGTCGAACAGTTCCAAACTCATAGCCATGATGATCCATGCAACAATCAAGCCGGGCCATGCTGCCCAAGTCTTTTGCAGCTTTTGATAACGCATGATCGAGAACCAGCTCCATAAAAGGTTTTGAATAATTCCAGCAACCACATTCGCTGCCATGTTGTACGTATAGTCCCAGCTCCACGCCGTCAGGTATGTGACGTGAGCCGCATACAGCAGGCAGCAGGTGATGGTCCATACGCGTAATATTGATTGCTTCTGTGGCGTCCTTTGATCCAGTCTAAAGACACGAATGGGTGTAAAGTACAGACCATAGAGTACCGACGCGCCAGCAGCGAAATAGTCGAGCTTCTCAGTGAAGTCAAAATCCCTGGTATGGAAAATCATGCTGAAGATCCAGCTGGCCAAGCCAAAGTACCCAAATAGCATATAGTATATCCTTAATGGATAGTTGACTGGCACATTTTCTCTGAGACGCTCCATGCCGTTCCGATGCGCCAGGAAGTTGAAGAAAGAGAAGAGCACCGAAAAGGGCTCCTGCATGCCAAGAAATCGGTGGAACGGCCACTTGCCATGATATTGCACAATAGGTTCCAACATGGGAGGATCGCGTGCTAGGCGCTTCTGCGTGATAATGTGCTGACAGACATAATCACATTCCGTGGGGCAGGTCCAGAGAAGGAGGCGGTGATGTAAGGCTGGGAAGTGTGAGCCACGGGCAAAGACGTAGTCGTGGGCCGGACTGTCGGTATTGGGCGGCTTACGGATGGTGGCGGATTTATCGTCACAATTCTGCTCTTTGCAGACCTGTGCTATGTCAGTCTCGAGCTACGGATTAGCAAATTAGTGTGATGAGTTCGAACCTGGACACATTCACGGAAGTCAGGTAACCGGTCCCCGATGGACGCCGCCGTCGGTGCCACAAGAAGCGAAACAATGGCAAGGGCAAACAGCCATCTTATGATAGGCTGCGATTGGGGCCCTTGCGCCATCGTTGTACTTGATGAATCTGAGAGCTCACCGGCAGACGGAAGAACATAAACTGGAGATAGACTGCCCCTTTACAGATCAGGTTTAGCAGCGGCGCAAATCTTGGCATAAACCTCCGCCTTGCCGCACGAAGAGATGTCTACGAAGAGTAGTAGACACGGGCTTTGCAGCTTCTTACTATGATGGCCGAAGATGTAAGAAACAGAGGGAGGCAGATCTGGGTGCACATGTATGCATCTGGAAAAAAGAGACGAACTCATCCACCACGATGATCAGGAATCGTGTCAAATCCTATGACTGCCGGCAACTGCAACTGCCACCTACTTGGGGCGTCGCGGATACAATAAAGACCGCATGCATCTCAACACAGCATGCTTCTTTGTCAGGAACGATCTGCGGGGAGAAGCATCTCGCCCTTTGGGAGCCGCGACCCAACATGACCCACGCCCTGAAATGCAACAATTTTCCAGCCCCAACTCCACGCTCAGAGAAGAAACACAACTTCCAAGGCTGCGCGATCAGTACACCCACCGGTAGCTAGCGTACCGACCAGCAGTTTCAGACTTGCGGATGATCTTGACCACATTGCCCTTCTTCAGACCAAGATACTTGGCAACTGGGTCGACTGCCTGGATACGTGGCAGCTGGGTTTCCTTAAGTCTATATCGATCCAGAAGCACCTTCTTCTCCTGGTCGCTGAGCAGCACATGCTTAGGAACCAGCTCGTGCTTTGTGATATTCACCAGCAGGTCTCCCTCAGAGAAGGTCTCGGCAGTGATACCACGCTCGGCCAAAGGCTCCAAGGCGCGCAGCGCAGCGGCGTTCGGTGACACCTTTGTTATGAGAATACCGTTGCTGTAATTCTGCTGATCGAGATTCTGCGCAAAGGCGCGAATGTGTTTGATACCGACAGGTGCCTCAGGGCAGAACTCGACATACATCGTACCAGCCGTTGATTTGGGGTTCGGATTCTTCTTAGTCGGACGGGGCGTGTCGCGGGTGATCATCTCTGGGGTCGGGTTGAAGAATTGAGTGAGTCTTCTGCGACTGTGGCATGTTAGTCTGAGCGAGGGCCGGTCCCTGCCAGCGGTACTCACTCGATAACATCGGCACCGGCCTGATACTTGCCCAAGAACTCTGACAAACCTCGATTCAACTCGGACTCTGAGACCTGATAGCCCTGCGACAGGTTAGCGCAGATCTCATGGCTGTTTCTTCAGCGGCGCATACCCGATCCGCAAGCAGCTCAAGAAGAGTCTTGGAAATGCGCCACAGTCGCGTGTTCTCTGCATCGACTTTGTCGTTGCTAACTGCCGGACGATCGACCTCCATCTTTGCGGATTGCTCACTCCTCCAAGTATGAATGTTGGCCTGCGCTGGAAATAATATTCACAAACAACAAAAAGTTTGGACTGCGCAAAGACAATTGCTTCAGGCAACTCTACGGTGGCGCAAACACACCACATCGTGTAGAAATCTTGGCACCAAAAATGGCACCGGCAGCAATTAATTCCGCCGCAGCCAGATGGCCCTACCTGCGCCTACAGTCACTAAGCTCCGCCTGCACAGCAAGGTCATTCTCGGTTGACTGAAGCTATATATTAAAGAAGACTTCTTCTCACTCCTCTCTGTTGTCATCGGGCTGTCAACCGCCATGGTCTACTAGTTCTCTGCACAGCAGCTCGCTCACCGGTCACACTCTTCTTAACGGTTCATCCTACTGGTTATCATCCTCTCCGACAAATAAAATGGCCGACACCGCGTCTACTCCCGCCGATGGCGCCGTCAAGAACCCTGGCAAGCCTGACGAAGTCAAGTACAAGGCTGACTTAGCTGAGGCGCAAAAACAGCATGATGCCTCCAAGGAGAAATTCGTATGTAGATCGAGTTCACGAACGAATCAGCTACTGACTGTACCCAGCAAGCTGCTAAGACTAAGTTCGAGGGCGCCACCGGCTCAGGTCGGAGGGATCCCAACGATCGTTACGGACTCCTTGTGAAAGACCAACAAGAGATCCGGAAGAAGCAAGGCGAACACAAGTCGGCCAAGTCCCAGCAACGCAACGTTCATGATCGAAATGAGGCCGAGATCAAGAAGCTCATCCAGGAGCAGAAGGACGCCCGCGGCCGTGCTGGCTTCAAGAGCGCTGACGAGATCGATGCAAAGATCGAGTCTATCAACAAGCAGATCGACTCGGGTACCATGAAGGTCGTCGACGAGAAGAAAGCTCTCGACAACATCAGTCAGCTCAGGCGCCAGAAGAAGGGATTCTCGAACCTCGATGACCTTCAAAAGAAGATCGACGAAAAGAAGGCCGAGAATGCTGAGCTCAGGAAGACTTTTGACAATCCAGAAGTTCGCGCCCTGCAAGAGAAGTACGAGGCCAACCAGAAAGAGCTTGATGAGATCAAGTCGGCTCGTGAAGGTGACCGGAAGAACATCGATGCCCTCCGAGCTAGCAAGGACAACTTGTATGATGAGCAGAATGAAGCCTACAAGAATGTCAAGGCTATCAAGGACGCCTACTTCGAGCAACGTCGCGCGTACAAAACATGGGAGGACAACTATTACCAGCAGCGTCGCGAACGTGCCAAGGCTGAGCGGGAAGCAAATGACAAGGAGAAGCGTCGCCGTATCGCCGAGGCCAAGCTTGAAGAGGCTTCGGAGCCTGCTTTCCTTGATGAGATCCGTACTTCAGAAGGTCTGATCAAGCACTTTGATCCCTCGTACACGACTACAGATGGCGAGGCCACTCCGGCGAAATATGCTGCTTCTGCTCAACGCACCATCGATGACTCGGGCTTCAAGGGTATGAAGGTTATGAAGAAGGATGAAGAGGACTTCTTCGTTGGTGGTGGTGGCAAGAAGAAGGGCAAGGGCAAGAAGCCTGCTGCCTCAGCTGCCGACTCCAAGTTCAACATGAACATCGGTATCATCGAAGAGTTGGCCAAGGTTGGTGTAGACCCGCCAAGCACCAAAGACGATGTACCCAGTGTCGTGGAGAAGCTCAAGGCGAAGGTCGAGAACTGGAAGAAGAATCAGAAGGAGCAGACCGAGAAGGTAAGAGCCCACCGCCGATGCTGCAACTGATACTAATAATGTACTAGAACATCGAGAAGGCCAAGAAGGAGATTGAGCGCCTCGAAAAGGAGGCTAGTGAATCGGCCGCTGCCTCGCCTGCTGAAGGTCGCCGTGATCGCGGCAAGAAGGTCGCCCAGGCCAATGTTGAGCCCACAGCCGAAGCCGAGCAGGATCAGGAGAAGGATGGTGTTGCAGATGCCACAAAGGAGCTAAACGATGCCAAGATCGAGGATAACGAGACCCCTGAGGTTGCTTCCGGCTGATATGTTTCGGAAGCAAGACCATCATGCTTGTTCGGTGATCGGGACACGGCCTCGAAAACTTCCCCAATTACCTCTCTTATGATAGCCTGATAGGACATCTTCTAGCCGTCTGAAGATGTTGGCACAGGTAGCGGGAACAAGCTGCAACTTGAGGCAGCTCCCTTTTCAGACCATCAAATCTCTTGCACAATCTATTGTCTTCTCCCTGTAAGCCGATGTAGTCATCCCTACCGATGCAATTGTATCGACCTCGTCACCCACGGGGCGGGTTCACTGCGTGCCTTGCCATTAATCACCATTGTATGATTCATCGCCACAGTCCTCATTTGTCAAATTTTTCAAGAGGGTCCTGATTCACAGCTCCAGCCTTGTCTCATCCAAGTGCTTCCTTTCCTATGATGTTTCGTGTAGACACAAATGTCCACAGTGCACCACGTGGCTTTTCTCCACGCACCTGTCACAATTGTCTGAATACCGCGCTGCCATCCGCTTCCACAGTCGAAGACCCTGCAACATCAACACCCCGATCTCAGCGCCTCTATAAATGACAATTACATCGAGCTTCCACGTAGTGAGCCGAGTCCAATGACATCCTATAGTTTAACTGATTGATCGCCTGATTCGACGGCCAATCACAGTACGCGGCGTTGCCAAGAGGCAGTGAATAATCGCGGACCGTGCCAACCGGGACAGGACTTTGCAGGGCACTTGCAGCGGCGATTGTTTGAGCAGCGGGCTGTGGGTGCTGTGGAGAAAGGAGCGGGTTAGGACCTCCAATATCTGACATGGAATGTTTTGTTACCTGGTCAGGGCGACAAATGGGCTCATGTGGGCGCGAAAATGGTCCACGCCCGCGCCGCGCCTACACCAACGAGGGAAAACAGATACGAGGTCGTCAGGGCTATAGTAAGCGAAGACGTGGTGGGGTTTGTATTAGAGACTGAAATATGGTGGTGCTCGGAAGAGTGACAACTAGAGTGGTCGGCGGTAGCCGAGCAGTGACGCACTGGGAGTTGCATTTCAAGGAGCTGTTCGTTCTATCTAGTCGTTTGCTCAACGCTCACTCAACGCAATTCTCATTCGATCTAGTCTTGAAGTATTGATTTGGACATCTTGCAAGGCCTAACGCAAAGGGTGAGAGTATCCTTGAAGAACGGAAGCCTGAGGAGTTTTGATCAGGTCGCTATGCCCTGAACTATTGCAGAGTCCATCGTTCCATCAAGGAGTAGGTGGAAACCCCGATTCCGGGCCAGATGCTCTTCGCCTGATCACCACAGGACCTCGTCCTCGATATCATCATCGTCGATATCCACAATCCGTCTCAAGAGCAACTTGCATGCGCCAACCGCGTTCCAGATCCGAAAGTCGGCAGGCTGCATCGTGACCGCCACCATCCTCGACGCGTGATCCTCGACTGTGTCGCACAGCTCCTGCTGCGCTTCGTCCAGCAGAGTACGCAGCGCTGAGGTGTCATAGAGGATCACGTCGTGGTCGTTAGCGGCAAGAGCCAGCTTGAACGCCTCCTTGCCGCCGTGTTGGTACATGGAGACCTGCACCAATTTCTCTTGCAGGGCTTCGACAGCTTCGATGACGATATGTTTCAGCTGTACCATGTTGAGATTGTTGCGGACCTCGACTTCGGCGAGGCAGGCTTGCAGACCCTTGAGGACGAAGAAGGCGACGGCTCTTTGACCGTGTTTGATGGAGTAGCGAAGGCGGTTGGGGTCGATGTGCGCGGAGGAGCAGAGTCCAATGGGCAAGTACCGGTCGAGAACCTCGACGGATTTCTTGATTTGAGTCTCGGTGGGACGGAGACCGGTTTTGGTGTAGGCATCGGCGGTGAGCTGGGCGATGATGGTAAGGCGGCTGGCGTCTAGGAACTCGTATTGCTTGTCAATAGCATCGCGGTATTTTGCGAAAGCTGGAATTCCGATCATGTCGTGCAGATCTTGGAATGAGGGTCGCACGGACGGGAAGAGGCTTGGGTTTTGGAGGACATGGTCTTGTGCGCGGATCGATGGGTCGAAGCTCAAGTCTGCCAGGCCGTTCGGATCCATTTTCAGAGGGCCATATGGATCACTGCGTGAGCATGAGAACTTCCCATCCCACGGAGTGTCTGTTGGCGACATCTTCGATGCGCTGCTAAACGGTGTCGTGAATGTGGCTGAAGTAAAGAGAACAATGTACAAAAGCGTGCCGATTTAGAGCCGCCGTTTTCCATGAGAGTGACAAACAAACACAATTACAAGGCAACTTAAGTCACATGACGCGGTGACCTCGTGAACTGACCTCTGTCTGAGGATGGAGTGATATGAAGAAGTCTGCACCCCACCTGTAAGGCAACAAGGCGGACACTGCTTCTTGGCAGACTATCCGGAGCAGAAACATTTGTATGGATCATACGACTCTCAAATTTGAGCGATCATCTCAACTGTTGGTTTAAAGTGCAAAATGTTGTGATTCCGCCGTCAAACATCACTTTCATCGAAGCCATGAACGGTACCTGATGACACCGGACGCCAGTCACCCTGAAGCGATATCGCTGGTTTTCGGGCTGCGTATAACCCATCATATGACAGTATAGAAGAGCATCAGAAGATATGGACAAGCTGTTTGGCCTCCAATAGATCCGAGCTGTAGATGTCGTTCCCACTCATCAGGCCGTGAACATAGGCATCGCCTACCAGCTCAACATTGTAGTCCTCAGGTTCGCCCTTGTCGTAAAGCCGTCGTAGGATGTACGGAACTCGAGCGCCGTCAACCATGTGGAGCTCGTCACCAATCTCTGCATTTGGCGGTATCCAGGCTACATAGCCTTTCACGGTGACCGCGTATTTGCGGAAACCTCCCGGAGACCGCTCAGTATACTCGTCTGAGTCAGCCATTCTCTTGAATTGGATATCTCTGACCAGGTCCTCGTAAGACATGCAGAGTTGCATCTGTTGGAAAGAGTGTTGAGAAGAATGCACCCCCAAAGCCTCTCCCTCCCTTATTTCCGTTGCGAGTGAGATAACTCTTGGAAAGGTTTCCTGCATTTCTTCGCGGCTGAGAGCACAGTGTTTCGCAATTATCTGCGACGACCTGGCACGCTGGTCGTCGAATATTTTGCTGCGCCAATATACCTCTTCTATCGGCTTACCGGTCGGGTAGGTCCCAAGACCTTCGGTGAGCTCGGCTAGATCCCACTCTAATTGATGTTGGCGGCATTGGTGACGATAGAAGGCACAGAGCCACGCATAGTAGTCATCTGAGCAAATATCTCGCGCAATATTTTTAGTTGATGGGACATCGCCTTCCACGTGGGTGTCGAGGACGACTGCAATTTCGTCCATTTTTTGCGTATGAATGCCGAGGATGAAAGTGTTTTCCACTGCCTGGAGAAATACATCCGAACATGGTGGAAGTTCAGTGCCGTGCTTAAGAGCAGAAAAGCGTGTCATAGCCAGGTCGACCACCCCAGTTGGCGTTGCACCGGCCCAACATGGAACCCAACTAGGGACACCCTCTATTCTTCCAAAACTTTGTGGAATAGATAGTCCGTCCATGTTAGGTGCACGTTTCCTGAGCTGAACACCTGCCAACCCAATCAGGACCTCTTTCAGGCCGTAGTCGTAGTTGATGAAATCTGGTTGGATGTCATTGCACAATGATACCAACGCGAAGATCTTGTCGCGCGGATCTGTAGATTTTGCAGCCACAGTCCTGATAAGACATGCGAGCATATTTGATCGGAGGCCCTTAATCCATTCCTCACGCCACAGCGCCAGCGAAGATGCCGCAAACCTTCCCAGTCCAGACCCACGAGCCTCGTGCATTGCTTGTGAGAGAAAAGGTACTCTTGCCAAGTTGGCTGCAAAATGAAGAATGTAATCTTCTATTACCGTTTCACCACAGAGGAACATGAAGTGCTGGGCGTGAAGTAGCTCTTGGATGATCCAGACCCTGGACCACCAGCTTTTCTCGTATATCGGCGCCACGGATTCCCATGCTGGATGACCAACGTAGGGGATACCCTCACGTTCGGCAAGAGTGAATGTGCTCGCGAGGGCGGGAGCATTCATCACGTGATTTCCGAGCCCATCGTAGACCTCTCCCAGTCTGAGCGTCTCCGTCACGCTGCGAATCGTTTCGAACCCTCTTCGATCACTAGTGGTCATCTGACCTAGCCAGCCGACCACGATAGTAGCACTTTGATATATCTTTGCCATCATCTGGACCTGCTGGGTCTTTTCTGCCACATCCTGCTGATTGATGGAAAGGGCATCGATCCAAAGATTTCCATCGCATGCCTCGAATATGGCCTGGCTGCGTAGGCTCGTCAGGGCTTCAAACAAAGTTTTCGAGACGTTGACCGTGCGATCGTCCACTTGGATAGAGTGTGACACATCCACCGTACCCCAGGAATAGGAAAGGGCAACATAGGCAGGTGCTCTGGCCAACTCCTCACGACTCGTTACGCATCTCAATTCCGAGGTAACCTCGACTGTCGAGAACTTCAGGATTCGGAATTCGCCGGGGTCTAGGGACTGCTTGCTGGAGCTGGCAATCGAGGCACTTGTGTTCACTGCTTCTAGGGCGCCGTCAGCGTCTGTCGGCCGCGATGTGGCTTCATCAGCAGTCAACGTAGTTGTGATGGTGGTAATATCTTCTCCATCTGGAGTGAGGCCAGCTAGCGTCGTTCCGAAGAAATTCCCTCCTTCATGAAACAATCGGTCCATAGATGTTTTTGAATCTGTAAGATCGACCCGATGAGAGCCGTTAGTATACCTAAAGGTTGACCGGAGAATGTGAAGTTTGGACGCCTTCTTATATGCCACAGCACATTAGCAGACCAAGCCGCTACGCCCCGTCCACTACCATTGAGGCGGCCAGGCCATGATGAGGCGCAGTCCAAAACATGCTGAATCGGTGCAAATTGTGCTAAGCCTCGGTGCGGCCACCTGTAGCCCTGGCAGGGAACTTTGGCGGCTGGTACGAATGTACCGGTAGAGTCGCCTAGGGCCCATGGCCTCGATATGCGCCCAGCCGAGATGTCCTTTGCCTCAAATGCATCTACACCAATCAGGAGACATCGACAGTGCCGTCACCCCTGGCATGAAGACGGCGAGCGTGGGTCGGCGGTCACCCCACGGCCAGCGGCTTTAGAACCGGCACAACCTGAAGACTGCTGACACGAACCAAAGGTCACCGGCCCTTTATGCCAAAGGGTGCTGCGAACAGCGCTGCAAGCGTCAAGCACATAAATACCCCGCGCGAAATTCCGAAACAGTGCGAAGGGTTTCAAGCAGGTCGGCGCTTATTAGCATAATGAGAGACGATGGTGTACTAGAGCTCAGGTCATTTCTTTGCACGATGTAATGATACTCATTCGGCCAGCCCTTGCTTCGACTGGATAAATTCATGGGCAAGAGAAACATTCGAGGTATTTCATATAGCTCCAGCCCTCGAGAAGATTCAGCCCTGGCCCGCAGCGGGGCGCATGACCAAGCCGTTCGGCCCATTGATCTTATATGAACCTTATGTCGTGATAGGTTTGTGATTATTACCTCCAAAATGTACACGGAATGCTATCCAGCGTCGGATGAAGCGACGGTGGACGTTGAGATGCAAGAGACGGAAAGCATTTCCGTAGCGTAATCGACTCTGCATCATACAACTCACTTCCAGCCAATCACATTGACCTACGCCCGTCTACTGCTGCGGTGCCTGACATGAAGCTGGAGCACCGTTCTCGCCTCTGCGGGTCATATCCTTATTCAATCATGACGTTGATGGGGTGAAGGTGTGCTGCACTAGCTAGGTACTACAAGAAAATCACTGCCTTCTTGCCATCACCTGCGACAAGTCATTAGGGAAGCATAACAGCAGCTTCTCTTCTCCAATTCAATATGTCTGCCATCGCACGCTCAACTCGCGCCACGGCTCGACTTCAATCGTTCCCTCAGATACGACCCGTAAACTCAGTCCGACGCTTCGCCTCAGAGGGAGGATCCTCACAACAAGAAGGCACAGCCCAGCGAGCGTCACCCGCAAAGAGTGGTACCAGTCCTGCGTACGTCCACCATTCATCCAAGCACTCCCTCAAGGCGATCCGTTGCTGATTCAAAGCATAGCTTCTATGGCGTTGGGGCTCTGCTGGCATTAGTATCAGGATACTATTTCATCCATTCCGACAAAACACCTGCCGGAGGGCATAAGGAGATTCAAGAAATCCGACGTGCGAACGGAAACCCGAAGGACGAGGTTCGAGACCCCCGTGACAGTGGCGTCAAGACGTTGGAACAAAAGAAGGCCAAAGAGGAGGGTAACCTGCGTGCGTCGAAGTGAACAGACGATGGGAGTACCCTTGCTGCCATTTAAACCTGCAGTGCATCTTCAGCCGGGTGAAAGAGTTGTTCACATGGGCTACGACGGCGTCGGTGCCTGTCTTCCCGCCACCCAGTAGCAGTATCGTCTGATGGAATCATGTCCATTTACGATGGTCATTGAATGTGCCAGCACAATCAGCATGCAGGCGATTCAAGCACAGGCATCAGATTGATCAGCAGCAAGAATATTCCAAATTTCAGATAAGCAGCATGCTGTGCCCCAAATACAAATATATTGTGCTGGATCCTGTGTTATTGAAGTTGACTGTTCCGATGCCAACGTTACCTGTACTTGGCGAGTTCTGTAATGTGGAAGAGTAAACAGCGGTGATCTCCTGCCCGTATACTGTCAGATGTACTGCGTCAATGTGTAGATGGCCGATAACACAGCTACTGGTCCTCACTACCCAGAAGAAATCAACCAATGACGTCGACTTCAAAGAGAGCGGACCAAGGCTTGGCAATGCCAAGACCCCAGATACGTCGACGAATGAGACTCGATGTATTTCACCACATGTCCATGCACGATCGACAACCCGTGGTGCTCTCACGTTCGTCTATTGGCAACACCTTCACCCCAGTGGTCTCCGAGCACAATGGACCTGCCGTAACGAGCAGCCAAGACTGCCGCTAAAGCGCCCGAGAAGCACGCGAAGCACGCGAAGCGTGCTCGGCGGGCGGGATGGCTTCATGCTCATCGCAAACTGGACGGCAGGCCAGGAACGTGGGCTATACCCGTACCATCATGAGGTCCTGCAAACCAAAGCTATAAAGCGTGGGCGAAGAAACTGCTTTTGAGGATCTTCAGGTGAGTCCTGCTGTGCTTCTAACTAGTTGACCTGCGTCTGTCCTTCAAAATGCTTCAAAATCTCGCGGTGCTCGCCCTTCTGGGTCTTGAGGCTTCTGCAAGCTACAGTGGAAACCTGAACTACCGCAGTCCATCCTCAGAGCACCCGTCGTTGGGTATTGACGTTGGCAAGGTGACCAAGCGGCACCTGGCAAAACGTGATACTCCGGACTGGGACACCGACAGCCTGAACTTTACGCATGGTGTTGCATCTGTAAGTACTGGTCTGTTCACTACCTCAACTACTCACAGCATAGGGTGATCCCTACAGCGACTCGGTCATCTTGTGGACGAGAATCGCGCCTTCTCTAGAGAGTGACCCCTCCAACATCACGGTCGAGGGCAACGTGCCACTCTACAGCCATGAGACCGAACGGTATACCCAGGTCTCGTCTAGCCCTATTTGTCTAGACTGGCAGGTTGCCACAGACGAGAGTCTCTCTGCTATCGTAAGCTCGGGGCAGGCTTTTACTTCAAGCGACATCGACTACACGGTCAAGGTAAAGCTCTGCAAAGCCATTCATTGTCTGATCTGGCCTAATTGTTTCCTACCAACAGATCGAGGCAACAGGTCTTGCCCCTTACACAACCTACTATTACAAGTTTACAGTTTGCGGCACTGGCAATAGCTCTCCTGTGGGTCGTACCAAGACCGCTCCCGCCGAGGATGACGGCACTACACCTATTGGCATTGCTGTCTTCTCGTGCTCCAACTACCCCAACGGCTACTTCAATGCCTATGGCAACGCCGCACGCAAGGACAACATCGACTACATGGTCCATCTAGGAGATTATCTATACGAGTATGAAAATGGAGTCATTGGACGTGATGAGCGAGCCGCTTCGCCGCAGAAGGAAATCGTCAGTCTATATGACTACCGAACTCGCATTGCCCAGTATCGTACAGACCTTGACCTCACCTTGGCGCACCAGAACTTCCCCTGGATACCCGTGTGGGATGACCACGAGATCGCCAATAACGGCTACAGAGACGGCTTCAGCGGCATGAACAACACCGAAGACTCCTTCATCGAGCTCGGTAGCGTGAGCGTTGACCAGCGCAAGATGAATGCCGTCCGCGCATACTTCGAGTATCAACCCATCCGGCAGGTGGCCATGGACGGTCCGTCTTCTCTCACCCCATCATTCATCCCCGACCACTAACAAGAGGGCAGATAATCTCCGCATCTGGCGCAATTTCAAGCTCGGTAAGCTCGTCGATCTTATCATGCTAGACACCCGCAACTACGATCGCTCCATCACAACGCTTGGAGGCTGGAACGATCCGTACATCTATGAGATCAGCAACGACGCAGGCAGGACCTTGATGGGCGCGCGCCAGGAGAACTGGTTCTACCAGAGCCTCATCGACAGCAAGGACCGCGGCGCCGTGTGGCGCATCATCGGCAGCCAGATCGTCTTCAGTCGCATCAACGTCACCAACTGGTTCGGCTCGTCCGAGGTGCCCTACAATGGTGATCAGTGGGATGGATACATGGTCAGGATCCCTATAAACAGCCTTGCAGGGAACACTGTCCAGCTAACGCGTGTGCCAAGGCAAACCGCAACCGCACTTATCAAACCCTCCTCGACTATGGGATCGACAACAACATCATGATTGCCGGCGACAGCGTGAGTCATCCACCCCTCTCTCCCGCCCATTCTCTTATCCCCTGGCCCCTGTACCGCTCAACGACATGTAATTAACAGCACCCCTTCCCCCCTCCAGCACGCGAACTGGGTCTCGGACCTCGTCTGGTTCGACCACACCTCCTACGACCCCGCCACGGGCTCGGGCGCGGTCGGCGTCGAATTCGGCGGCACCGCCGTCTCCTCGTCCGGCTACGGCACCAACGTCTCGCAGGGCAACGCCCAAGCCGAGTCCCTCATCACCGACAACCCGGAGCTGCAGTGGGCCGAAGGCTACTTCCGCGGCTACTTCGAGATGCACGTGACGGCGCGGGACGTGCAGGCCCGGTTTTATGGCTGTCCCACCGTGGCGGAGCGCAATGCCTACGAGCTGTCCATGGCTAATTTTACCGTTGTGGCGGGCGAGAACCGGCTGAGTAGGCCGTTGAGTGGGGGCAAGGTCGAGAGTGGCTTCCTGAGGGGTGGGGAGGTGGTGAGCACGAATCTCACGGTGGACACGGCTTCGGGCGAGTGGAGTGTTAGGGAGTATGAAAGGATGTTTATTGAGTATCCGGACGACGACGAGGAGTAAGGGGGTGAGTCGTGGAAACGAGGAATAGTAGAAGGCGTAGTAGATATGCGAGCAACGGGGAGTGGCAGTATACTTGCACTCTGCATTCCTCAGCCGCCCGGTGGTAAGCTAAGATGGAACACTCTCGTGACTGTCGCGATAGTACAATGATAGAATTGTTCCAGCAGATCTAATGACCATGACTCCCAGATGGTTAGCAGGCTAGTATCAGGGGGCCTGACCATGGTCCGAGAACTGCAGGATGTCGAAGGACCATATCAGCTACGATGCTAACGTTGCGTTACAACTTACATTTTCAATGCCTGACCCACGGCGCTGTGAATGATTGGCGTGGATGATCTCCGTGATATGGCACGGGATGCGGAGAACGTGTGAGATGGACAGACTTCCGGGGCTATGGCTTTGCGGGGGAGATCCGTCCACGAATGCGGATGCGGATGCGGATGCAGAGGAGAGGCTATCACACGGATAGGCGTCCGCGATGCTATAGATGCTAGATCAAATGGTCATGTAGTGTGTAGGCTAATGCACAAGGTGCCTTGAAAAGCGAGAAAACGTAATTCGCAATGTTGTTTATTTGCTACCATATGCAGTCATAGCGGTTTCACTGCCACGAGCCTGATATGCCGCGAGGCCGCTGTTTCACCTCAGACGTGCGGAAAACTCAGAGTCAAAGACCTTCTCAAGCCCTCTTCTCAGCATCCTGACCCGGCTGTTGGGCATACTCGACCTGCACGCCCTCCTGCGCGGTCTTCTCATCCGTCCATCTCTGCCTGTCAGCCGCAACGTCGATCTCGGCCTGTTTCCTGCCGAAGATGCCGATGCGGTACCACTTCAGCTTGAAGAGGTAGTCCATCTGCTCTAGCGACAGACCCGCTGTCTCGGGGATGAAGTACCATGCCCAGAACAAGCCCAGCAGGGTGATAGCCGTGAAGAGCCAGAAGGTGCCAGCTGGGGTCAAGCCACCACTGGAGACGGGTAGCAGCATCTGTGGAACGGCACGCGAGTTGCCGTATTGGTTGACGAAATGGAAGCACATGACCATTGACGAGGAGATGGCACGGATTCGAAGCGGGTAGATCTCGGCGTTCAGCAGATATTGAATCGAGTTCCAACCCATTGCCCAACCAAAACCGCTGATGTAGATCATCACGATAGCGCCAGTTGACGCCTTCTTCTGTGAGGGCGTGAACTCGAATCCCTCCTCATCGATGCCGGGTACGGCTGTCAGGAACGCGGCAACATAGCACATGGATACGGCTTGTAGGATGATGCCGATGCTGAGAGCACGCTTGCGACCAATGACATCCACAAGGAACAGTGCACACATGATGGACGCCACAAACTTGACCACACCGAAGATGGCAGTGGCAAAGAGCTTCTCGCGCTGACCGGTGGTGCCCAAAAGGGCAAACATGTCAGGGGCGTAAATGGTGATGCTCTGTGCACCCGACCATTGCGAGAGTAACTGTGAGCCGAGACCAAGGTAGATTCGGTAGAAGTTGTTGGGCATGCAGAACATCTCGCGGAAGATGCCGAAGACACCCTGGCCCATAGTAGCCTCCTGCTCTTCAGCCAGCTGGTGCTTGATCTCGTGAATCTCGTGGACGATGACTTCGTGGTCAGCAGGTAGATTGCGAATTCGGGCGAGATTCTCGACAGCATGCTCCACGTTGCCTTTCTTGATGAGGAACCGGGGCGATTCCTTGTTGAAGAATGACAGAATGAAGATGAGACCAGCAAACATGATGTGCATGGAGGTGGGAACAGCCCATGAGTTGTAGCTGTTGATATCGATGTGTAGGTTGCTGCCGTAACTAGCAAAGTACGCAAGCATGATTCCGATGTAGACTGAACCTGCAAACACGCAAGTACAGAGCCCACGGACAGCTTTAGGGGCGATCTCCGCAATCTGGAAACGCGAGTTAGCCGTGTTCGGACGATTCAATGAGGCGGGTTAGCGTCTTCGAGAGAGAAAAGTGAGACTTGCATAAACTGGGGCGACGACGGTTGTCTGCCCTATTCCCAGCCCTGCGATGAATCTGCCTGCGTAGACCTGGCCGAGTCTGCCGCCGTTGGTCATAAAGATGACGATACCAAGGATCCATAGGAGACAAAGTTGACGGGTGGCCCACAGACGACCGATTCTGTCGGCGAGCAGGAAGGCAAGGAGGGCACCGCCGACACTGCCAATTTGGACCATAGCGCTGACGTTGCCCTTGATGTCGGCATACTCTTTTTCGTCGAGTGTATCAAAGCCGAGCAGAGTCTGGAAGGCTTTGGTGTTGAAGGTACCCTGTGGTTGAATGAGCTCATGCTGTGGCACGTAGAGGAATGCGAAGAAGCAGTGAGAGGGGCTGAATGCGAAAGGCAGAAGAACGACTTACAGAAATCAGGCCCTCATCGATACCACGGGCGGCACCCATGATACCGAAACTGAGGACGGCAAACCATAGGCGCCAGTTGTTGACCTCCCGAGGCTCATCGCCAAGGGAGATGCGGAAAATGTTGACGGGCTTCTTGCCTGCTCCTCCCATGTTGTAAGAGTGAAATCGCAAAGACGTGTGAACAAGAAATGAGGTGGTGAGAGAAGCTCTCTTGGACGACCAGACAAGATCTCTGACCAAGGCGTCACAAGACTCTTATATCCCACCTTCTTCACTGGTCCTCCGGCGGCGTTGCACTCGCGAGTTACTCCGATGCGCCGACTTTTGACCATGGCGAATGCTAGAGCCGGGCGCTCCTGCACTTTGCCTCCCATCCTCTCTTGGCAACATGGCGGGAGCAAATCACAGCAGGAGCAAAGCGGCTGCCAAGGCATCGTTTTCGTGATCCCCTCCATGGAAAAGGGCGAAATGAGTGTAACGCGGGAGAGCCTGGCAGGTGGGGAGTGGTTTGATCGGGTGATACTTGTGGGGATGATTCGGTGATGGACGGCTAAGAGCCCGACTGTGGTAAAGCGAGGAGTAAAAGCAAGAAAGCAAATGCGACTTAGCGGACGCAAGTGGCTTCCTCAAAAAGTCAACCAGGGACTGGGGGTCGTGGAAAGCTGGGGCATGATCCCATGGTGCATGTTACTGTCGGGTTGGCCTGAAAGGCAATTCGGACCGTGCGAACTCCCATGATTGGTTTGGATATGCAAGCACGGGCGGAGATCTGCAGCCGAAGCGCACGCTTCAAAGATACCTTGCCATGTTTGGACCATGGGTGGCGCCCGAGAAAAATTCGTCCGCTCGCCGTCGACTGCAACAGCGGCGTTGATATGCGGTTCCGCGGGCATATCTATACTCCGTAGCCACTGGAGACAAGGTGGAATTGCTCCGACCAAAGAACTAATGCGGTATTCGGGTCCCGGGGCGACAGCTTAGAAGTCGCCCATGGGGACTCTCCGCTGTTGAGCATGATAGCGGAGTGTCGCCGGTGGGGTACACAATCTCTGAACGGGCTCACAGGGTCTTCAAACATCTTGGGCAGACAAGTTGCTCGCGGCGACAACAAGTTGTATCTCTATACAGCTATATCGTAGCACAGCGATACATAAATGCAACGGCAGTCTAGGAAGAAGATGGGGTGTTGGTAAAGACAAGACTCCCAAGCATCATGGCAATGCTTGGAGCGAAAGCTTTGGCTGCACGAGCTTCTGGGCGCCCAGACGGCGGCTCATCAGGCTGTATCGCTAGGCTGTGTATAGGCACCAAGCCCCTGCTCTGAGCTAGGTGAGCCCTTCCGTCGATTTCGTCCATCCCTAGACTCTGTAGCCAAGTCCAGGCCCAGGGAATAACCCATGGTGCGAATCTACGCTTCACCTAGAATCATTGCACGTGGGCTGTGTGACACCTCGTGCCCGGAAGCCAGAAAAAATCCATGCCCACCACCGACCATCCCGCACCCGGTCGCTGCCGCACGGAGGTTTCATGACCCCATACGGCTTCTGTGCCGATGCATGAGGAATCGATAGAAGCGTGTGGAGGAGGCTTTATGGTTACTGAACTAGCTTTGAGGGGGGGTCACCCCTACCTTATCAGGCCGACCTTCAGAGCTTGCTCCTGCTTTGCCCGCTCACCACCTTCATCAACGCCCTGCCGTTGCTCAACACGACCTTGCCTGCGACCTTGGTCTGGAATCGAATCTCCTCCCAGCCATCCTTGATCTCACCGGTCCGCCAGATCTCGGTGCTGAGTTTCACGCCCGGCTTCACTGGCGCGGCAAATCTGGCCTGGAACTCCTTGATGTTCTTTGGATCACTGCCACCGAGCTCCTTGACGAGCGCGTGCGCCGTGTTGTTCCACGAGTAGAGCCCGTGCATGATGGTGCCGCCGAATCCCATCTTCTGGCCGGGCTCGGGCGTCGCGTGCAACGGGTTGTAGTCGCCATTCAGCCTAATCGCATGTCAATGATCGTTTCCTGTCTTCCATGGCACAGACCTGCTCACCTGTATAGATGCGCCGCCTCGGCGGTCAGCTGTGTCTCACTGACCACATCTGGCTTGTCCTCCTTGCCCTTGGGCGGAGGGAAATTCTGCGTCGCCGGGCCTTTGGGGCCGCCCCATCCGCCCTGGCCGACGAAGAACCCAGAGCCAACGGCGCGACAGTATACTTCGTCCGTCTCTTTGTCCACAATGAGCTGCTCTGTCTCCACGACGGTGCCTGGCTTGCCCTTGTCATACACGCCGAGTACTTTTGAGCGCAGTTCGAACTTGCGGCCCTCGGACGTGGTCGGTAGCGGCTTGAGGAACTGTATCAGACGCTGGCCGTCTACTACGCGCTTGGAGTCGAATTTAGGTACCCCCGGAATGGGCGTTGCGGCTTGTGCGGCGTAGAAGTCAATGACTTCCTGCGATGTCTTTTTGAACGCTGCTTACGGTCAGCATGGAGCTTCTGTGAGTTATCTAGCGGGTAGGCGTACGGAGGATGATGGGGTATGTTGGGAACATAGCAAAGTCGGGATGGAGTTCCTAGGGATATGTCAGCTCATTGTTAGACTACTCCAGCTTGATCCCGTACATAGATGAACGGCAGCTCATCCACCGTGCAGCCAATGCTGACAGCGAAGAGCAAGACGTCGCGCTTGAGCCATGATACCTCCGTGCGAGGGTACTCAAAGCCAACTCCTGGATCGGGCATACTGGCTGTATAATCTGAAAGATACTCGTCTAAGATATTCAAGTTCAACGAGTTTGCAACAGAGAAGATCAATAGAGACAGCGAAACGCAGAGAAAAGGTGCGCCATTCGCGGTTGGAGCTGTCCTCGGCGGATGCGGGGTGCGCGACGAGCCAGGCGAACCTCGGCACTTGGGTGGTTTTCTGATCAGTATCCCAGCACTTCAATGAGATGCAAATCTTGTTCACACGCACGAGTCAAGCATCGAGACAAAGACATGGTAGTTCTGAATAATGTCCATTAATGAACACCATTATCAAGATCAGCTTCAACTCGTCTGGGTATCTAAGGGAAAGACGAGGAGCTTGATGTCGTAAGGCCTGGAGGTCATCTCGGGTCATTATCGTTTATGCCGTTCATCTCTATGATACCGTGGCTATGGTGCGCCGTTGAATGCGTTCAGAAAAATGGTAAATTGCGCCAGAAAAATGCATCAAAATGATGTCGATCAACACCTGAAAGCGGTCAGTAACGTTTCACCAGCGAGACAGGCTCCTTACATCTTGTACTCGCACGAGCCGCCGCCATATCTCGTGGCGTCTTCGGTATCGAGCTCATAATCAATCTTGATATCCAAGTCACGCTTGTTCTTGTCGTTGGGCTTATTGGAAAGGAATCCGCGCACGGTCTCGCCCTCCTCGACGGTCAATACCTCGCGGAGGTAGAAGACTGTTTGTTTCCAGTGAGTATACTTCGTGTGCGGGCCGGTAGAGAACCTGATCGGTTTATGGCATGCGGTGAAGTCAATATCGAACCATGCAATCAAAGCATGAATGAAGTCGTTGCGCTGAACACGCAGTTGGAAGCCTTCTGAGAAGGCAAGATCCTTGGTGGTGACGGTATTTAGGTCGATAACGAAGACAGGGCAAGGATCGGTGACAAGTGCCTTCATCTCGACCGTGTCGACGAGAGGCTCGCTGAGCGCACTTTCCTTCATCGGGGAATAATCGAAGCCGTACACGTTGTCCCAGACTGTCACACGTCAACAAATGTTAGTGTCGAAACAGATGCGTCACTCACAGCCGATCTTATCGTCTTTGTACTCTCCATCCTCGATCGCAGCCATGTAGATGGTTGCGCGATCCGGGAAAATCTTGCCATCTTTGCGCAGGTAGCGATCCCGAGCGTACAGGACGGTGTCGAGCATGGACTCGTACAGCAGGAAGTATCCCATCCACTCCGAGATGATGATGTCGACTTTTCCGTCTGGCATAATGTGCTGCGGCATTTCCACCTCTTCCATTTTGCCCTGCAGAAGGGTGATCTTGCTCGTCAGACCGTTTCGCTCGACGATCTCCTTCGCCTTGTTGATGATGCTCGACATGTCGACACCAATGACGTGCTTCGCGCCAGCTTTGGCAGCGAACCTGCTATGTGTGAGATGATGGCTTGTGCCCGAGATTTCAGTCTACTCACATGCTCAGAATGCCAGTACCGCAGCCAACATCGAGAACGATCTTGTCCTTGAAAATGTGCTTGTTCTGGTAGATGGCGTCCCTGTATGACCTTGTCCGCACCTCATCTTTCAACATCTCCTCGTGGATGCCATGATGGTCGTAACTCGTGAAGTACCTAACCTCAGAGTGCTCGAGGCCTGCCATTCGCTCTTCCGTGGTCATATTGGCCAACTCGGCCACAGTGGGCTTCGAACCGTTCATATCGGCGAGATGAAAGTCTTGAGATAGATACTGGAATCCGGGAGGGTCGGGCGAGTGCTGCAAAACACTTTGAGCTGCAGGTCCAAGTCCAGGCTGGTGTTCAGCAGCCTTTGCAAAGAAAAATTGGGCAGCGAAATAGAGCCAGATCAGCCGGGGATCAGCCGCACAGAGATCAAGCAGTTGTAATGCTGTCCTTAAACTAGCGACTAGTAATTTTCGAGGCGCGGACAAAGCGAGATGATAGGCACGGCCGAGAGCCCCAGCTGAAGGATCTGGTGAGCTCCAGCGAAGTTTTGGCAGAGTTTGGGAGCGACTTGGCATATTCTTTTTAGCATTAGTGCGAGTCGTGAGTGCCGTCATTTCACCTGCAATTCGTTCTCTCGGCTATTTCACTGCCTGAGCAAGGCATCAAACACCAACATTCGAGATGAGCACTGTATTGACATCGAAAGGAAGATCAACTATATTGCAGAGCCTATTGTATAGATGTGAAAACGCTGGCCATTGCCAGGAATGTCGCTGAGACCGCTTTGTCGCGCTTTGGCCTTCGGAGGCTCCCTACCAGTCCTTGGTCTCATGTTGTGCAGCACCTGGTCTCAGGCACCACGTCAAGCACACCACCCCTGAAGACCTGACTACTCGGTACCTGGCCAGCCAAAAAGAGACAACTTGAAATACATCAGGCGCAGACTGTCTCCAGACGCCGCCAAGATATCCAGTCTCCCACAACCCCCTTCGGGGCCCCCTGGCTCCATGTCCCCGCCACCACTCGCTACCAAAACCAAAAAACAAAGCCTCACGCAATGGGATTCTAACCCACAAGGATTGGACACTGCGGGAATTGAACCCGCGACCGTTCACAGACTTTAGAAGCAGAGCGACAGCGATGCCGAACTGTTCGTGCAAAGCGAAAATCATACCCCTAGACCAAGCGCCCTCAGATAATCTTTGTGCGTTGATTTTAAGGTCTTTGCGGCTTGATGCAGAATATAAATCTGTGGATGGGAGCGCCCAGAGCACGACCCAAACTCTGGCCAGGACGGGCGGTGGTGGGCGGTTGGCTTCGGTGCAAAAGGGGCGTGGGGGGTTAAACCCTGAGATCCACTTCTGCTGAAGGGCGGGCTACGATCAGTCGTAACCTTGGCCTCCTCGTTTCCCCTCTGAAGCGTTTCGAAAGCTCAGATGCTGTACATCAGTGAAGATGTCTCATTGCTAGACAGCAGTCCCATGCTGCGGCACCGCGAGCGACGACGTTTTCTACCCGGACCACGGAGGAACAAGTCCAAACCATCCAGGGTTCGCGGGGACAAGCAAGACATGCTAGCACAGCTCCAGCCCACGAGGTAGTCTATATGTTAGACCAGTCTCTCCGCTACTCACACGGAAGCGCGTCCAAGTGGACTCTCGTTACAGTAAGATGTCTGAGTTCCATACCTACGTCGAGTCAATATGGAGACTATCTCCTGGCGTCTGGAGGCCCTCGACACCAGCCGTTAAAGCAGATCTAGCAATGGGTGATGAAGACAACAACAGGGCGACGGAACATCACACACCATCGCCCAACGACCGATCCTCTCCTCCCAGCACTCCCACCACCTCATCCCCCACTGGCCTCCTCACAATCGCTCCATCCTTCCACTTCCCCTGCACACCCCCCACCAAGCCCGTGCACCGCCAGCCCATAAACCCCTTGACCCGGTCACTTGCGCCCTGCACCACCTCGTCCCTGACACTCAACACAAACTGCTCGGCCTGGCGCATCCAGCTCCTCACAAAGAACGCCAACAGCACCGGCCTCTCGCCCTCGCCCCTCACATTCCTCCCCGTGGCATGCCACAGCCGGCTCTCAAACACCAGACACGTGCCCGCCTTGCCCTCGGCACACACGACCTCCTCGTGCCTGTACGGGTCATCGGGCGCGAACTCCCCCTTGTGGCTGCCCGGCATGATATAAGTCCCGCCATTATCCGCACTGACATCCTCCAGGAAATACATGAGGTTCAACCCCACAGCGACGTCGCGGATCGGCGGCTGGATGCTCAATTGGTCGGTGTGCATGTGCATGGGCGCGTTGCCCGGACGCACGATGTTGGCCGTGTACGAGAAGAGGATGGCGTCGTCGCCGCAAAAGTCGAAGACGAAGTCGTCGATGACGCGGTTTGTGTCGAGCAGCTCGTTGAAGCACGCGCCTTTGTTGGGCAGGCACCAGATGCGCTGGTTGGGCTTGGTGTCGCCGCCGTCGTGGAAGGCGACGGTCGCGGCGGCTTCGCCCGCGGCTTGCTCGGAGAGGCGGGTGCGCAGGGCGGAGAGTTCGGAGGGCGTAAGGGCGTCGGCGACGAGGCCGTAGCCCCAGCGGTCGAGGTCGGCTTTGACTTGGGGGACTGAGGTGGTGGGTTTGGGGAGCGAGGAGAGGTCGAGCGTGGAGAGCTTGGGGTGGGTGGTGCGGGCGGCGAAGGGGGAGAGGGCGTCGAGGAATTTGACGCCTATGCGTGTGCTGCCGGAGTGGATGAGGATGTGGCCGAAGTTGAGGGCGTAGCGAGCTTCCATCTCACCGCGTGCGAAGCGGGGGACCATGTTGGGCCGGACGGAAAGATAGGCATCAGTCGTGGGCGGCGGGCCGGGCGCGGTTTGGAGGGTCGCAGGCGTGCTGCGAGAATCGATTAGCAAGTCTGGCTGCAAGGGCCCCAGGTTGACACAGAAAAGAGCGGCAATCTGGGACATGTGCGGTAGGCGGCTCTTGATGAGATCAACGGCACGGGCGTAGTCATCGTTGGCAACTGGTTCAAGGAATTTCTCAATCTTTGCGTTGTTGTTCAGGTCGGCGAGTTGGAACTTGAGCTTGGGCTGCGAAGCTGCCTCGGTGTGGGTGGTGGTTTGAGTGCTCATTCTGTCATAAGATCCGAAGTTCCGAAGAAGTCGGAAAGGTGCATGGTAATCAATCGTGATAGTGATGCACTGATATAATACCAACTTCCCACCCGAGGCTATTGGGACCAACTGCTGGATCGGCATGGTCATCGCGGGGGTTTGTCTTACCCGCAGTTTGAACAGGTAGTGTTCTCCTTCTCTTCGTGGCCTGTTGCATCGGTGGATGGATAGCGATACTGCTGTAGTATGCATTAGCCGCTCTTGGGGCGACGTTGGCATCAACGGACAACACATCACTCGGAAGCATCCCGCGACGACTCAGTACTTTGTGCGGGCTTTACGCCATTATGCGGTAAAGTGCGGCAAGATGTCGTAACATTTCACCAATGTTTGCACGATCTGAGATGAGTCTGGGATGCCAGATCAAGATTCGACATGATAATCGGATGCTATTGTTAGCAAAGATCCGTCAATCCGCCGAAGTTAGCTTATCGGCAAGTCCAAGAACGTGCGAGTCAGCGGAAACGGAAGAAGTTCTTGTACCATCAAGTCGCTCTATCATCTAACTTTAAGTCATGATTCCACAGTAGCGGTGCTCTACCGTCTCCCTAGGTCTATGCTGAGTATAGTTTTCGTATATGTTAGTCAGACAAAGCTCGGCTTTCGGCTGCCTTATTTCCAGGGACGACCGCCATTGCCGGGGCCCGGTCTTCCGGGTGAAGGAGGCTGGTGACCACCAGGGGGGCTTGATCGGCCTGGGCCAGGTTTCCCAGGGCCATTACCAGGCTTTGCAGGACCGCCAGGACCGTTGCCTGGCTTGCCTGGCTTGACAGGACCACCTGGACCACCACCGCCACTACCGCTGCACAGGTCCAACTTCGCAACCGCAGGATCATGATCGCTGATCTGGTCATCGAAGCTGACCCAAGTATTGATATGCACATGCTCGTACTCCGGGCCCGCAGCCACAATACGAGGACTCACAAACATGTGATCGAGCTCCTGGCAGTTCATGTCGAAGATGTAGCTGTAACGCTCCACCTCAGGGATTCCAGCCGCGTCCTCCACATCCTCGAGGCCAGAGATCTCGACGAATGAGATCAGGGGCTCCACAAAGGTGAACTCGTTGAAGTCTCCAGCGGTGATGACATTGGCGTTGGCGTCCTCGGCGAGAAGGTCAGCGACGAATGTGGCAGTGAGGTTCGCCTGCGCGAGGCGATCGAGAACGCCGCCGTTGACGGGCGGGCGAGCGTCACCTTCAATTGAAGAAGAACCGCCTTTGGAGGCAAAATGCACGTTGACGGTGAAGAAAGTGCTGTTTTCGGCAAGGACGTCCCACTGGGCGACAAGTGGCTTGCGACTGTTGCTCCAGGCCGGGTCGATGGGAGCGATACGACCGGGGTTGAAGTTGAGCTCGGGACCAGGTAGGACTTCGACAGCATCGGTTGAGGATCCAGGGTTGGGCTTGTGGAGAGCAATGACCTCAGGATTGAAGAAATAAGCAACACGAATGTTGCCACCTGGCTGACCGCCATCTTCGTTGTTGACAGGCACAATCTCGACGAAGTCATAGGTGACGTCGGACAGAGCGGCGACAGCACTCGACAAGGCTGAGAGGGTCTCATTGGCGGACACGACGCCATCATTAGTAGCTCCAGAATTGTCCTGAACTTCCTGGAGGAAGATCACATCAGGCGTCTTCATGTAGGTGACGATATGCTCAGCAATGTTTGGCAGATGGTCAGAGTCAGGCATAAGGTTCTCGACATTGTAATGGCCGACTGTGATTGCAGAACAACGACCAGTAGATTCGAAAGAGACTGGATCTGGCAATGCGGGCTCCAAGGAATCTGTGACCGAGATCGCGGTGGTGGGAAGGACGCGGTAGAAACCGAAAGCTTGGTAGACAACACCGGTAATATCCTCGAGGCTGTCGCCGAGCTTGGTGTCGGTCGGATTACTTGAGCCGTCCAGAGGAGTACCAATCAGTATGGCTTCTGGGTTTGCATCGCCCGCGGTCATTGTAAGTCCAGTGCGTCCATTCTCCCCAGTGACTGGCCAGCTGCCGATCACCCAAGTATCACCAAACTGGTTGGGCTTGGTGATGGCATGCGGGTTCTTGATCGTTACCAGTTCACCCAGGAGGCTATCCATGAAATCCAGGCCATACTCGTTGGGCACCAAGGTAGGGTTCGCAACACTGATCTGGCTGCGATTGTTCGGCAGACCAAAGACGTCGCCATCATCGAGGCTGGAGAACTGCTCAGTAGGTGGTAGCAATACACCAGAACCGATCTCAAGCGGCTCGACATTGGCGCCGGTGGAGAGGACGCGGACACCAGAAGGCGATGTGATCTCAGTTAACGGGATGTATGCAGGGCTGCTGCGGTATTCGGTAACACGACCGTTGAGGGCCACGACATTGCCGACGGTAACATTCACGTTTCCGCCAAAGACGAAGACCGATTCCGAGGTAGCTGGGTTGCTGTCTGGAGAGGTTGATCGAATCCAGAATCCATCGCTGTTGCGGGCTGTGACCACGCCGGTGACATTGGTGACAGCTTGGCCGTTATAGGGTGAGATGAAGGCATCCCCGTTGATTGATTGGATACTCTGGGCGAGCGAAGAAGTGAAGAAAAGAGAGGCAGCGCAAGTGCGCGCTAGCGTAGCGAACGACTTCATGTTGAGAACGAATGGACGGTGGACTAACAAGTCACCAACAACAGGCCTCACTGATCTGGATCCATTGACTGTGGTCGCGTGGTCGCATCGTGGTATATATGTTGCTACCAGTCCGGCGCTCGCCGGTGAGATCGCCAATGCCGATGTTACTTCTTGATGGTATTAAGATTGCACCGATCTGGTCTTGTATAGCAAAGTGCTTGTCTCAATGTCATTCGTGCAGCCGTAAGGCAAAGCCGCGTGCAAGGATGAACGCGTGCCGAGAGATAAGTTATCCATTGGCTCGCTCCAGGCGTTCAGCGCATGAAAGAGATTGGCCGCGGGCATTACGCGGGCCCAAGATCTCGGCGGTGGCGGCGGCTGCAGGGGGCCTTCCAGGCGACCTTCCTTGAATGGTCAAGCCCCGAGCCGAACATCCTACACGTGTCTATCAAAACTTGAACTTCTGCATCAGTTTATCCTGATATTTCCCAAGTCCAAAGGGCAGTTGCGGAATCAGCGGGTTGTTCTGATTACCTGTTCCAGGGTTCCCGTGATGCGCATGCGGCATACCGCTCTGTTGTACTGGCCAGCCCGTGGCACAACAGAGGGGAGGTGCATGAGGGTGGAACGCCTCTGGACCCATCATCAAGACACGGGCTTTCCTGTTCGCCCAACCTTCATCTCTTCGCTCGGTGCCGTGATAGATGCAATAGACTCGGCCATCATTGTACGGAGAATGGACGAAGCTAGCATGTCCCGGTCCGAAAGGCCCCTTTTCCTTGTCGCAGACAAGCAGAGGCGTATGCCTTTTCTGCCATGAGCTCTCCTGGCAAGGGTCAGCGCCGACTAATGCCACGATGCCAAGCTGATAATCACAGGTCCAGGAACCGTTCGCGCTGTAGACGATACCCTGGAAGCCGGGTAGTGACAGCCACGTTGGACCTTCATTGACGCCGCGGCGCCCCCCTTCTGGCCGCTCCCATGCGAGAGAAGCGCGCGATATACATGTGAGAGTCTCGGCAATGGCTACCTCTGGCGAAGCAAGCCTGATGACGAACAAGTCCTGTTGGGTGTCGCTGTGGTCCCCCAACGGCCATCCGCTGTAGCAGCAGTAGAGCTGATGACCCAGCTGAAATACTGTGGCATCTATGTGCCAGTGATCAGGCAGGCCTTTGATGGGGCCGACGAAGTGCCATGCAGCAGGATCCATAGGGTCGGGATTGGAAGACCGCAGTACGAGTGTGCGGTGAGAGGCATTGCCCTTGCCTGGCTGCGCGGCACAGAAGTAGACGTACCAGGTTCCGTTCAGGAGATGTATCTCAGGGGCCCACACATCGCATGACCAGGGTGAGTCTTTGGCAGGAGCCCAAATTGTCGACTTTTGTGTCTGAGCATGTCGAAAATCCTCGAGATGTTGCGAAGCCCACAGCTCAATGCGGTTGCCGCAGGTGAAGGTAAAGTAGAAGCGGTTGTTGGCCGCTATCATCCAGGGGTCCGGTGTGTCACGGTCACATATTGTTCTGTTTGACATGTTGAATTTGAGTAGGTTGTCCTTGACAGTCTGGTGTCTGCAGCAGTTAAGTGGAAGATGGACAGAGCAAAGTCCTGAGACGTGACTGCGTCATGCCAAGCTCATTACGCAAGCCATCTCCATGTGAAGACAATCAGTATTTCGTACAGCACAGCAGTACTCACACACGATCATGTAGACAACAGCGTGGCGACTCCATAGGCTTCACTCGAGAGCGTTCAGAAACGAATGTGCTTGGCAAACCAGAGGGCGGGAGTTCGAGGAAGCTACATACCATGTACGCCTGTTGCTACACTATGGTCACCACATTCGGTAGGGCCGAATATTGAAGCAATAATCACAGGTGATTGATGTCGATTCGTCTCTACGCTGATAACTTGGGATATCTAAGCATCGAGACGGGATGCATTGGTGGGCTGATAAGTAGCCAACCACCATGGATCGAACCCCACAAACGCCGCAGTTTGAGGATTTTGTCCGGGGACTTATTTTAGGCACTGGACTCCCCCGTCGCGGGTCTGCGGGACTTCAAATGCCGGCGGCAGCCACGAGCGCCCACTTGCGCCTAAAGTGATCATCTGCGGCGCTAAATCCCTGTGGCGTCTTAAGCTTGATAGGTGCATACGGTACGATACATGTTCGTATGAGGTGGCTACCGACTAGGAGCTTGTCTAGACCCATGTCCATTGACTGATACGAGTGATGCATGCAGTGCGCAGCAATCGTCGGGTGTGACATTCGCTTCCCTCTGAGCATGCTTGGAATACCTCGCGAGTCATGTGGCGATTGATTGTCAGGCTCTATCATACAGTCTTGGACAGGCGGCCGTCCTGTATTGCACGATATCTGCCACGGTTCTCATTAATCTATAACACTTCAACGCATGGTGTAAGCCGACCATCCGTCTGCCCGCCGTGTAATACACTATGGCTATTCGTCAAGCTCTTCCAAGTTTGCTTGAGACTACCTTCACAGACGCTGCCCTCGTTGCCTCCACCCTCTTCCTAGTGTACCTCGTCCTCAGATCTCTCTACCGCCTCTCCCCACTCCACACTCTCCATCACATCCCAGGCCCAATATGCTCCCGCCTCTCCTCCATCCCACTGCTTTACCACTCCTACATGGGTGACGAGACAGCATGGTTCAACCGCCTCCACCGCCTCCACGGCCCCATGATACGCATCTCCCCCAACACCGTCGATATCTCCGACGGGGCAGCCCTCCATGACATCTACGTGGCGAACGGTGGTTTCCGCAAGCCAGATATCTACCACAACTTCTCCCCCGATGGACACCACCTGGCGCTCTTCAGCGAGACGGATCCTGCAAAACGGCAGAGCCGCGTTCGTGCGGTAGCAGGCTGTTTTGCTAGCTCGAGCGTGAGGGCAGGAATCGGACGCACCCTGGAGGTGGCTACGGAGATGGCTGAGGTGCTGCAGCTGGCGAAGGAGAAGGCAGTAGTAAGCGGGAAACCTGTCGATGTCTTGGGACTTGCCAGGTCGTTTGCTGCGGATGCCGCGAGTGTCAATCTTCTCAAATACGAGTGGGGAGCTCTGGCTAGATGCAAGGAGATGATTGAAAGTGGTGAGATGGACCACGGCTTACGAGGAGAGGGCATGCTGGACTTTTATGATGCATTTGGCCGGTATTGGTATCTGCCTCCTGCAGCATTCAAGATCGTCGAATGGATGAGATTGCGGTTCGCAGACAAAGCTGTCTTTCAAACAATCGATACCCTGTGGACTCATATCGATCGCGCCGTCGCGGCGGTAAAGATGGAAATGGAAAAGTTCACGGGCACCTTCCCCGAACGCTTATTGCACGTCCGCTTCTCGGAGGCTGAGACAAAAGCACAGATCGCGGATGCTCTATTCGCGGGCGTGGAGACCACCGGCTTCAACGTGGCATCCATCGTTTGGCATTTAGTGCGGCGTCCAGCAGCATATAGTCGGTTGAGGGAAGAAGTCTTCGCCCACGATCCTTCGCAAGATGTGCGAATGCTCCCATACCTCGGCGCCGTTGTCTATGAAGGTCTGCGTATCAGCAAAGCCAATCCCACTCGCTTCCCCCGAGTTGTTCCTGCCGGAGGGTGGGCATTTGGAACGAATGTGCTGCCTGCGGGCACCGAGGTCTCCTGTACGCCCTATGAGCTCCATTTCAACTCTGACATATACAATGACCCGACAAGTTTCCTGCCAGAGAGGTGGCTTGATGCTGGTGAAGAGATGAGAAGGAATTGGATACCTTTTGGTTTAGGATCGAGGAGGTGCATTGCGAGAGAGCTGGCTTTGATGGAGATTCACTACGCAGTCTATGCTTTGGTCAAGAGTGATGCACTCGCGGGTGCATTTTGTTGCCAGCGGGAGCTGGAACTGCTGGAATGGTTCAGCGTCAAAGTTGTTGGTGGCAGAATCGACTTGAAGTGGAATCAAGTCATGCACAAAGAAAATGTCTAGATAACTTTCATGACGTGCTTGATTTCGAGCCTGAAGAAGATCTGGGCTGACTGGTCTGTGTACCTGGAAGCAAGTGCTCACCAACATTTTGCGTTACATACAGAGTATGTGTCTAATGTGATCCAAGTTCAAGCAGTACGCGAATTCTCTGACGCCTCAGCATGTTCCTTCACAAACTCAACAATGTCGTTGTCGATGCCCGGCCATCTCTTTCTGCCCCAGAGGTACCAGCTCGAGAGTACAAAGATCAAGCCAGCGACGAAAATAGGGCCGGCGTAGTTCATGTTCACTGCTGTAACCGGTAGACTATATGGAATTGGCAAGAAGATTGCCATGTAAGCCGTATACAGCAAGGCAAAGAGATTGACAAAGACGCCGTACCGACCCATATTCCACTCTCCTAGTTCCAGGACTTGTTGGCCCTGATGTGATCGCCACCTTGCAGCTAGCATACTGAAAATTGCAATGCCGTAGGATGTGAAAAGCGAGATGGTGGCTAGGGAAAGAATTGCGCCGTAAGCAGCACTTGATCCCACGTTGATGAGTGATAAGGCGATGTTGAGAGCCAGGCCCAGCCAGATGGCGCGGATGGGCAGCAAATGTTTTGCGTCAACCATGGCAAACCATCTCGGCAGGCCACCGTCGCGGGACCAGGCCCACGTAAGCCGCGATACAGAAGCCACACAGCCCAGGCCGGAGCAGGCAAAGATGACCAGTATGCCGCAAAGCATAGCGGTGCTGGCATCTGCCGATTTTGTGGTTCGCATCAGCACAACTGCCAGCGGATACGGAGCATACGCAAGCTCCTCATCCATGGGACCCATGGCTGAAAGTACGCAGACGACCATGGCAAAGCCCATGGCTCCATTCAGCACCACACCCCAGAAGACTGCTCTGGGAACAGCCTTCTTTGCGACCCGGGTTTCCTCCGCCATATGGACCGTGCCATCGAGGGAAATGAACGAGCCCACGCAAGTCAACATCCCCAGATGCCATGATAGAGCACTGTTGCTGTCCCAACCAGACCAAATCTCGCGATGAAAGAAAATGTAGTCGGTGCTATTTCTCGAGCCCATGACCATGAGTACCACGATAAAAAGCACAAATAATGCCACGTGCAGTATCCCAGCCAGGAGCTCCAGCCAGGGGACAAAGACAAACGTCCACCGCATGGAATTGACCAAGCCGAACACCAACAAAAAGGCAATCATGATCAACGCCGTATGCCAGTTCTGCGGCACATATGTCTCGTGCTGCAGAGAAACCATGGCTTGCAAAACGATGGCGTCCAGGTTGATGTACGCGGCCAACACCGACACCCAGCCGAACCAGGTGATCCAGCCCTGCAGCCAAGTTGTGAATCTCTTGATCCGAGGCGGCGCGAGGGCATTGGTCCAGTGGTACTGTGCTCCCGCAATGGGGACGGAGGAGGCCATTTCGGCCAGGGAGGCTGCTTGTGCCGCTGCTCCAAAGTATGCGATCAGCGTCGCCCAGGCGTATGTTTGCGGCCCGCCATTCCAGAGGGCGAACATCATCTGTCTGGGTAGAAACACATTAGCATGATTGTGTTGGTGACAAAGGGGGAGGAACTATTCTATACTCACGAGGTCAACACCTCCCAGGTGCACATGTACGTGAGAGAAAAGGCGAAGATCTGAGTGCTGCTGAACAGCTTCCTGACACGCAGAATGCCGTTCATGCGTTCGTTGCTTTTGCGTCCAGAGACCGTCACTTGTGCTCCGGTGTCTTTACTGTCCAAGACGTAGCCACCCATGGGGCGGGTGGCTGACATCTCGAATGCCTCGCCGCGAGAAGACATGATGAACACTTTGTTTGTGACTTTACTCTACAACACCGGGGAAAGTTATATGTATGCTGTATGATGTAGTGCTTAAGGTATGAAGAAGTTGCAGAAACGATGAAGATCAACGTGGCAGAGCGATCTAGAAGCGAAGGGGCCAAGGTTCTTCCATCCACTAAGTGTTAGCTCTTCAGCATGAGTTGAGCCTGGGAGCTCTCGGGGCAGTAGTGCGCTTGGACGCGCGACTCTAGTCTGGGGCTTCCACGGAGTCTTCTCTTCCCGATTTCTTCGGATAAGGATGGAATCGTGGCAGTTGGATGCTCTTAGACACCAGACTCTTCCGAAGCGTCAGGGATCATCGCCATGCGATCTTAAGTCTAGCTTGCATGACTTATCTTGGTACCAGCCAATAGCAGTGTCAAGTTCTTCGCGTCACGATGTGATAGAGAGACGCGGGAAGAATTGTTGGGCGATCATGCGCAAGCGAGGCGGATCTTTCTGAGTGTCAGGCAGTCCTTGAGACAGTCGACTCACTTTGACGAAAGAACCTGATCGCTGGTCTATCCATGGCACAGAGCTGTATCAAGTAGTACCCGGCAGTTCGGTTTGATGATCGTGTTCAAGCCTGTCGCTCAAAACTGTCATATATCAATGCAGACTGCTCTACTTTCAGATCTGCGGCTGTCCATTCTCATGCAACGAGGTCGTTTCCCCACCTGATCTGTGCAGTCGGGCAATGGCGTAGACTAAGCGCGTCGGCTCCCCGGTAGCACGAACATGTCACCCGTCAAAATTCGCGTGGAAGCGGCTCGCTGCAGCCACTAGTGGAATACCGGTGCAAAATCCCGGTACCTTGAGCAGGACACTATCCATATGGGGCTGGCGGCCGGTAGATCAGCATACTGGGGTAGCCGATCAGGCCATTGAGTGACTCCTACGCTTGTCTTGAGACCCAAATGTCAACACAGTGATTTGACTTGGGCACGGACTGGTCTGGACAACAAGGCACGTAGCCTGTATCATCGTCTGCTTTAGCACGCGCCCTAGCTGCTGTTGCGGCTACTGTTGTCGCAGTAGCTCAAATTCGTGCATACAAGCGGTAAGTATCTGCATGGAGGTGTATTGGCATCCGCGGTCGGATTACAACTAGTCCGTACAGTCGTGCATTGATGTCTTCAATATAATACTAGTTCGTGCCGAAGAACGGAAGTAGGCGCAACCAAGAAGAAGGTACTTTGGTGTCGATCGGTCGGTGCCTGGCGAGATTCATGGCCCAGCCGGGCATGATGATCTTGTTCTTCCATGCTGCTATCGTGCCGGTCTGAACTGATCTCCAAGCTTGATCCAAGCATACTGGAATCTGTTCTTCCTGTTTTGGATCATACGTCCAGACTACGACCCAAACGATCTTGATGAAAAGAACGTACCAATATGGGCTGGTGCAATTGCCAAACGGCGCGTGGTTATGCAGCGGATGTTGCTCTCTTCCGTTTTGTCGTATGATCATAGACATGGACAGGGCAAGGACATTAGTGGCGACCTGTCTTGCTTCAAATCATCTGCTAGTTTGCGGCAGGCCCCAAGCCACACTACCGACGCGATGTGACGAACCCCTTCGGCCACTCTGGCCGCAATTTTCGCCATGAGTCGTCCATATCAGGAGTATCGATCTGTGACTTCGGGCCAGAGGCAGGCTGCTTTCCGGCCACCTTTTCCATGGTATTGACCATGCGGCAATATATGACAGAAGACTCGAGTGCTCTTAATAAGAAAAGATCCTCCTTCGTTTGAGCAGCTACCAGCAAGAGACTGAGTCACAATGGACATTACACCACCATTTTTCGCCATCGCGCCTGAAAATCACGCAGCATGGCTCGTCGTTGTAACCATCACGTTCTTGATCTACTCGATCATGGGAGTGACTGGAAAGGTGGTGGCTCGACTACGTCGAACTTCTCTTTCGCCGCTCAACCTTAAGGCCTACGACTGGACTGTTTTGGCAGCACTGGCATTTGCGATCGCCCAGTCAGTGCTGATAGTGAACGCCTGTCAGAACGGCCTTGGACAACATCAGGATATAGTTTCTGATACAAACCTGGATGCAGTCAGAAAGGTAAATGCCAGACTCAATTACAATGGGCAATGCTAACCGCACACAGGAACTATTCGCAGCCTCGCTGTTATCGGTGGTGGTGCATGTTCTGGGAAAGCTTTCAACAGTGCTCATCATCATGGCCATCAATGCACGCAAAGACCTCCACATCGCTTGCACTGCCGTCTTCGCGATAATAGCGATGTGGGGAGTAGCAGCAATTTTCATCCTGTCTTTCAGGTGCGGCACTGAGAGCCCATGGAACAGTAATGAAGGCCGCTGCCTCAACAATGCCCAAACCTTTGTGGGCATTAACACTGTCAATGTCTTGACTGATATCGCACTTGTGGTCCTGCCCTGCATCATGATGTGGACTGTGCAGACGACTTTCGCCATCAAGTTTCGAGTCATCGGTCTCTTCGCGAGCAGAATCGCGTAAGATTCTCCAATTAGATTCTGGGAATGTGCTAATACCTTCTAGAGTACCTGCGTTACTTATACCGTCAACAGCCTATTACGGTAGTGGCTCATCGCTGAACAATGAGACATGGTTTCTTGTCGAGCCGTTGCTTTTGGGGCAAATGGCACTCAATACTTCCATCCTTACCGCCTGCATTCCGAGCCTAAAAGGTATCATCGACATGTTTTGGTCCGGTGCTTCTGTCTTCACGATGCCTGTCCAATATACACCATCATCTCAGCAAGGTATGGTGTACGGGCATCGGTCGAAGACCAGCGAGACACTGAAGGATAAGAAGAAGAACATGAGTCAGGACAGGAGTGAGAGTCAAGAGGAGTTGAGGCACGACTCTACTCCGCGCACGGTGGATGGGGATGACGGGATCCGCTACCGATAGCAGGACCTTCGTTCTGCTCACCAAGGCAGTGCGCATCGCTGGCGAGTGCGTGACTGATGAAAATTCCATGTTGAGTTGATCGAGCTGGGAGCGGAGCTCAGGCGGGAAGGCGCGCATTGGTGGGCTTTGATGTCGCCTAATCCTAACTCCTTTAACACCGCAAGGCCTCCAACCACCAGCTGGTGCACAATGTAACTCGTCGGTATCAACCACTTTGTCACCATTCGGTGATGTCTGCGGACAGGCTTCGTCTGCACCAACCCCGGAGCTAGTGCTATGGTGTTCCGAGGGAAACCCTCGAAAAGTTGTGAGCGATGCCGGAATAGGAGGCTCAAGGCCAGTAACCACGAAAGACGTGATCCTTCTGCTTACGTCGTATACAGTGTAGCCTCCAGCGACCAACCTGCAGCTCATGTCTTAGGGCAGGAGTGATCTGCTCAGGATGGCGAAATGTTACGGAACTTCGCGTTCACGACCAGAGCCACGCGGTGGCCAGAAGCGCCGGCCAGCACTGTACTCCACCTATCCCTCAATCCTTCCATGTCCCGATCGCAACGCGGGCACGGGACTCTTTCTACTTTTACTACGTCTCAAATCCCTTGACAAGGTGCTGGAAGTTCTTGCAACCGTACCACGAGATCCAGAGCAAAAGCTCGCCGCATCTCAGTATAGCCATCGATGCCTTGAGCTTGGCATACCTCTGGCACGAAGTAGATTCCGAAGCCGCACTGTTGGCCGCTAGGCGGTCTTACGGGCTTGCGCTAGGAAAAACGCGCGCTGCCCTCGGTTACTCTGTTCAGCAGATTGATCGTTCGACAGTTCTAGCCGCTCTCGTTCTGGACATAGTCGAGAAAGTTTTGAGCACCAGTGGACGCCCTCTGTCCGCTCATGTTGACGGCGCGCTGGGTCTGGTGAAGTTGATCGGCATAGGCAGGTTCAAGGACTCGACAAGCTTGCAAGTTCTCATAAGCCTGACAAATCAGTCTATGATCGGATCCTTGGCCTTGCAGCAGCCCATTCATCCCGATGTCGTATCTTTACGGTCTTGGCTAGAAGCCGGATTACTAGCAGGCCAATACCCTACGGGTGTGACTGAGTTGTTTGTACGCTATGCTGTATTGCAGAGCAGATTCTCTACGAATTGCACCGCGAACGATGCTTACGTCTTGGAGTGCTACAGCATGGACTCGGAGATTGCTGGCTTGGAGCTCAACATGCCACCCCTCTGGCAGTACCAGACTATTGAGCTGGACGCAGCATCCCAAGGACGGTTCGGGCAGTACTGCCATGTCTACCCGCATCGAAACATCTGTCAGGCGCGGAACCTGATCCGAGTCTGCCGGCTTTTGCTCAACGAGGCTGTACTTGAATATGCTTCGCCATCGGCAGTGGACGGTGCCAGTGCAGGCCTCACAGATATAGCACGGGACAACGCTATTCGTCTTGCCGGAGAGATCTATACCAGCGTTGCGCAGTTTGCCGACTGC
Organism: Cyphellophora europaea CBS 101466; assembly: GCF_000365145.1. Lineage (NCBI taxonomy): Eukaryota > Fungi > Ascomycota > Eurotiomycetes > Chaetothyriales > Cyphellophoraceae > Cyphellophora > Cyphellophora europaea. Next base: position 214,447 of record NW_008481802.1, on the reverse strand, counting down.
AGAACACATGCCAAGCACTCTCAATCACATGTGCCCAACAAAGTTCCGGACGTCACAAATTGCCGCAGCCATAGTCCAACTCACACGGGCGACTGCTACACGCTCATATTCCCTCTTTACGCCGCCGGGAGAACACACATCTCGAAGCATATGAAACACCAGATTCTCAACTATCTTTACTACATCGCCGACCACTTCCGCATCCGCAACGCCAAAAATATCGCGCAATCTCTGGAGCGGGAGCAGGGGCGACAACCTGGTGTCTGGGATGTCTATGCGAAGCTCGGAAGTTATGCCTTCCACATGTAGAAGGTCCAAGTCTTTGCGCGAGTGTCATAATCATATGACCAGCTTTTGTAATCATTCAGCAATTCGCCCGCTCGAGCCTGCCAGAGAAATCGGACGCAGACAAGGAGGGACGTCGTGGGCATGTGCGCCTGACTTTCTAAGCCTGTGGCTTGATTGGCGCGGACTCGAACCGACTAGTCCCAATGCGGAATGCATTTCGACGCTAACGTTGGTACACATTCTATTAAGATGCTATCTCCAGCATTCGTCCGTCGAATGCTATATTCAGCGCACTGCTGCCTGGAAGCTACCAGCCAGTGGTAACATGGTGCTACACTATAAAGTGTCGCCGGCCTGACCCGTCTATCTTCCCGCACTGCACTGACTGAACACCAAAGCTATCCAGCAACGCAATCGCACAACTCCTGAGCAGGCCGCTGAGCCCACCACGATGCCCCTACTCTTCGACTTCATCGATCGCCAGTTCATCACCTTCCCACCACCAGTGCACACCTCTTTCCTAGGCCGTACCGTGATCGTCACCGGCGCCTCCTCCGGGCTAGGCCTCGAAGCCAGCCGCCTCCTCACCACCCTGCACGCCACGCGCATTATCCTCGCCTGCCGCAACCTCGACAAAGGCCGCGCCGCCGCCGATGAAATCCGCCGCTCCAATTCCGACGCCACCACTGCCCTCGACGTTTGGCCGCTCGACCTCTCCTCCTACGCCTCCGTTCTCGCCTTCACAGACCGCGCCGTCACCGACCTCCCCCGTCTCGACGCTGTGATCGCCAACGCCGGCATCTGGCCACACAAATACCACCAGACCAAAGACGGCAACGAAGAGACGCTGCAGACCAATGTCATCGCGGCGGCGCTGCTGGCGTGCGCGCTGCATCCGAAGCTGGCGCGGACCGCGGCCGAGCACGGTGTAACGACGCACATCACCTTCACGGGCTCGGAGCTCTATGAGTTCGCGGCCTTCAAGGAGCGCAAGCAGGCGGCGGAGGGGAAGTTGTTGGCAACGTTGAATGATGAGAAGACTTTTGCGAAGACCAAGGGGGATCGGTATAATGTTTCGAAATTTCTCATCCTGCTGGTCGCCAGGCAGATGGCAGCGTTGGCGCCGGTCAAGGGCAAGGGGGTGGTGATTAGCGTCAATGCGCCAGGGTGAGTTGCTCTTTTGCCAATTGCTCCCTGCTGTTCATCTCGCAGTCATGTCGATGATCATAGCATGCTAACGATTTGCAGCATGTGTTACACAGATCTCGGCCAGCAGGACATCAATCTCAATGCGGCGGTGCGCAGGATCATCAAGATGCTCGCCAGGAAGCCGGAAGTGGGTGCGCGGGCGCTGGTATATGGGGCATGTGCTGGTGTTGAGGCGCATGGCGGGTACTTGCCGGATTGCAAATTGACCGATTTGAAAGGGCTCGCTGCTGGCGAGGAGGGACGGAAGTTGCAGGAGTGGGTGTGGCGGGAGTTGAAGGTGGTGTTGGAGGGCGCGAGGAGCGGAATTACTGAGTTGTAGACAACGGTTGTACAAGTGCACTGGTTCGCAGTGAGAATTTGAGGATAAGACCCTTACGGGCTACCGGGTAGGCGCCCTCACTGTGCAAATCAGGCAACATAGCCCCCAACAAGTCTCGCCAAAAGCCCCTGTCACTTTTCCCTTTAGGGTGGTCCGTTTGCGGGGCATGATACGCCAACAGTTGCCGTCCTTATAGGCCTGGAGGCGTCAGGCTTTCGTGCTCGTGTGGTTGTCGGATTGAGCAGCATCCTTCAGCTTTTTAGAGAGCTGCCGTCGGCCTTTCTTCCTAATCTCTGGACTGAGTTGAGACATTTTCGAAATTGGGATGAACCGACTCCCCCGCACTGCTGATCCGGTGTTCTTCGACACATCTCTCGGGTTACCAAATTGATCGCCTTCAGTCAGTCGATACTTGGTTGTAGCGGGAGTATGGCCGCCCAGACCGCTCCGTTCTCAATCAGACTCCGGGAGAGGATAACTTTTGTCTGTCAGCAGCCTGGAAACACCAATGCCTGCCCAACGCAAGCGAGCAGCAACGCCAACCAGCAGACGGCAAGCAGCAGTGTCAGCCTGACTGACGAGCACTTCCTCTCTATTCTCCCCGCCTCTCAGCGTGCTGACATCCACAACCTGGTGCCTCCGAGGCTGGACGACATCTCCTGGATTGAAAACGAGCTCAATGTAGAGAGGCTGCGCACGATTCAGCCTTTGCTCTGGCTCGTTGGTCGGCCAATGCCGCCGCGCCCACTGCATCACCAGATCTCTCTGGGTCGGCAGGTGGTCGTCACAGAGCAGATGGACATGCACCTTGTCTGGACTACTGGTCGTATGTATCTAAAGCCATTGCCACGCTTTCTTCTTGAGCCGCAGTTCTGGACGAGATTCCTGTCTTGCGCACAGAATTGTGCGTGCGTAGTAGCGAATGGCAAGGCGCAGACTCCTCCTGCAGCAGCCTCGAATTTCAGCAACTCCACAGCTTCCACGCACCAGCAGGCCTTCGTGGAGTGTAGGCAGCACAAGCTTCGAAAGATAGCCCTCGGGTTCCTCTTCTCCTACGTGGCGCTCATCAGCCACGAAAGCGATCTCGGAATGGCCAAGGAGAAGTTTTTGCTGCCGGCAGAAGTCGACTGGCCATACTGGACATCTTTCGTGCGCGAGCTCAGTCCAGAGCACATCTATCCAGACATCGATGACCGCTTCGTCTATGGAGAGCTCCGCCTAAGTCGGCTAAACAAGATCTACACACTGACCAAGAGACCCTTTTTGCGCGGCTATGTGTACAGCTGGCAGCAGTATAGTAGCTTCTTTGGGGAGTACCTTGGACTACTGACTGGTGTGATTGTATACATTGCAATCATTCTAACGGCCATGCAAGTTGGCTTGGCCACCGATCAACTCCAGAACAGCCAGGCTTTCATGAACGCTTCTTATGGTTTTACCGTTTTCTCGATCCTGGGTCCGCTGATCGTCATAGCATTCATGGTGCTGGTCTTCCTTTGTCTGCTTTGCATTAACTGCATCAAGACCGTGACTTTTCACAAGAAGAGGATGGCAATCGCAAGACCTGCTCCCTCACGATATTAAGCGTGGCAACCACGAAGGTTGCGCTCCACTACTACCTCGAGCCAACTCGCCAAACCAAGTTACCCATTGAGGTACCTTTCAACGGCCTCGTTCATCGAGCCCTCCGTTGCGGTGGTCCGGGGCAAGTGATTCGATGGCCAGTCTCGCAATTCTGTGGGTCCAATAATGCCGAAAAGAGCAACAATTGCTGATATCACGGCCCCTGTCGCTTACTCCATACATTCGTTCCTTTTATGTCTTGAGCGAGCTCCAACATTGCGCTGCAATAAGAGCGAGGCGGAATTTCTTGGCAGGTGGATGTGGACGAATGATCAATCACCCACTCCACCTCTTGGAAACCACGTGTTGACTTACTATACAACACTAGTCTTGACACATCGCCTTGACAGCATCAAAAGCGAGTTCTCTCATAGCTGTCGAAGGAGGAGCACGTTATCGCAGCTATGCGGCTTCGCGCGGAAGCAGATTCTCGTTGTGGCCCACGTTGCGGCGATGTCCATACAGCTCCTTATCTCTAACATCGCCGCACCTCCGAACGTCGGCTGTCCTCCTTCCTTTCTTAGTCTACTAGCGGAAAGGCCAAGCCCTTCTTCTCAGTATCAAGGCATATACAAAAGCTCTAATGCCGGCCAAGCATAGCCGTTGGCAAATAGCCTGTGCTCCAGCCAATGTCTTCCCACGTGGCCCGGAAAACAAGACTGGACTATGTGAAGGTAGGCGAGTCGGTGCACACACAGCCAAGAAGGCCTGCTGTGAGGTATAAAGCGGTGGAAGTCTGACGGACAATCCTGCGGTGCCAGCTTCGCCCGGTCCACCAACACTTCACCTGCTGCAGATAATGGCGTTTCTACAGGCTGTCGCGGCGGTGCTTGCCCTGAGCTCGGTGGCAAGTTGCCGCCCTATCGCGGCAGGCAATGACACAGTTCATCACTTGTCTACTGTGGGCTATGGCGATCTGGTCTTCACCTTGGGCGATGTTCCGTACCTGTCACTCACCACCACTCCATCAGCTCAGGCTTCGGGGATGGAAGGTTCCGGGATGCTCCCATTCACGGTTGTCAAGACCGAGGAGTGTTTGATATCGGCAGAGACATTTCAGGATCTTGTTGGCAAGTATCTCGACGGAGACGATGTGATCTCCGAAGCCTTCCTGCAAGGCATCTACCTCTCTACAACCTGCACCACGGGAGCCAGTGTCGATGATTCGGCAGTCGCATCCCTCTCATCCATGGGCGCCAAGATAACTATCGCTGGCCCAGGATGCTCCGGAGGTCCCCTAGATGTTGTTGAAGGCCTAGATACACTTGAGCCAGGCCCGTATATTGCAAGCATCGCCGAGGGCACCATCACATTTTCCAAGGTATACCGTTTGTACGAAGATCGGTACCGCACATTCGTCTTCGGCGCCTACCCTGATTCCAGTTCGGAGGATGCATACAAACCATTCCCGGTCAACGTAGCTCAGTATCAGGATCCGCTCATCCCGGTGCCTTCAAGGATCTACAGTTGGTCAGACCCGCGGCCTTTTGCCGGCTTGAGAGTCTCAATCAAGGATCTGTACGATATTAAAGGTCTACAAACCGCTGGCGGCAGCCGAGCATGGGCATCTATCACGCCCATTGCGGACGAGACAGCACCCTCTATTCAACGTATTGTCGAGCTCGGCGGCCAACTTGTCGGCAAGCAGAAGACTGCTCAGTTCGCATCAGGCGCCGATCCTTGGGACTGGTACGACGTTCAGTACCCGTTCAACCCTCGAGGTGACGAATGGCTTACCTGTTCGGCATCTTCTTCCGGCGGAGGCTGCTCCATCGCTGCGTACGACTGGCTAGACCATGCTATCGGCTCCGATACTGGTTCCTCAGTGAGAAGGCCGGCATCGGTGTCGGGCACGTACGGCAACCGTCCCAGCCAAGGCATGATCTCTCTGGAAGGTGTACAGCCACTAGGTGCCGCCCAAGACACCGCAGGTGTGTTCGCTCGTGACCCGTACAAGTTCGCATATTTCGCCCAACATTGGTATACGGCCGAGCTACATCAAGACACTTCTGTCAACGGCCTGGAGCCGCTGAGCCTCGAAGCAGACCCACCCCTCCCCAGCACCGTCATCTACACTCCTGAGTATCTCCCTGCCCGCAACCCGGCAGCCGATGCCCTGGTCCAGCAATTCTACGCCAACCTCACCACCCTCCTCGGCCTCACCCAGCTCGACCAGAACCTCACACAAATCATCCTCGACAGTGACGAGCCAGCCGTCCTCAACAGCTCCTTGCGCAACAACGCCTCCTCGCTCCTCAACCAATACACACAATGGGTTGGGGTCGGCAGGCCCCTCGTCGACACCTGGGCACAGCTCTACGACGGCCGCTTCCCGCCCGTCGACCCCGCCCGCCGCCCAGGCTGGATCAGGCGCACCCAGGACAACACCACCGAGGCGATGTACGATGAGGCCCTCGGCGTGAAGCGCGCCTTCAGCGAGTGGTTCAACGACGACTTCCTGGGTCTGCAGCAGCAGTCTGACAGCGCAACAGACAAGTGCGGCGACTCGGCGCTCTGGATCTACGACATCGGCACGGGCGGCCTCCCCAGCTACCGCGAGGAGGATCTGCTCGCCAACAACGAGTTCGCCACCTACCTGAACTACACGCCGCCCGACACGCTGACCAACGGCGTGAGTTTCTGCTCGTTCGCCGGCTGCGCCGACTTCACGGTGCCGATCGGCCAGGTGCCGTACTTTAGCAACGTCACGCTGGTCGAGGAGATGGTGCCCGTGACGCTGAGTCTGGTAATGCGGAGGGGCTGTGATTTTAGCTTGTTCAACTTGATCAAGAAGATGGCGGATGTGGGCATGTTGAAGGCGGTGAAGACGGGGAGGACGGCCTTTTGAGAGCCCGTTGCTTGGGGTGCAAGAGTGTGTGGATATGAGTCAATGTGTTATCTGAGATCATGATGGGCGGCATAGCAGTAATAGCTCGGTTCCTTCGTAGCTTGGCATAACCTGCAACCTGCAACGGCAGGTCGGAACCTATGAACCTGTAAACGAGGCTTTCGCACGATAGAGTGAAGTCGTTGCCAAGCTTTCACTGCCTGATGAATTGTGTTGAGACCCTCGCTCGAGCAACTTGCCACGTTGGAATATACACACCGCGCAAGAATGTGCAGTGATAAGTGGTAGGTATTATCGCTAGCAGGACTGTCCCGACCAGTAGGCCCAGGAGTCCCAAGACTTCGCGATTTGCCGCGAAGGTTATGGTCTCCCCATCGCCCAAAAACCCTACAAAGGTTTTCCTTCCCCTTCAGCCAACGGAGGCCTGCGAGATCTCCTTCCGTTCTCTCCCCCTCGCGTCGTACCACAAGCACGCATAGTTCCACCACTGCTGCCCCACACCGTCACACTCGCTCTCCAGCCACAGAAACGTCTCCATCACGCACTTGACCATGGACCACGACGATTTCGCGGGCTTGATGGCCATGTGTTCCACGAATGGGGATAGCTCATCCATGAAGTGATATTCTTGTTTCGTTTGTAGATGTTCTAAGGCGAGCATGCCGGCTAGCATCCAGGCCCAGAGCATCAGACTGCCGGACACGGTGATGTTGTTGTTGTCCTCCTTCGGTTTTTGCGTCGCGCTACTACGGTGGTAAAGGTCTGGGTCCGTGGTGTCGTCCGCCAGGGATTTGCAACAGGTTTTCAAGAGCGGGAGCATCTGCTGCAGCAGTTTCCGGGGGGTGTCGTTGGAACTTGCGATGGGGAAGAGGACCAGCTGCATGAAGGCCAGTGCGGCGTGTCTGACCACCTCGTAGATTCCGCTCATGCCGGCGCCCTGCGTTGGTAGCACGGGTAGCTCCAGGATATCGTGTATGATCAGACACCTTGTGTAAAAGATCAGATTCAGGTCTGGCTTCGCTCCAGCTCTTCGGGAGGTCAGCCTGCGCTGATACTGGTTGTACCTGACCACTAGCGTCCTCATATGCTGCAGACACTGATACAGGCCTGCGAAGGGCTGCTCGGGACTTGTCCTCCAAACGAGCGGAAGGCCACCCAACATCCTTCTCATCTGAGCGTTCGCTTCGTCGTCTGGAGTGTGCACCGCCATACCGATAAAGACGCTCGTCGGTGCCATGGAAACAAAGTTTGGAGCCTCAAGACGCCGCCACGCAACTGTGCCATCCACAAGTAACATGGCCTGCTGCATGATTGGCCAATGTAGTCCTTGTAACCCACCGCGCTGCTTGTTGACGTAGCGAACAAGAGAGAACCAGTGCGCGTATTCGAAGCTCACACTGCTGTAATAATGCATGTCAGTTCCTTTGCCAAACGCCTTCCGCATCTGCGCGGGCTCATGAACCTGCGTAAAAGCAAGCTCATCGCTGGCGGAAGATCCGTGCGCAATCAAGGTGGAGATCGCCAGAAGCGCTGCATCGGACGGAACGCCATTGTTGCGTTGAAGGTCAGCGCGAACGTGTGCCATCGTCTGCGTTTTGTAGGAAAGTCGGAGCAAACGATGCGATCTGCTGGCTTGTAGGTCGTCTGGAGAACCTTGCGCCCGAGATTGGGCGTGCACAAAGGCGTAGTGGGTGATGCCAGACATCATGACGGGGTACCATGTCAGCGGGTCGGACATGACCTCCTGCATGAGGACAGACCGTATTTTGTGGCCATGCTGAGGCTGTTCGCTGACAAGGTAGGCGTTTAAGACATGGTTGAGCGTATGATCGAGTACAGAATGCAGGAAGTGCGGTAAGTTGTCTTGAGGATATACGTTGAAGGGATCGAGACGTCCAGATCCCAGCAAAGTCATGGGATTCATGTTGGAGTAAGTGCGGCTGGCGGTTGCCAACGGGGAAGTGTTTCCGGATCGACGTCGGACAGTATGCGGCTCTTTTGGTCGGCGGCCTTTGGCACGGACTTTACGTTTCTTCACCACAGTATTGTATGTGTGTGCTCTCGAAGGAAGGCCCAGGAGTTGCTGTCGCAGCAGGCTGTTATAGTTGGTGGCCATTTGTTCCTGCTCTCCAGGTGCAGCATGGCTTGCTGCCGATGTGGAATATTCGGTATTCTCTTCCAGATAGAAGAGCTCCATTACAGTCTGTTGTTCTCCTTAAGTTCGAACTGTGTTTTGTGTCAATGTCAGCGAGTCACACCATCAATCCCGGTAGCTTCAACCAAGAAGTATTCCATTGCTTGTGCTTTCAGCAATGTAGGCTTTGAAACAAATATAGACGACAGCACACATGGCGGCGACCCTCGTGAGCGGGGAGTCTAACAATATCATGGGCACGAACGGCAGTGATAAGCGTTACACGGACTGAGAACCCGCCACTGCTATTCAATCTTAAGGACATTAGACTTTCACTTGACACATCTTGCCCCTCACAAGGTGATCCAGATATGGAAAATACGAAGTATTGCTCGTGAAGAGATGCTGATGACTGGATTTTTATTATACCGGAATTGTTGTAGCCTTGTTGTAGATGGTCTGGGCGGGCCGGTCTCTAAGTGTCCATGATGCCTGATCGTGTTGCCTTTTCTGGGTTGTGGCGCCGACTTTCGCCCGACTTTTGGCCTACGGACAACCAAGTCTTCCGCGTCATTGGTAAATAGAATTTAGGCTCTTGGGAAGCTCCCGCGGTCAGAAACTCAAAGATGAAGTGAAAGGGGATTTCGGATCGCAGAGTCGGGCGAGTCGGGGTGCTGGCCTTATTGTTGTCGTTCCTCGGGTCCATTGTTCCGTAACTCCCTGCCTATGCCGTTGATCCGTTGATTTGTGTTTTGCCTCCAGAGAGATGAGACCAGCAGAGAAGTCTCCTGCAAGCCGGCAACCCGGTAACTACCTTGAGTAACCAAGGTCCATGCTTCGTCGTTCGAAGAAGCGCACATTCTAGACAGCGGAGGTTTTCGGAGCCGACGCATCTTTTGATATCTGCCGTTTCAAGCGGCTGTATAGTCATTGAGCATGCCAAGCCTTGAAACCTAACACGAACCCTTCCTCTTTCACGTGGAAGAATCGAGTTCACCTAAGGTAACCGGGCACATCGATTACTGGTCGTGCTTCCGGTACCAATGGTATGTTATGCACACTTTAGGAGGTTCAAGATCGTTTGAATGCCCAATGAGCCGGAACGTAGATCTCGCTAAGCTTTCACTGCCTGGAAGGTGGACAGGCCTTGTCCATCGATTTCAGATGGTATAGAGCTGCCAATGGAAAGCATTGGGATCTCTTAAACCAATAGACTGCAATCGTGTGGAAGTGTAATTGTCTGGGCAGCGCAAGAATTTAGCACCATATCCAGATACGTCAGTTGATGTTATGTGATCTGTAGACTTCGGCGAATCTCAAAAAATAGTCGCATCCCAAAAACACTCGCATGGCTTTCAAAACTATCAACGCCGGGTAGACGAAGTAGTTGAAGCCGAGCGACAAGCGTGATATCAAGATTCGATAAGAGAGAACCGTATTGCTCGACCACCGGCTTGAGGTCCCGAGGAGTCGTAAGTGCGCTTGGAAGGTCTATTCGAAGGCGGCCGAAGCGCGCACGCCGACCTTGAAGGACACCTTGGGGTATTCATACTCTTTTTCCACCTCTGCACAAGTCAATGAAACGGAGGATGGAATATAACAATGCGGCACAAATCGTAATCCTTAGATAGACATCCGATTCGTGTGACACCTCCAGTCAACCTGTAGAGATGGAGAGAAGAGGGATGGGATCTCGGAGTCCTGATGCTGCAAATCCATGCAGGTGAAGGTGGCCCTGAACGATCCACCGCGGCGGATAGATGTGCTAGTCAAGTTGAAGGTGACGAGAGAACGAGTTCAGAGTTTGGAACACTGTGTGCGTGGCCATGCAACCTACACATAGCTGTCGAGTCGATCTCATCATATATTATTGAGATATGCGTTGGATGTTGGGGATTCATGGCACAGCATCGGTGGTTGAGGTCTCATATGAATGTCGAGCCCAGCGTGGATAGTGCGGAGAAATACCTTTGAGGTTCATACGAATTGCGATGAGAAGGTTGTCAACACCCAAGAGAGCGCTGATATTTCCTTACGACGTCTCGAAGATTTGACGATCAGGGTATAGGATTTGAGCATAGCTCGCATAAGGTAGCTTGAAGTTCGAATTAAAGTCCGCTTGAGCTCATATACCTCTTTGGGGTTAGGGCAGCCTCGATTGTGCAGCCTTACGCTCCGGCGCCTTCGCGATTCAGCGCACTGCAACGTCGATGACATACCTTACTCTCGACTGCTCAACCTGAGATTCCATAGGCGCAACCTTGGTTTCTGACGGCTCCGTTCCTAGCCAAGATGGCGACGAGCCCCACGACTGCAGAGGACCAGGGTCGCCTGCTGGAGGAGGCGCTGGCTGTGGTTCGAACTCAGTCGCAGCAGATGCGAGTAGGTAGGACAGCACATAATGTGAGCGTATGCTGACATACCGGACAGAGATGTCTAGAAACACCGGGGAAACTTATGGACGCCTTGAAGTGCGGGTATGTGCTCCAGAATCGTCGCCGACGTCCCAAGGCTTCCGTCACTGCCAGCAGTAGACTGACCATTTGACCAGGTCAACGCTTGTCAGCGAGCTCCGGAGCCCCAGCTTAAGCCCTAAACAGTACTATGAACTGTATATGGCTGTCTTCGATGCACTCAGGCACCTCTCCGAATATCTCCGCGACTCCCATCCCGTCAGCCACCTTGCAGATCTCTACGAGCTTGTACAATATGCCGGAAATATAATACCCCGGCTGTACCTGATGATCACCGTGGGTACAGTGTACATGGGCGTGGAGGACGCGCCGGTCAAAGAAATCATGAAAGACATGATGGAGATGAGCCGCGGTGTGCAACATCCCATTCGTGGACTGTTCTTAAGGTACTATCTCATGGGGCAGGCCCGGGACAATCTGCCCACAGCCACCGAGGATGGGCCGCAAGGGACAATGCAAGATTCAATCAACTTTGTCCTTACTAACTTTGTCGAGATGAACAAGCTTTGGGTTCGGTGGCAGCACCAAGGTCATTCCAGGGAACGGGAACAGCGCACACAGGAGAGAAGAGAACTCGAGCTATTAGTTGGCAGCAACTTGGTCAGGTTGAGTCAGATGGTTGAGTTGGATGCCTACAAGTCGATCATTATCCACCCGTTGCTCGAGCAAGTTGTTCAGTGTCGAGACGTGTTGGCGCAGGAGTACCTCCTCGAAGTCATTACCAAGGTCTTTCCGGATGACTTCCACCTGCACACGCTGGATGAGATGCTCTCGGCAATCGCGCGCCTGAACCCGCACGTCGACATGAAAAAGATTGTGATCGGACTAATGGACCGATTATCCTCCTATGCACAGCGCGAAACCGAGTCAACGTCTACCGAAGACAAACAGAAAGCCGAGGAAGATGCCATTACGCAGCTGCTAGAGAAAGTATCACTTGAGCAGAGCAAGAAGGCCGAAGTCACTTCCGAACCCAGTGATTCTCAAACGAACGGGACGGACACAAAGCCCGAAGATGAGGCACCTGCTGAGTCTCAACCCGACGTGCAACCACAACCAGATGCTCAGAAAGCCCCTGAAGCTGTCAATGGAGATGCTCCCAAAGGAGTTGGCGATGTCAAGCTGTACGAGATCTTTTACGAACAAGTCATCAATCTGGTAAAGACTCGGGGCCTTTCAATCCAGGATACAATGGCTCTCCTCACCTCTCTCGCCACATTGGCTCTCAGCATCTACCCAGATCGCTTGGAATATGTCGACCAGGTCTTGGCATATGCAAGCGTAAAGACCGCCGAGTACGTGGACTCGGCGGATCTACATTCTGCGGCGACACAGTCCAACATGCTCAACCTGCTGCTCGCGCCAATCCGATCATATTTCTCTCTATTCACCGCACTCGCCCTACCCCACTACCTACCACTATTCCAATCACAAACATACACGACTCGACGATCGGTCGCTGGCGAATTAGCCCGCAGCATCTTGCGCAACCGAGTCAAGATAACGACGCCTGAACATCTTGAGGGCGTCCTCGCCGTCCTGCGTGTTCTAATCAAGGAAGGTGTGCAACAGCCCGCTGGCTACCCAGGCCTAGGCAATCGTAATCGTGGTGATTCGGACGAGATTGTTGAAGAACAGGGCTGGCTTGCGCGAATTGTACACTTCATCCAAGGCGGAGACAACGATACACAACTCAAGCTACTGCAGCAAACACGTAAGGCGTTCGAGGCTGGCAACGAGCGCATCAAGTATACCACCCCAGCCCTACTCACAGCCTCTCTGAAACTCGCACGGCGCTTCAAGGCTCGTGAGCATTTCGAAGACAACTGGCAGTCACAGTCTTCTACACTGTATCGATTTATGCACCAGACTCTTTCGCAGCTGTATACGCGGGTCAATCCCGCTGCCGCAGAGCTGTGCCTGCGCCTCTTCGTCGCATGTGGACAGGTTGCAGACCAGTGCGGCTTCGAAGAATTTGCCTACGAGTTCCTGGCACAAGCTTTCACCATCTACGAGGACTCGATATCCGACTCTCGTGCGCAGTTCCAGGCTGTTTGCATAATCGCAGGTGCCTTACAGACATCGAGGGGTTTCGGTAAAGAGAACTATGACACATTGATCACCAAGGCAGCGTTACACGGCAGCAAATTGCTGAAGAAGCCGGATCAGTGTAGAGCAGTGTACTTGGCTAGTCATCTTTGGTGGGCAATCGAAATCCCTGGCAAGGAGGAAGATCCTGCAAATGCAAGTCCCCCTTTCCTTCAATTTCGACCGTGACAGCAGATATTAACAAAACCACAGTTCTACCGCGACGGTAAACGTGTGCTAGAGTGCCTACAGCGCGCCTTGCGCGTGGCTGACGCGTGTATGGATACCGCCGTGTCTGTCGAGCTGTTCGTGGAGATCCTCAACCGCTACGTCTACTACTTTGACCAGCAGAACGAGACAGTAAGGGCAATCCTTCCCCTCTCCATCCCCAAATTCCATTCCATTTTCACATGGCCCGGATGTACCGGATGTATGGATCATACTGACGATGGACCCTCAGGTGACGACCAAGTATATCAACGGCCTGATCGAGCTGATCCACAGCAACCTGTCATCGTCGAACGCCGAGGGCGGCAACCAGCAGAGCCTCGAGAACCCCAAGCGGCACTTCTTCCGCACGCTCGACTACATCAAGGCTAGGGAGTGGGAGGGCGTGATTACCGAGGCGCGGTCTTGAGATGGCTTGGGAAGGGCTTGGGGGCCATATTGTGGATAGGTAGAAATGTGGCGGGCGGAGCGGAGCGGTGCAGTCGTGTGCCGGAGCAAGCCGTGTCAAGTTCTGTGCAATAGGGGACGAGTGGGAGGCAGAGGAGGAGAATGGTCCGTGAGTGTACAGATAGGTCCTGCCCGTCAGCGACGGCTGGGGAGTATAGGCGGGGCCTGGTACTCGAACAGGTGCGAGAAGACCTCGTCTATGCTGGCAGAGAAAGGTTGAATCGAAGTCATGACCGATCCAAACAACACTTCGCTGACCAACGTATCTTTCGTGCAGCCATTCCCCTCGTTCTAGATACGCCACTTCATCTCCTCTTACCCGACCTTCTATCCGCCCTTCCAGCCAGTACCTTCCGCCTCTTCTCGAAGCTGTCTCCAATCTGCAACCCGTCACCTCGGGGCGCGTCTTCCGTAGCCCGCCTCTTTTCCCTCCGCTTCAACTTCCCTTCCTTCTCTCCACCCGTAACGCTCCGCCCAATGCGGTCACCCAGTCCGCCCAAGCCAGTCCAGTCTTCGCCGCCAAACATGTCCCGGCGCTCACCCTCGCCCCGCTTCCGGGCCTTGCGTTTCTCGGCCTTGCTCTCGCCCGGCAGACGTGTGAAGTTGCGTTCTTCGTACTCGGTGCGCTCGCGCTGCTTCTCGAGGTCGCGCTGGGAGACGCCGCCGCGGCCGCGGTCGACGATGGTGTTGTTGCTGCCGATGGAGGGCTGGGCTCGCGGAGCGCTGGAGAGCTCGTCGTCGATGTACTCGTTCATGAGGGCGGAGGTGCGTTTGCGGTTTGCGGCGGGGCGCGCATCTGGGTCGAGGGAGGGCATGGCTGTTGGATTGATACGTGGGGGTTTGTAGATGCCGTTACTGCTGGCAGATTTGGAGGGCTTGTCGGCGGTGGTAGACTTCTGTAGTGAGGTAGCGAGGGATGCGAGGCCGGGCGCTTGGGAGGCTTCATCGGCAGTGCTGGTAGGGTCGAAGGCGGGGTTGCCCCGGACATCTGAGTCCGAGTCTGAGTCTTCGGAGGCGTCGGGGTCACGGACATGGCCTGAGGAGGTACGAGCCGGGCGAACTTGCTTCTGGTTGTGTGCGGCTTGTAGGTATTGGTCAATGGTATACTTCAGGCGCTGTTCGATGGGCCGCACGCCGCGCTCCAGGTAGACTCGAAGTTCGATCAGCTTTTCAACTACGGTTTTGTAGCCATCATCCTCTTCTGTTTCTAGCTTTGTACCGCCATTGCGAAGTTTGAACAGGATCAGAAAAGCGAGGTTTTGCAGGTAGGAGAGGAGGAGGTCATTCTTCAAGTCTAGCATGGATATTCCATCTTGAGGGGGCAAGAAGGCGTCTGAATCTTGGGCTAGGACAGCTGTCGCCGATGCGAGGGAGTCGATAAGGGTTTGGAGGTCCGTGACTGCCATGTCGTCCTTGTTGCGAACGATATGGGTCGAATCCAGACTTGCGACGATGATATATGCGAGGAACCCAGAACTTTTTTTCTAGCCGATAACCGCATGCTTGGCGTAGGTGCAGCTAGCGGGTCAGTCACTCCGCTCCCGATGACTACTGGTAGCTATATCATCACGCTGTGCAGTGTAGGAATGGATTGGGCACCTCGAAGCACCGTACAGATTCGACTACTGGCCAGTTTGCAACCGGCTCGTTGAACAGAGGTCTCGCCATTATTGCTTGACAGGCTTCCGGAAATACTTTCCGGTGAAATTGACAATCTGCACTATGGAGAGCCTGGATTGAGACAAGCCAAGGCACTGGATAGTGCTGAGTGGCAAGCAAGGAGGTCATCTGTACGTCTGGTAGCAACTGCCTCCTTCTGTTGCTGTGAACAATACAAGATGAGATAGTTCAGACGCTGGAAGCAGGCGGCATGCAACGAGTTGCTCCCCTTAGATCAGCCGTGTTGGCTATAGCTCCGGTTGTGCCACGAAAGCCGATAGGCGTGATACTACAGGGCTACTGGGCGCCTTCGGCCCGCTAGGGCTCCCTTTACTCCGTATTCCGTCAGGATTTCGTCAAAAAGGCGAAGCATGATCGAGATCCTTCATAAGCTCCAACTAGGCGCAGAACAATCTGCCCTAGATGCACGGCTCGGTACCAGCACAATGGAGGTGGAACCTTCCTGTCTCTTGTTCATCTCCGCGTGACGTCGCTTGCGGGCTCGATAGATGGACCCTGCGTTTCTCCTTTTTACGCGGAGTCGAGCACACGCGCCACCGCGTCGCTGGTTTATTGACATTTTAGACACCGAGGATTCAACTCAGGGAGGTCAAGCAATTACACTTGTCAAGAGACAACAGGTGTGGGCGAATGGCAAGGCGCGCCATGGTCTTAACGTTCAAACTCGACCTCGTATTGGCCCCGAATCGGCCCCGTCACCTCCAACATGGATGCTGAACCTAAGACCGCGACCTTCCGCCAGAGTCTACATGGTCTGCCCTATGCTGAGACGGCCCCGGCGCCGCTGCCGATCTATGTCACCACCTCAGGCTCTCCTCAGCTCGTGTCTTCTCCCCCTGCGACCGGTGCTCGCAGTCCCGCCTCAACCAACACTCTCAATCTCACAGAGCAGTGCAGGACACATGACGGCGACACCCTCCAACCTGGGAATGGTTCCGTACGCAATAGTAAGACGTCGTTAAACTCCCCGACCAGTATATCCTCCACCCCGAGCGTTCCACAAATCAAAGTGGCCGAAGACGAAAGGGCACCTACATCGAAGAGCTGGCTAGCCTTGAATATTCCATCGAGCAGTTTCGGAGAAGATCTATCAGAGGACCATATCAAGTTCTCCAAGAGAGGAAGCATGTTGGTTGACGGGAGGAAGGTCTCGCCTTCGAGACAAAAACCGCCCGGTCTGAAATCGATTGAGGACGAACCCGAGCATGGTTCTATACAGCAAGAGCCCCGACAATCTCCAACGCAAAGCCAGTCGCAGTCGCAACACAGGCCTTCTGCCAAGGTGCTGTCAACTGATGAAGAGATGTTGTCTGAAAAAGTCCGCTTATTCTACGCCCATGGTTCCGAAGTACCGTACGATAGCGATGCCCAATCTCAAGTGGCCAACAAGATCGGCCTGCGATGGCAGGATGCCCTCGGCGGCACCACGACAGAAGCATCAAGCGTGGCTTCCCTGTCCCGAGGCAACTCTGCCACCGACATTCACAGCGATATTGCCTCGGAACGAAATGGGTCTCGCGTCTCCAGCATGCAACGAGATGTCCTCCGCGAAGACAATGAACTTGCTGGTGGCATAGAAGACTGGAACGATGTTGACAACGCTGACGTCGACCGCTACGGTTTCATTGTTCCCAAGCCCGACCCCCCATCCGCCGAAGGCCTCACTCGCACGCCGACTAC
Organism: Cyphellophora europaea CBS 101466; assembly: GCF_000365145.1. Lineage (NCBI taxonomy): Eukaryota > Fungi > Ascomycota > Eurotiomycetes > Chaetothyriales > Cyphellophoraceae > Cyphellophora > Cyphellophora europaea. The sequence goes on along the minus strand of NW_008481802.1, from coordinate 197,429 downwards.
TAAGGGGCTCACGCGTGTCACGACTTCATTACAGATAGCCTCCGAAGCTCCTCGGCGGAAGCATACCATCCGTCGCACACCGTCGACCACCCGCTCCATGCGATCCGTACGGACTATCTCGGGGTCTAATATGCTACCCTCATCTCCCTCACAACAATCAATAAAGCAGCGGCCCAGCTCATCACACTCTGCTTACAAAACCATCTCCCGGCACAGCACGTTCCGTTCCCGCGACCGGAAGCTAATGGACGATGCGGGTGACATGTTGACCCTTCCACGCTCGGCATCTAATCATCTCGACGCCAAAGATCCCAATGCCACAGCTAACGATGACCCTCGAGCACGGCGGAAAGAGGTCGAGCGCGAAGAGAAATGGCGGAAAATGGCGCGACCAATTTCCACCTCCACCGTTGGCGGTGGCCAGTCCTTCACCTTCGACACTACTTCTTCGAAACTGATCGAGCGGACTTGGAAGGGCATACCTGATAAGTGGCGCGCCACAGCATGGCACGCCTTTCTGTCCGCGTCTGCCAAGAAGCGCGCTGCTTCTTTGACGGATAGTCAGCTAATAACCTTGTTCAACGACTACCAATCTGCAGGGTCGCCAGACGACGTACAAATCGACATTGATGTTCCACGCACCATATCAAGCCATATCATGTTCCGCCGGCGTTACCGTGGCGGTCAGCGCCTGCTCTTCCGGGTTCTCCACGCCATGTCCCTCCAGTTCCCGGAGACAGGGTACGTCCAGGGCATGGCGGCGCTCGCTGCCACACTACTCTCGTACTACAGCGAGGAGATGGCGTTCGTGATGCTGGTCCGGCTCTGGGAGCTACGCGGCCTCGAAAAGCTGTACAAGCACGGCTTCGGCGGCCTGATGGAGGCGCTGGCTGATTTCGAGAACAAATGGCTAGGCCAGGGCGAGGTGGCCAAGAAACTCGTAGACACCGGCATCCCACCGACCGCTTACGGCACGAGGTGGTACTTGACCCTGTTCAACTACTCGATACCCTTTCCAGCACAACTCCGGGTCTGGGACGTCTTCATGCTCCTCGGAGATGACACGTCGCAGGCTTCTGAACCAGCGAAGCCGACGAGCGCATCGAAGGCTGCCGCGGACGCGCCGAACGGTGACAGCGCCGCGAATGAAGAGAAAGAAAACTTCGGCACGACGCTCGATGTGCTGCACGCGACGTCGGCGGCGCTGATCGACGGCATGCGCGACATTCTGCTAGAAAGCGACTTTGAGGGCGCAATGAAGGTGCTCACAAGCTGGGTGCCGATCAAGGATGAGGATCTGTTCATGCGCGTCGCGAGGGCGGAGTGGAAGGTGCAGCGGCGGAAGGTGGAGAAGGGGCCTTGAGGCTTGCGGACCCGGTGGGAGGAGAGAACGGCGGGATGGCGGAGGTTATTTCGTGGAAAGGGATTAGGGATGGGGATGGTGGTAATCAATGGTCATGTGCGTCTCTGTCAGGAGAGAGGGCATGGTGTGAAAGGTGAGGCGATTCGTGATGAAGCAATGATGGAAGAAATATACACACACGCGAGGTAGACGGCGAGCGCAGTGAGAGGGAAAGATTAGTATGCATACGATGCTTTACTGGCATTGATTGCCTGGATGGTGCAAGGGCAAGGTACCGGCGGCACATGCATCACGAAAGGCAGAGAGAGAGAGAGAGAGAGAGAGAGAGAGAGAGAGAGAGAGAGAGGCGTCAATGCATAAAGCGTCCGATTCAGACGGCTAGCTGACTGTACGCGTGCGAACAAGTATTGAGATGAGATGTGTAGCATAGCATAGTACGCGGCGTTTGGGAAAAGTGAAAATGGTACTAGTACATGTACAGGTAAAGAGATATAGGTATTGGGGGTCCCATGAATTACTGGGTTCATCCGGGGGATATTATTTCTAATACCTAATACCTAATTGTGAACCAAGGTGCTGCTAGTTCTATCTGTAGAGTTTTTGCAGTGTTCAGAAAGTGTCTGTAAGTAAATGCACAGTCGACATTTTGGTCGAGCTCTGCAAGCAAGCACTTGTTACGCGGCAGCGACAGGGAGTTGGTGGGTAGGACGTTCGAAGCCCGAGGCTCAGAGATGGTGTACACTGCAACACGAGAAGAAGCAGCGTTGTTGGCTTGAAATCTACATTAAGCTCATCGATTTCGGTCAACTCGCTTGATCTGGTCTAGAAGATAGGACTGTCTGTGGTCCGGATAGCCAGAGAACTACCTGTCTCTTCTCAGACACCCGTGCCCCAGTGGCATGTCACTTTGCCCCAGGCCTTGCAGACCGTTTGGCACATGGTTGACTTGCTGCGTGGCTGCTTTGAAGAGTCCGGTTGATGGGAGGCGGAACGGGGAGATTTCGAACGGTGCCATGGCTTTCCTTTCATGGCATTGGAAACATTCAACGGCGACTTCTCTGGGCAGCATGAGATGTCATGGCTGACGGAGGAGCAGGAGCGGCAGATGCGTGGATTGTCCATGTTGTAGTAGGGCTTATCGAGATGTTGGAGGGCCGAACGTCGACTGGTCAGGTATTGTCGTTGGACCTTTTAGCGATTTCGGCCAGGTTTTGTTGTGTTCTGGCCCATGTATGGTGCATTTGGGACAGAGAGGCACAAAGAGGTCGCTTTGTGCGACGTTTGTTGGACCTGGCTATTATGGGAAGCGCCATTGTCGTGAATGCGGGCGGCTTTGTGAGGTGTACTGCTGGGATATGTTGGGTGCTGTAGGTTAGTTGCTATGATGCGTGGGTAGAGGAAGAGTGTGAATGAGAAGGGATGGAAGTAATCGATCCTGGATGTACAGATTGGTAGGCAGTCACTCGTAGATCTCGCGCACAGAACAGTGCAATAGAAGCCACCTCTTGCTTGACGAAGGTACAAAATCGTTACAGATGGCACTGATCCCAGGGAATGGAGGGCAGGGCAGGTCACTGGTATCCGATTTTGCTCCCTCTAACAAGTGTTTGCATGAACGTCAGAGGCGTTCGAACAGGGCATTGCAATGATGCCTCGGTATTTCACCGCCCATCATCGGTAGTGAAGCAATAAAGCGGCACGGTTGAGGTTGCAATCTTCGGGAAACGTCAAAGCCACCGAGGAGGTACGCGTAGTATTTTGCGCCGGAGGCAGGGTTGATGGAGGGTCACTGCCCATAGCCAGCATTAACAGCGGCACACACGAAGAATGGGAAAGTGCTGTCATCAAGTTCCTATCGGTGGCCATCGTATTGTCAGTGCTGTTAGCAACTTGGCAGCTTCACTTTGGTGGCTTGTACCATCCGACTCACCAGCTGCATCTTGAACCGAGCCACACCAATCGAACCGGGGCGGGGAGTTTTGTTCACACTCTCAGGGCTCGATCTGCCGTCCCGATCGCCAGGTTCACACAATTCATCCGGAGTTCGTGTTTGACGGCATGATGACACGGGCACCGCCGATCTCGTCGCTTGTGCCACGCTTTCACGTGGTGCGGACCCCGTCGGAAACGTGGTGTCAATCGCCTCGTGTTTGGCGTCACAATGTCGATGACATGCACATGGCATTCTGGGATCTTTCCTGAGCTCTCCCCAACCGATTCCTCGAAGGCGTGCGCGGACATCCGTATATTGCATCACTGGCCTCGATCCGGAACTCCAAAGTGGCAGTCGGCGGTGATCTGCCCCGAGATGAGCAATGCGGAAGCAAGGAAGAACCCTGCCGCCTCCATCGCGAAATACGCAGCCACGTTCCGGCCAGTCTTGCCCCTCCGACGGTCGAACCCACAGCCTACAGCCTACCAGCCACATCACTGTGGTCCTGTCAAGATCGATGGCCCTGTGGCTACTACTGTTTTCAGCCAATACGACACCGTATACCCACCGCAACGCGCCGTTGAAGGCTCCAAACTCAACAAGCGACACTGTGGGTAGCCAAAAGTCTTGCTTCTGGCTTCTGGGCCTCGATATCTCGGTAAAAGCAAGGCATGCAGGGCGTGGTCCATCTAGTGAAGCCACCATGCAAGCCAGGAGTCAACAGGCTACCGAGATTCAACTCTGCACCGCCAGATCGATCCCTCGTGTTGAGGTGTTACACGCGCAAAGCACCTCGCAGCACCTCGTATCAGGTAGCCGTGGCGGTTAGCTACCAGCGCCTAGAACATGACCATCTCCAACTCTTTAAAGCAGTCCCCAACCAATTCGCTATCAACTGCCCGATCTTGGGCACAAGCGTCGGAGAATTCATCTGCAGGTTGCGCCTCGGGCGCAGACCCTGCAGCTGGTCGTGGAACAAGCGGCCTACACCATCGGCCTATTAGGCTCAATCGTCCTTCCGTGGGTGACTGTTTATGGCAGTGGGTGGTCTACGCCACAGATCCGTCCTCGAATTGTAAGAGTAGAGTCACTTACTTGAGTACTCCGTATCTCAGACGATCAGACGCCAGCAGAGACTAGCCACAGCCACACGCTGCGCGGTTGGCCGGGTGTATCCCCAACACTCGCTGGCTGAATGCGATCGGCGAGGCATGTTTCTCGTGTGTTCCAGGAATGCAGCATTCGAGACGCAGCTCCCTTTCGAGAGGAGCTTCGTGTTTCATGTCTATTATTGCCATGACAATGGGATCAGCACGGTCACCGCCAGTCACGATGGTGCGATGTCCTTTGACTAGTGCTGAGGCCAATTCTGCGTGCACCGCCGCACCGACTCGTAGACAAGCCCTCTGGCCGGCTTGTCCACATACAGTGTCCAAGCTGCTAGGCTAAACTTGCATCTCCAAACTCTCTGCACCAGCAGTCGCAAGCGAGTCTCCAGTGAATTGTGGCGGATGACGCACCACGGCATTGCCACATACGTGGTGATAGTCAGTGGCTGGTGCTTTCCAGGAAAATGATCGCCGGCAACGTGGTTGGCCATCCCTGCTGCACGAGGCAGCGGCAAGTCAAGAAGTGACAGAAGACGGCAGAACGTGGGCAGTACGTTCGTACAGGGATTTTCTGTCCTCTACCAAAGCGTATCCTTGACTTGCTCCTCGGTTGTCCCAGCCTCCCAAATGTCAGACGAGCATTCATCGCCGTTGACCAGTGCACCCTAACCGAGGAGGCGTCAAAAAGGGCCCGGGCATACCCCGAACCATAACCATAACCATCTCAAGCCCCAGGAGCACCGTAAGAATGCTGTCGCCCCAGGTCGAAACCGACTGGAGTATGGCACGGTCCTGCCGATGGCAAAAAGCCTTTGCACTTGGTTGGTAGCGAGCATCTCAAACGAAGACGAATGCCACCAAAGATTCAACAAGGGTACCGGCATTCTACGCCAATTGGCCGCGGCTTATTCACCAAGCTCCAGCTCCCTCCACCGCGTCCTAGAGCTTTGCAACGCCGACGGAAAGAGTTTCAGGTCTTTCCAGAAGCGCACTGGAGTTTTGGGGGCCTACTGGAAAAGGGTAGTGCTGGTCTAGCCCCCAGTACGCAGTGTAGTATGGGCGCTGGTGCCCTTCCTCTTCCTGGCACACCGGCACCGTTTTCGCCATGTCTGACGCCCAATCACTCGACAAGGCTTCCCGTTATGACGAATTGCACCCAGGCACGCTCACTGCGCCCCGGTACCCTGCTCATGCTTCTCCTTTAACGTTGGATACTCCGTACTAACCTGGTCGTCGTGGCGTGGATCAAAACGTGCGACCTTAAACCAATACGGGCACAATCGTCGACTGGCCGCTGTGCCCGTTCTGGGAGCTGTCTTGTGTGCCTTTGATCCAAAACCCCATCGTTTCGCTCGATTCGTTTTCTTACCACTACTACCTAAGCAGCATTGCACACCCATCCTCTTCCTGCTGCTGCTGCTTCCCGATCTCTGCACCACCCTCCAGCCCAAATCAGACCCCCTGCTACCCAGAGCCGTTTCCGTCTGGTCCTCCCACCCGCACTACCCGCTGGCAGCAGAACCAAACTCTACCACTCCCCGCCCTGGACGTAGCCTCTTCCATCATCCACCCCAGACCTGTTCCAGTTGCTGCTCCGGTCCCGAGCCACTCGCCCGTCTCGCGTGCTCCCGGAAGAGCACAAAGGGCCTCACTTCATCAGATCTGGAAAGCCTCGACCGGACCCTGGTCAGGTCAATCTTGCGAAACCCTGCTACGATTCCACCATAATAACCCCAACCCATCGCCGGCAAATTCGAATCTGGAAATCACTCGTTCGCTTGCTTGTACCCTGCCATCACCATCTTACTCTCGCTTCAATTCATGCAGCAACTGGAGATACCAACTCTCAAACCACAGACGTCATTTTGACACATTCTCCTCTGTCCCATGATTACACGCGAGGGCACCCGGCCATTTCTCAAACAATTCCAGCATCACTTGCTGGATGAACCTGATACATACCTGAAGAGCTCGACCACCATCCGCTCATTCAAATCTCCCACCCCTCCACCCATTACCAAACTCTACGCCTCGCCTCTGCTCCGCCAACAGCCGCATCCATGCTGTTAGCATTGCAGCCCCCATCCCCGATGCAGCACGACATAAAATCCATCGCTCATCTCGGTCACACCCATGAATACTCCACCTCGACGCCATCCCACTACAAACCAACCTTCAACTCCTCTGCTGTCAACCGGTACTCACCACCGGAGTCGCCTCGCCACCTGCCTTCCTTCTTCACCAACGGCATTGGCGGCGCTACCAACGACGCTGCCATGAGCAGCAGCTCCGGCCACGGCCATTCACATCCACCGTCATCCCTCCACCACCGTGGCCTTCCCCCGCCCACAGGCTCCGGCTTCGCGCTGCCACCGCCAACACCAACCTCAAGCGATCCACACCACCGCTCCTCCTCGGTAGCGCCTCCCCCGCCGACACAGCCACCGCCACCACCGTCCCAGCAGCTCCAACAGCACTCTTCCGCCGGTGGCGGCGTCACCAGTTTCGGGCAGTTGCCCGCTCCACCGTCCAGCTGGTCCACCACTACCGCGCCCAGTGATGACTCAATGCGGAGCTGGCTGCATGCCAAAGCGGAGGAAGACCGGCGCAGACAGGAAGAGGAAAAGACGCGGCAGGAGGGTCTCCGCTTGGACCAGCGGCGCATCGAACGCGACATTCTACGGGAGTCACTGGAGCGCGGCGTGCCGCCCGCCATGGTGCCGCTGATCTTTGCGGGCATGGGTGGCGCTACTGCTGGTTCCGGTCTGGGCCAGGCCATGGAATTCGCGCAAAGCTGGATGCAGAACCTTACGCTACAGCAGCAGCAACAGCAGCAGCAGCCATCCTTACAACCGCTCGGCCATCAGCAGCAGCAGAGCCATTCACAAGCCCTGCAGTCCTCCGCCGAGCAACAGCGCCTCGCCGCCTACGAACAGCAACTCCTGCGCCAACAACAACAAGGCCTCCTGCCCGCTGGAGGCTCGTCGCCCGATCTGCGCCGCGAACGCGAGCGTGAGCGCGAACGAGAACTTGCCGCCGTGCGCGACCGCATGATCCCTCCCAACCCTTACGGCTCCCAACAGCAGCAACCACTACCATCGCAAACCCAGTCACACCGTTCTTCTTCCTTCTCTTCCGGCGCCGCACCTCCCTCGAGCGCCCTCTCGAAACTCAACACCATCGACTTCGCGCCCGCGTCGCGCGGCCCGGGCCAAGGTCTGCACCCCTCGCTCTCTGGTTCCAATCTCGTAGGCACCGGTGTCTTTGGCCGCGACGCCTCCACCCTCTCCTCCGCTGGGGGCCTGCGCTCCGCCGACGACACCCAACAGCCGCAGCAGCAGCAACACACGTCAGCGAGCAGCGCATCGGCGCAAGCCTCCTCGGGAGGCGGCGGCAGCGGCGCCGGCCTCTTCTTCCACCATTGGACACCACCCACAGGAACCTCAGGCGCGTCAGGTCAGGGATCCGGGCAGCCGCCCACGCCTAGCGGGAAGAGCATGCAGGGAAGCCCGTATGGCAGTGTGGGGAGCGGAACGCACGGACATCTGAGGAAGCAGGGTGGGCCTAGCGGTGGGTCCTCTAGTGGTGGTGGTGGTGGCGGTGCAGCGACGGGAGAGTGGGAGAATAGCCCGAAGAAGAGGAAGATGACGCATCAGAGTGGGAATGGCAGTCAGGGTGGGAGTGGGAGCAGTGGGGGAAGTGCGACGAGGGGCCCGTCCCAGCAACAGCAGCATCCGCATCATCAGCTTCAGCAGCATCCGCATGGTGGCGGAACGGCGGAAGAAGGCGAAAGTGAGAGTGCAGGCAGCGGCCGGGAGGGCGAGCGAGAGAGCCACAGCCACAGAGATCGAGACAGGGATAGGGACAGGGAGCACCTGAGGCCCAGCTCGCGGCAGCAGCGCCTGGAAGAGCGGGAGCGGGGAGGTGGGACTGAGGCTGGGAGAGGGAGGTATGAGGATGTCAGGCCTCCTGGGTAGGAGTAGGGTAAAAAGAGGAGGAAGATGGTCTACGGGGAGGGAGGTTGACAATGCGGAGGATATTCCCCCCACCTCAGCTCTACATGCGTGTTATCGCGGTTGAATGTGGTTAATTGCTTCGACGCAGCGGACTGCCATGCCATGCCATGCCATGCCATGCTATCCCGTGCCATTGCTATGCTATCCCGTGCCATTGCTATGCTATGGGTTGGCGATGGGCGATGGGCGATGGCAGCTAATGTACAGAGCCAGACAGAGCACCAGAACAAGACCAAGATGGCCCGACATGACGAACGGCACAACTGGACAAAGACACAGACACAGCCACAAGCCCCTACTTCCATCGAAGGAAGACGCACGCACGAGCACCTAGGTCGTCGGCTGCTGCCTGGGGCTATGAGATAGAGATAGGCAACCAAGGACGCACAGACGGTCACGGGGATGGGCATGTATCACCAGACCAACAAAAAAGGCCTGTAGGACGGGGTCGGGTAGCGGATTGAAGAAGTTTTGGGGACGCTGTTTACAAACAGCTACAGCTCACCGAGAACGGGTCTACTTGGTGTGAGGGCCTGCCTAGGTTATTATATTATATCTTTTTGACACATATAAATATTATATAGTTAATGGACTCTCGAAAGGGTTCGACCTCCGTTCCTTCTTGCGATTGTGTGTCCCTACATCTGAACCTACTGTACTGTCACATGTATTCTTCCAGGCCGACCGACGTCTTTTTCGTGAGGTGTGAGGTGTGCGGTAGTGGACTAGCCACGGATCGTGCGTGTGAATTGTCAAACCCGTTTGGATCTCCAAAGTTCTTTGCTTTTACTTTTGCTATACCGCTTCAGATTGCCCGCTCGCCAGAGTACAACTGTGCGACCGTGCGAGCCGAGGGAGAATTCCAAGGCTCTGCAGCTGTCGGTGAAGAACTGCTGGCAGCCGACTTGAAACTCGTCTCCAAGTGTAGAGGCAAGGGATCGGTTCGACCGCGCAGGGAATCGGAGGGGGCCTGTGATGACGTCTTCTGGGGAGGCCCCAACAAAGGGGGGAAATGGTTGTGGGTGTGTGTGTCTTGCAAAGGTGGGTTTGTGTGCATGCACTGTTGCGTTAGCAGGACTCGCTTGCAGAAGTGTGCCAGCTTGTCAGGTCAGAGAATTGGTGGCAAAAGCCTCTGTCTGTCTCAAGCGAGCTTTTTCCGTGGGATGGCGACAGTAGAAAGCCAGAGAGGTGTAAGCCCAAAATTGCCAATCATCTGTCTGTCTGCCACGAAGGGGGGCCATGGACTCGTAAAAAGTGACTGGCTTCGCACACGAGAGAGTGCTCGAGCCGTGCCATAGGGCTTACCGATTCCTTGCAGGGCATCAACAGGTAGCGCTGCGAAACTGCCGCGCTGTGCACACTCTCGCTTGGATCGACGGCAAGGATGTTAGACCTTGTCGGTATTACTGCATGCAGTCTGCGTGCTTTTCTTTTTCACATGCAAAGTTTGCTCCCATCTCATCGCGGATTTGTTCGTTTAATGCATGTTCCAGAACGGTGAAGCACTACTTACTCCGTGCCCCTCTCTCGATTGCCGAACCAGGCGGCGGTAGACCGGGGTTGGAACTCCTGAAGATTGAGTCGCTTGACGCTTGTGGGAAGCGGTGTAGTGACCTTTTACTACAAGCGGGTTGCGCTGAAGCATTTCATGTCGGAGGGTGCTGGATTGGGAAGGGCGGTTGAACGGGAGTTGCTGAATCCGTGATGAGTAGCGTTGGTCCTTGGAGGCAAGACATTCGGCTTGCTTCGTAGAGCAGGGTGCGAGCTCCTCTACAAGTCCTAGTAAGATCCATTATTGGCTCGAATCGGATTCGGCACGCGTCCTAGCAGGAGGGACTGGTGACGCTCTGCGCTTCTAATCGTTCCAGCTCGTATATAAAACATCCTGGTCCTGGAGTTCCGCCCGGAATACCGAGCTTAATGAGTAACGAGTGAATAGTAAGCAGTGACGATGAACCTTACCACAAAGGAGTTCGAGGGCTCATGCAAGGCTCCGCCGGCTTTTTCCCTGCATGCAGCGCGCCCCCGGCATCAATTTCGCTTCTTGCCCGCTACCACGAAGGAGTCTTCGCCTGTGAGCATCAATGACAAGGGCGACGGCGAAGTCGAGCTCTGCGCTTCTCTCGCTTGAGCCGGACTATCGAGTATCGGAGATGGATCTTCAGCATAAGCGAAGGGGCGTTTAGAGCCTTGCAAGGATGAGCGCTTTCCGCGACTCTCACTGTTTCGGCATGAACCCTCCCACAACAGCATACCAAGAGGTTGCTAGAAACAATGTCTTTCGATGCGAAGGCATTATTTTGTCATAGCAGCAGACAGGTCGGAATGTGGCTGCACGTCAAGATGTCAGGGCCGAGAGCATGGCGGGCATGGGTTTGTTTCGGGCTATTTCTCCGAAGCCACGAGCGGCTTAACAGCGCCGCCAGGTGGCATGCTTGGGGAAATACGAGGTTATGTTGGAAAAACGCGGTCATGTGTCTCGTGTTCGTTGCGACTGCATGAACAAGCTCAGCATAGATTCGTAGTCGCTCAAACTTCCTTAGCAACGGCTTGCCAGCATCTGCTGGACGACGAATTCGGCGAGTCTTTTGCACACGACTGTTCCAGAGGGGTTATTGCGAGATGGAGTCTCGTTTGGGATATGGCCCCTAGACTGGGCAAGGAAGCAGGCCAGCTCGGCCGGAGGATTAATGTTGCGCGGTGGCTGACAACAGAGTTGGACAGCAGATTGTACGGAGCACTTGGTAGTCACATCAAGTTTGGCGGACGGAACTGAGGACCAAGACGAGCTAAGCATCTGTGCCTCTTTCACGGGGTAGCAGTGATGACGCTCTGCACGACCTCCGTGTTTGAGGCAGGTCGCGACGACGTAGAAGGTCCGGAATAGTGCACTTGCGCTCTCCACCTGCGGCTAATCAAGCCAAGCGACGATGATCGTTTGCTGGCTGGTTTTGTGAGATTTTGTCAGCAACGAGGTCCGGGAAAGATTGACGATACTTGACGTATAATAAATGTAATGCCTTTTCATTTGTCGGTGTGCTCGGACGAGACATCAGTGAACAAGCTGAAGGTGAAGAAGCCCTTTGCTGGTGGACAACGACAAAGCCTTCAAGCACACAGCCTTGCCAGCGGCGAGGCTGAAACGCCAAGTCATAACGTGCTGCCAAGTGACCGTGTCCTCCGCCGTAGCTATCACGATAATCCTTAGTGGGGGATCGTATGTATACCATGTGTCTCTTTCCTTGGTCTGATGCATTGTTGACCAGCATATCATAATGGGAAAGCCAAGACTGATCCTGATCATTAGGCATGCCCAGTCCGAAGGTAATCGCGACAAGGCCATTCACCAGAACACACCTGACCACAAGGTGGGCTTGACCGCCGAAGGGCATCAACAAGCTCTCTCAGCAGGCAGTAAGCTCCGGGACCTGCTTCGAACCGACGACACTCTACACTTCTTCATTTCCCCGTATAGAAGAACGCGAGAGACCACGGAAGGCATTCTATCCGGACTTTGTGCCAATGAGCCGGCTCCTTCCCCGTTTCAACGGTCACGCATCAAGGTGTACGAGGAACCCCGCCTGAGAGAACAGGACTTTGGCAACTTCCAGCCCGAGACTGATGAAGTTGAACGTCTGTGGCATGAGAGAGCCAAGTACGGCCACTTTTTCTACCGCATCCCCAATGGCGAGAGCGGCGCCGATGTCTATGACCGCATCACCTCATTCAACGGCTCGCTCTGGCGGAGATTCTCCGAAGACGACATGGCCAGTGTTGCCGTGCTGGTTACTCATGGCTTGTGCAGTCGTGTCTTTCTGATGGCATGGTATCATTACAGCGTTGAATTTTTTGAAGATCTACGCAACATAAACCACTGTGAATTCCTTGTCATGAAGCTGGGTGGTAACGGAAGGTATGTCCTGCAAAATCAGTTGAGAAGATGGTCTGAGCTCCGGGCCGAACGAGCTGCAAGAAGAAGTATCACTGCGGCGGATAGTCCACAGAACACCATTCCCGTGCGGAGATGGAACAGCAAGCACCGACATGATGCCAGTGGCAGTACTTTCAAACCTCGTGTCCCTAAGCGACGATCTACAGCCGACATGTTCAAAGACGACTCGAACCAGGGCTCGGACGAGGATGGCGAAGAAAGCCCTAATACCGAAACAGAGAGGCAAGGAGACACCGTTGTTGAGGATAGCAGAGGAGCAACGCGGAACAAGACTGCTGGTGGTCAACAGACAAGATCCAAATCGCACTCTCATCCACGAAAAGTACCATCACAAGATGCCAATCTCAAGGCCTACCTAGGTAGAGACGGTGGAGGATCCAAGTCGGGAATGGCCTCGCCTCTGTACGGTTCCGACGAAGACTCTGAACCGCTGCGAAACCCTAAGCCGGCATTCCAGCCCAACTCCCTGGCAAGAGCACTCAGAGGAGAGTTTGACGATCCGAACACAGTACTGGCCGATGCTCTTGGAGACCAGAGTGATGCAGAAGTCGATGAGGCCGACCTCGAGCTTGGCACAAAACAGCGCGAAGATGCAGAAATGAAGCATATTCTGGAGGAGGAACGGCGCGAAAGAAGTCACCGAGGTGACGTTTACTGATTCGGGCGACGCAACGAGGTCACGATGAACGAACGACCTGTAAAGACATTGCAAAATATCTATAGACGACCACGACCTGCATGGCGGCGAATATCATTGTGAGCGGAGTTGTTGGAAATACTGCACAAGAGGGCCCAAAACCTCGCCGTAGATTGTCTTTGCCCTCACCACATTCCGCATCTCTGTGTCTGCCCTTCGTCATGCACTTTCTCCAGCACATATCAAGCCATAACCAAGTAAAAGGACTCCGTTTGCGCTATGGCCGAGGGGCTTTACGATCTCCTCCGGCAACATTTGCCAACGGCAGATCAGGAGGAAGACCGCTTGCCAACTCCTGAACAAGCCAGATATCTGTCCCGAGTATTGTCCCTTCGCCTCGCAGATCTGACCGGGACCGAGCCAGAGTCTTTGCAACAGTCGATCCATAGCAATAATGTGTCGATACAGGCCCTCAGCTCAAGGTCGTACCGCACAACAACGGCTTCTTTCGAACACCTGAACACTCTTGGCAGTGCTCTTCAAGGAATCTCGTCTTCCGTGACGGATATCAGGAATGCCGTACCACAGCTTGACGAGACCGCTGTAAAATTTGCTACATCCTACAGCAAGATTTCCGACGCCAATCAAGCTTTGGAAGCGCGCAAGAAATCGATGTTGCTCGCTCGCCAGGCAGACAAAGTCCAGGACATTGTTGAACTGCCCGCCTTGCTGTCTACAGCTATTGCGTCTGCAAGCACCACGACATCTGGAGGAGCCAATTATTCTCAGGCATTAGACCTTTTCGCCCACATCAAGAGGCTGCAGATCTTGTACCCCGATTCTAAGCTTGTTAAGAAAGTCCAACAGCAGGCCAAGGCGGCGATGAAGGAGATGACGACGAACCTCCTCAACTCATTGAGAAATCAGAGCATAAGACTGGCAGCAGCAATCAGGACTATTGGCTGGCTTCGAAGGGTTTTGCCGGAGCTGGCTAACAAAGACCAACTATCACCCGCTGCCGCTTCAACAACTACACTGACAACTTCAGCTGCATCGCACCAAGATGAGGATGATTTTGGAGCTATCTTCCTCTGCGCTCGGCTCTGCACTTTTCTGGCCATGACCGAAGCGTTGAGCCCGCTACGTGATCTTGGAGATCAAGAGACTGCCAGGCGCTTGCAGCAGCCAGACGGCAGTAAGACTACCGAGCCCGCCCGCCGCCCCTCCCACCAACAAGGCTACTCATTTCAAGGCCAGCAGACCGAGAGATATCTCAAGCGATACATTGAGATCTTCCGCGAGCAGTCCTTCTCTACAATCTCCATGTTCCGCAACATTTTCCCACCATCAGAAGACAAGGCTTCTGAGGAGGATCTGCTTCCGCTACCATCCGCCCTGGCTACTTTTCCCCTACATCTTGTCAACGTCTTCATGGAGACACTTCGTGAATATCTCCCCAATGTTACGGACTCAGCAGCTAGAGAGAGCTTGCTGATGCAAGTGCTTTACGCAGCCAACAGTCTTGGTCGACTCGGCGCCGACTTCAGCATGATGATCGCGACGCTCGCGCCAACCAGCAACGTCGGCGGCGCAGAAGACAACGAGACTGAGCCTGAGTGGCTCAAGATCATCAAGAAGCATAAAGTGCAGGCTGCGAGACTGGAGGCCATGGCGGCGGGTCAGGAACAGTCCACTGCTGGTACAACATCGGTAAATATCGCCGTCCGCTGAGGAATGATCTGAGTTTGGATATTTTATCAATTCTGCAGATGGCAGTGTTCGCCAACTCAATACTACCGCACCGCCGAGAGGGTATCTTCAACGCCAGAAATGCCATTCAGTCGCCTATGAAACGATCTTCTGGAAAAACTCCAAAGCTTTCTCGAGGAGCTTGGGCTCGTAGCCCTCCTTCTTTGCCTGCGCGATGATGGATTCCTAGTGCACTGTCAGAGTTACTGGACTATACGCATCAATAAGTGGGACTTACGGTGGTCTTTGCAGCCTCGACGCCGAGCTTCTCTTGGGCAAACTTTTTAAAGGCTGCCTCAGATCCATCGCTATCGGCAAACGACTTGGGAATAACTTCAGCGAACATGGTGCTTCCTCCAGCAGCGCCGGAGATGATGCTGAACCACTGCTTCCTCTGCTGCGGACCCACCAGATCCAAGGCCTTGGCGAACTGGGTCGTTTCGTACGCCGAATTCAAGCAGATCAGAGCCGCACAAATGGCGAGTACTTTGTTATACTGCTCTTGGGTGTCTGCTGACTTGCCGTTGTGCTCGACGACGGCGTTCTGTCTCGGAGAGCCCATCCCAAGGTAAAACTGAGCAATCACGCTGTCATCGGCGCTAGCATGTGTCTTCATTACTTGCGTAATGATATCACTGGCCGCATTCAACAGAGGCAATTCGGTGTTCAAGCGCTTCTCCTCGTCTCTGATAATTCCGACGTCTTTGTCGATGATGGCAGTTGCTGAGGCTAAGGGCGGTGTGGCAGATAACATACGAGGCCCTCGGTTCTCATACATCCACGTCCACCCAATGTTCTTCTTGGTGGACCACGAAGGATCCGACGAAGTAAGGTGGTTATAAAACGCCTGCGTGTCGATCTTGAAAAGGGCCGCAAGACCCATGATCTCAGACGCTGCCGCAATATGAATGCCGCACATAACCTGGTTCAACGCCTTTGCAGACTCGCCACCACCTAGACCACCGGGAATAACGTACAGCGTGGCGCCTTTGTTAGAAAGGTTACCAAGGACATCCTTGAACCTGGCTTCTTCCAAGTTGGCTGGATCGTCACTGGATGCCATGATCGTCAAAGTGCCATTGATGCTCCTAGCCGTACCACCACTGACAGGGCAGTCGCACAATTGTACGTCCGCACGGCCAAACTCCTCAGTCAACCGTCTCCGGATCTCTGTCGGCTGCGTAGGGGGGATCGTCGCCATCACAACGACCGTGATGCCCTTTGGCAAAGCCTTTACTGCGGCGTTTTCGCCCTCGAAAAGCGCGCTGTGGACATGATAGTGGTTGGCAACCATCAGTAGCACGATCTCGGCATCCTTCACGGCGTCGGCGGGTGAGGAGGCGATGCTGTAACGCGAGCCAGGGATCTCGGCGCACGTGGCAGCCCAGCGGTCGTTGGTGGGGCCGTAGACGTCGTAGCCCGTGACGGGGAAGCCGGTACGCACGAGGTGCGTCGACATGGCGAAGCCCATGGCGCCGAGGCCGATGAAGGCCACTCTGGTATTTTGCGAATTGCCGAGCGACCCCATCTTTTCGTTCTGCGGGTATACTGGTTTAGATGGGGATGACTCAATGGTGAAAGAGAAGCGGATGTGGGGCACAAGAAGATCAAGATGATGCGAGGTAGTAGACAATAAGAATATTCAATACTAGCTTTGGCGGAAGGCGCAAATCGAGGTGAACGACAGAGCTTGAAGTGAGTACAGAGGCCGTGAAGTCACCGAACCTTTCTTGCCACGGAGCACCGCGCGGAAGTATCAGACATGTATATATCTCACAACACAAGTGCCCGCCGGCTTACCCCAACGGAGACCTCGCCTCCCACGGGTAACGCAATACTCGGCTAAATGGCACCGTCACCCAGCAATCCACCCAGTACGGTTGCTTCCACATGGGTATCGGCACTTGGGCCGACAAATCTGAACTGAGGCTCAGAGGGCCAAATGGCCTTCTCTCCACCCCGCGCTTTTGCCCCAGACACAAGGCGTGCCCCATCAACGAATACAACGCGGTGGTCACGGAGGGTGACAGTCCACCAATTGCAAGTGCTGGATGGAAAGATTTCACTGCCTGAGATCGGGTTTGCTCGGGGTTGAGGCCGTGCGTAGCCCGAGAGGCGCCAAGACCGGGCCAGTCGACCGACGTGGTTTCGGGAGGTCATGTCGGTGGTACACGCCGTGTGAGACTTGGGGACAGGACCGTGTGAGATGAGCCGCGGCTGTGTCAGTTTTCATGATGGCCATCGAATAGCTGCTTCTGAATGCAAGCCTTTGTAGGACCATAATCGTCGCTGAGGAGCCGGCAATGCACCAGCTAGACTTCTTCACTGATGGGCTCAGCAACACCAGCCGCGCAAACATCAAGAGAAGACATCGTTAAGCATTGCCGACACACTCCATGATCATTACCACCTGCCCTACAGTGGTAGTCCCTTTGTTAGAAATATGTCTGGAAGCATTTCGATGGCTCAGCCTTGCCGTCTCAGCCTCATCACTAGCGACTAACCCGAACAGGACTAATGCAGTTCCGACATTCGAAGTCGCGATGTCGTGTTTCTACCCTTCGCGATTGAGTCGCAGTCTGCCATTCGTCTCAGCATAGATTCGTCCACTACCACAATCGCTGCTATCATCTGCCTGTCTGTCTCTGCCACCCATCCGTGATCGCCCAACCCCGTTTCCACATCAACGGTGGCGCCCGGCGCCCGCAGCCGCCATGAACCCCCAAATGCAAAACTATCAGCGCTATGCGCAGGCTTCTCGTGCCCCAGCGAGTGCGCGTCGGCCAGGTGAGTGCGATCCGAGCACGATTCCCTTCCTTTCTGCCCTAGGAGCCTCTTCCGGAATGCCCTCTGGACTCATTGCTCCCGGACTCGTTGGTCCCATCATCCCTCGCCAATTATCTGGTGCTCGCCGACTGCAACTTGCCTATTTGCAGCAACCACGGAACCCCTGTAGCTTCACTACCCTCGGAGGCCTGAAAGATCCAAGGATTCTCTTTGCTTCCAGCCTTAGCATCCCGACGTCGACCGCATCTATCTCGGATCACAGCTTCACCTTTGTCACCTCCCCGCGGCCCCAGCCCCAGCACCCGAGGACTCCACGTTACTTATCACTTAGGCCGCAAATCCTTGGAGTTCTTAAGATGTCCACACAACAGCTCAGCACTCAGAGACAGGCCTACCTTTACCTTGCGTACCCAAAGCTTTGGCGCGAACAGTACCAACATATTTTTCTAGGTCCCCCACATAACGCGAACCTTGCAGCGCAGCAACATCAACAGCAGCTGTACCAGCAACAGATGGCGCAACGCAACGCCGCCCTCGAGCATCAGATGGCACAGCGACGAGCGAAAAAGCCGACCGATCGCAACATGCCCGATGGCATCGAAGACCTGATTGTTGGCGACGCTGTGCAACAGTATAAAGAGTTGCGTGAAGTGGAGAAGAAGCTAGACTACACAATCATGCGCAAACGCCTAGATATTCAGGACACTATGAACCGCAATGTGCGCCGCCAGAAAACCATGCGCATTTGGATCACAAATACGTGCGAAAACCAGCCCTGGCAGCGGCCCGCGCTCGACGAGAATTCGTTCGACTTTGAGTCCGGCGCCGAATCGACATACCGTGTCAAGATCGAAGGAAAGATCATCGACGAGGACGAGACGACCGATGAGGCCGACGAAATGGATGTCGACGGAGAAAGCGATGCTGCTCCCACCAAGGAGGCCAAATCTCCACCTCCAAAGAAATTCTCTAGCTATTTCAAGGCAATTTCGGTCGAGAACGACAAGAACAGACAGAACCCAAATCTCAACATTGATCCTACTACGCAAGTGGAGTGGAAGAAGACTCCCCAGTCCCAAGAGTTCGACTGCTTCGAGTTCCAACGCAAGGGCGACGAGAACCAGAACGTTACTATCAGCCTTGTTCGCGACGAGCCGGTAGAGAGATACCGGTTGTCCCAGGCTCTTGCAAACACCCTAGACATGGAAGAAGCCGACCGAGCAGAAGTGGTTATGGGTATCTGGGAGTACGTCAAAGCGATGGGCCTTCAAGAGGACGATGAGCGCCGGCATGTAAGATGTGATGATCGGCTCCGCAGCGTAAGTACCGACTTCCAGTGTTTTCAGCGTCGGTTGCGGAATGTTCACGCCTTCCGCATAATACCGACCTCACCAACAATCTCAAACTGACCACTGTATAGATATTCAACGCCGATGCCTTCCTTTTCCCTCAAGTCGCCGAGCGCATCATGCCTCATCTTCACCCTCTGCCTCCGCTCAAGCTCCAGTACACCATCCGTGTTGACCAGGAGTTTCAGTCTGTCGAGCCACAGCCGACGATCTACGACATTAAGATCACCACCGATGATCCTCTCCGATCCCGAATCATGGCCATCACCTCATCTTCACAAACGGCGCAGAATCTTCGTCAAATCAACACCATAGACGAGCAACTTGCGGTTGTCATTCAGGCTATCCAACACCACAAGGCCAAGCACACGTTTTACAAGAACTTCAACCGAGACCCAGTCGGTTTCCTTAAGAAGTGGCATTCTTCCCAGCAGCGGGATCTATCTGTCATCCTCGGTGAGATGGAGCGCGGCGACGTCGCCGGTCTAGAATTCGCCAAGGGAGGCAGCGATGGTGTGTGGGGATCCGACATTGTGGGAGAGGCAGTGCGCTACAAACTCGCCCGAGGTGAGGCCATGCGAGGGTAGTAGCTGACTTTGTTCCTCGCGTACAGCGCGATTTTGATGTACCATTAGCGGGTGGGCGCTGCTCAAGGGGTAGAGATACAGAAGGCCGGATAGGCTTTCAGGCCGTTGCAAGGACGACAAACTGTTCCATGCACGGAGCCCATCCTGATGATCAGCTCGCGTCAGTAAGTGGACCAGGTCCGTTTGCTCAAGTCCCACGAGCCATGATGAACAAACGATGTCCTTCCAGAATTCCAGCTTACTCTCTCTCCCTACTTGCGAATGATGACGAGTGGTATCCCCTAGCACCTCAGGAAGCCAGTCTCCTGTCGAAGGACACGCCCCGGAGAGACGCACCAAAGATATCACGCAAATCATTCCACGCCGAACAGTTTGACCTTCATAAGCTCCGCACAGCCCATTCTCTCCAGATACTCTGCCCTCACCCGATCACGAACCCTGTTGGTCCGCTCGGCCATGGGCCCCTCGGGCTCGACATGGACCCTCCAGGGCCTCCTGCCATGCTCCGTGCCGACGATCTCGACAATGGCGTCCGCAACCGCCTGCGGCTTGATGTCCAGGCGGGGGTCCCCCATCTCCGCGCTGCCCTTCAAGCACCGCTCGAACCAGCCCTTGGTCGGCGCCTCCTCGGCGTTGTACTGCCGTTCGACGTCTGGATCGTCGGCACGCATGGCGGAGCCAAAGTGGTTGGTGCCACTGGTGAAGATGCCGGGCGTCACGATGCTGGATTCGACGCCCCACTGGCTCACTTCGAGGGCGGTGGTCTGCGCCAGCGAGTCCTGCGCCGCCTTGGCGGCGAAGTAGGCTGCCAGGTAGGGCGACGAGGGCCCGTGCGCGGAGCCGGACGAGACCCAGATCAGGAGCCCCGAGCGGCGCGCGCGCATGTGCGGCAGGATGGCGCGGTTGAGGCGGTGGCAGCCCACGCAGTTGGTGTCGTACATGGCGAAGAATTGCGAGGGGCTGAACGCCTCGGCGGGACCGAGACACATGTGGCCTGCGTTGTGGATGATGGCGTCGATACGGTGCTGCTCCTGCAGGATCTGTGCGACGCTCTGTTGGATCACGTCATCCTGGACGACGTTGAGGTGGATCCCGCGTATGTCGCGTTGGTGCCGTCGTGCGAACGTTTCGAAGGCCTCGTACCTGGTGGGGGCATTGTCACGCGCCTGGAGCAGGCCGGCGTACACGGTATGGCCTGCTTGGGCGAGGGCCTCGGCGGTCATGAGGCCGAAGCCGGAGTCGCTGCCGGTGACGATGATGACGAGGCGCGAGGGAGGAGACATTTCCCGTTCCATCTGTGTTGTTCCTGTTGTAATATATGGAAAGGTAGAGAAGAGGCGATTGGGCCTGACAGGTTGATGAAGGGACAACGCTAGGTCCAGCGCCCGCAGTATAAGCTAGCTTCTTATACCAATACATCCACGCCATCGAACTCAAGAGACGTCCGCAAAGCGCTCGCCCTCGTAATGCTCCACACCGGTTTCCCGCATGGTCATGAAGGTAGCTCAGTGATGTCCGTATTAGTCGCCCAATCGGGCTGTACAGCGACCCAAAGGAACCAAGGACCGGCATCACGATGTTAACCCCGAAGCAACACTACCTGATCAGGACAGATCACATATTGCTATCCCCCGAACGGCATTTTCAACGCCGGGGAAGCCTTGGGCACGTTGCGCAACGTCGGGGAACCCTCGGGTACGTTTTCAAACTGTACGCCAACACGCAAGCGACTGTAAATACTTTATAGAATGCACAAGCCAGCAATGTGTCACAACCAAGCGGGTGTATATTACTTCCTATCTCCTGTGCCGGAGCTACCATCCGCGCCATACTGAGCGAGCAGGACGGAAGTCATTCTCAGGTATACAACCGCCCGAGGCTTTCCTATATGGTGCCCTATCACGTAGACTCTGGCTAGATAGTAGGTAAAGGAAGAGCCAGCCCCCCCGTAACCCCCGCTTCCCCAACTCCGACCACCACCACTACAACTACAGCACCACCGCGTTCTTTCGAGTCTCACGGCCCTGCGTCCACAATTTCCCATCCCATCCTGTTCATAGAAACCTCTCGTGTCGTACATACCATCTACCAACGAAGCTCCCGCCCCCGGCCCCGCCCCAACTATACCACCCACCACGCTTCCACGAATCCACCTTCATGGCATATATCGCCAGAGTATTACTGTTGTATCCACCAAAATTCGAGCAGCCAAAATCCCGTGCTTTCTGAGGCACGTAGATATCCTGCTTGGTACCCCGCCATGCACTCACCTCACTGCCCAGTGGCACACACGACGCACTGACTAGAAGAGCCTGGGACTAGCAAAAATTACGCGATTTGGCTTAGCCCTGGAGGGCGGGCGGGGGAGGGGCGGGGGGGGAAGCTCTGCTTACTACGTACGGAGAAGTACTTACCACAGTACCCACTACTGGTCGAAATCGACGTAATACTACAGTAAGTGACGCGAGGTCCTTTTCGAGTCAGAGGTCGAGCCTGCCTGCCTGCCTGCCTGCCTTGCTTTCTTAGTGGGAAATTTGCTTGAAAAGTTCTAGGCCCGGGAGACGCTTAGTAAAAGTGCCGGCGATCAGAACTCGTTGTGACGGAGAGAGAAAGGGTCATACGGAGAGTGAGACGCTGTACGTTGTGCTGGGGAGGTATAAGAAGTCGTGTGTCGCCGCTGCTTTCGTTTGCTGTGGTCTTTGCAACCAGGACATCTATCGATTTGGAGCAGCAGCCGCATACCTGCACGGAAACTATTTGTACAGCTGTCGACGCAGCAGCCCCACGACCGGAAGAGGCGACTATTCCTACAGTAATTCCGAACGTTGTTGATTAATTCAATCGGCCTTCTTGGCGACCGTCACTCGTTTCGAAGAACAATGTCGTCCGGCGCCAAACCCTTGGTGGTCCACCACTTGCAATACTCGCAATCCGAGCGGATCCCCTGGCTGCTGCACGAGCTGCGTCTCCAAGGTCATCAGATTCCATACAAGCTGGTGCTTCATCAACGCGCACCGCTCTTCAGCCCACCCGACCTTGCTAAGCTGCATCCCATGCACGCTGCTCCCGTCGTCCAGGTCGGCGACCTCACGTTGGCCGAATCTGGCGCCATCATCGAGTACATTGTTGATGTGTACGCTTCAGGTGCGCTGAAGCTCCGTCCGGGAGATTCTGGATACGAGAAGTACATTTACTGGTGGCACTGGGCCAACAGTAACTTGCAGCCCGTCATCATGCGATGTGCGACGTTGCGGCATCTGAATCTCCCCGACGATAACCCTGTCAAGAAGAGCACGTTGGAGCGACTTGCGATAGCTCTAGGCCATCTGGACAAGCACCTTGAGCAGAATGTCTGGCTGGCAGGTGACGTGTTCACCGCCGCGGATGTGATGATTCTTTTCAGCCTAACAACAGTGCGGCGGTTTTGGGGTTTTGACTTGAGCGGCTATGGCGCTATATTGGAGTATCTGAAGAGAGTTGGAGACAGGGAAGGCTATCGGGAGAGCATGAAGGAGGCAGATCCCGAGATGGATTGGCAAGAGGCCATGCAAGGCCCTGCGCCCAGACCATTCTTGCAAGTACGGCCCAAGGTTTAAGGACTGGACGCAAGAGACTGGTTGGAAGTGTCTGGAGGAGCGAGCTGAGCAGCCATCTGGATGGCGCCGAAAGGGTCAGACTTGTTGTACAAGAAGAGGCCTTGGATTGCGGCCGGAGAGACGGTGCTGGTGGTTTGGCTGGTGTCACGTGAGAGGATGCCATGGGAACGAAGTGTGTCTATAAAGGATGCTAGGTGCTTCCCATCTCCGTCGACGTCTTCATAGAAGCGTTTCCATAGCTGCTCAATCTGATAGGCGGTTGCATTGCCGAGATGCACCGTCATGTCCACTCTACCAGGTCGCACGAGGGCGGCGTCGAGCTTCTCAATATGATTGGTGGTCAAGAATAGGATACGCTCTTCTGCGCTGGCGACGCCATCCAAGGCGTTGAGCAGGCCAGACATAGTCACGTTGGCACCAGAGTAGCCATCTGAGCCAGCGGAACGCTGATTGGCCCAGGCAACATCGACGTCCTCGAGCAGAACAAAGGTACGCTCTGGGAGGTTGGACAGGAAGTGATTGAGGCGATCGTCGGTGAGCCCACGCTCAGATAAATTGAGGAGGGCGATTGCGTAATTTAGGTGACCGGCAAGAGCTTGTATGAAGGAAGATTTGCCGGTTCCCGGTGGGCCATACAAGAGGTAGCCACGTCGATAAGGTATACCCCGGTCGTAGTACCACTTCTCCGACTGAATAAAGTCGCGTACATCGGCTACTATGCGCTCCTTGACGCCTTGATCAAGGATGACAGAGCTTAGAGGGCGCTTTTGGCGAGGGTTTCCAAAAGGCTCCCACGAAACGGCACGTGGGACATAGATGGGAGTCTTTCCCTCGGTATTCTCGACTGCCAACTCGTGTGCCTCTTTGAACATAGACTCGAAAACGTGGCGCTGTGAGTACAAAGTTGTGAGGGTGATGGTCTCCCATGGCTTCCCATCCTTATCATATTGCTTCGTCTCTCGAACGCGATTGACGGCGATGAAGGCATTGCGGTATCTGAGGAAATGCCTTCCGGGGCCTGCAACGAGAGCAAACTCGGCATTGATGGCGCCGTTGGGGAGTTTGACGGTCTCGGTCTCGATGGACAGTTGTCGCATAGACGGCGTCAAGCGCTGTAGAACGGAGCTTAGCCATGAGCTCTTCCGGCCAGTCGCAGCCGAAGCGGGTGTTGATAGAATTCGGCCTTGCTCATGTAGCCTCAGCCAGTACAGGAACCAAGCGTAGGATTCGTCGCGGTTATTGATCTCGACATCGACCAACAGTCGACGCTTGAGGAGTGCGGCACCATTGCGAATGCCTCGTTGTGCGAAAGTTGCAGCAGCACCAAGACCGGCAAGACCGAAACCGGCCGTGAAGAAGGGATTGCTGGTCAACTGGGCAATGAAGCCTCCATCGGCAGTATTGGTCGTAGCAGTGGTCAGCTGCTTTGCTAGCTCTTGCTTTTGGGCGAGGGCGGCAGGAACACCATCGTTTCCTGCTGCCTGCATGCCCCTGTCGCGTGGTTCAATCGTAGAATCAGGACACCGGAGACCCTCGGAAGAGGATGTTGAGCCTAGAGGAATGGGCGCATGAAGCCGGATGAATTTCTGTACCGACTCGACGCGCTGGCGGTCCAGCTGAAGACACTAAACCGCAAGGAGTAGGAATACGAGCGGACACACGACGGAGATAGCGGAGGCAGTCGTCCCGGGAAATGCAGCCTAAGAGCTGCCACCATCGTCAACACTTTTTGGCTGCTGGACATAGCTGAAGGCAGCAAAACTTCGGTGGGTTCTACCCACGGTCGTATTTGTGCACAATGGCTCCTTTCCCCGTTATTCAGCCTGCTGCTGCTGTTGTTGCCCTTTATAGACCGGCCTGTCCGTCGCCATGCGCGCCTTTCTCAAATTCTTCTTCCCTCCCAGGAGCTCCCCCAGAATATCCAAAATACCCGCCTTGAGTCAAACGCGCGCCATGGCTTCCGGCTCGACAACCGCCATGCTATATGCATTGACGGCCACTCCAACGGTGGCCAGTACTCGCCCAGACGACGATCTCACCAAAGCTAAGGCATGGCATCTCAAGAAAGGCGGCTTCACCAATCCATGGCCTTCATTTGATCCCATGAGTACCTTGGAGCTAGTCGTCACGTTCTGGGGCCGCAGGCTCGTCGGAAAAGGCAACACTCCGGACACCACCCCTCCCACAGTTCCAGTACACAAGCCACGTTTTCTCCCTTCTCGACAGAGCAGCGACAAGCTCCGAGCCACCTGGTTGGGCCATGCTTGCTACTATGTCGAGTTTCCATCTGGTCTGCGTGTCCTTTTCGACCCAGTCTTTGAGCACCGCTGCTCCCCTTTGACATTCTTTGGTCCTCAGCGATACACCGAAGCTCCTTGCGACATCAGCGACATTCCCATTGTTGATGCCGTGGTCATTTCACACAATCACTATGATCATTTGTCCTATCCTAGCATCACCAAGATTTCCAACCTGCACCCTAACGCCCACTTCTTTGTGCCGCTGGGCAACAAGGAATGGTTCAACAAATGTGGTATCACCAAATGTACCGAGCTAGATTGGTGGGAGGAAGTCGACCTGACCCTGACTCCTGCCTCTGACAACCGCGGCAAAGAAACAACCGTCAGCTCAACCGAGGAGCCAAAATCTCCTTCCACTAATGTAATCACTGCCCGCATAGGCAGCACACCCTGCCAGCACATGACCGCCCGCGGCCCCTTCGATCGTAACGCGACCCTCTGGTCTTCCTGGACAATCTCGTCAGGAGGCAAGTCATTATATTTCGCCGGAGATACCGGGTATCGTACCGTTCCCAAAGCTTCGAGACACGATGAGGATGACTGGAGTGAAAAATGGTCACATCTCCCCACCTGCCCTGCCTTTAAGGAGATCGGCAAGCTGCGTGGACCCTTCGACCTTGGACTCATTCCTGTTGGCGCATATGACCCTAGATTTATAATGTCACCCATGCACGCAAGCCCACGCGATGCTGTCGAGATCTTCCGAGACACAAAATGCAGGCAAGCTCTCGGAATGCATTGGGGAACATGGGTCCTCACCGAGGAAGAGGTCCTAGAGCCCCCAAAGAAGCTCAAAGAGGCTCTCAAGCACCACAGCATGCCCGAATCCGGCCTCTTTGACGTCTGCGACATCGGAGAAAGCAGAGAATTCTAATAATCACAGTCGCTCTACGAATCACGAATACCAGTGTACAGTGTTTTGAAAATCTGTCAGCAACTACACATAAGCTCAGCGCAGGATTTGTGGGACGTTCGATAGACAGCGACCTTTGGCTTTGGAGAGTTTTAATACTTAGCCCAAGGCACATAATGTACAACAATACACTACTTAGTCCACACAGTCATCTTCTGCTACGCAATCACTTTTGGTATTGGTTTGGCAGATGGAAAATTACGACCGCGGTGTGCAGTCCCAACAACACAAATTGCTATTAATATCAGACTGTCGAGCCAAATGTCAGTAGCAAAGCATTCTTGATACCTTCGTTTAAAATTAGGCAGTGTTCGAATGCTCACCCTTGTGCCAAGCTCGTCTCGCAAGGCGTCCAGGCCAAGCCTAGGGAACCAGTTGCCTGATTCGCTCCAGCATCTTCTCCCACTTCTGATTCGTTGTTTCCTCTACCCAAGGTTCAGGCATTGTTATCATCATTCCAAGGACATTTCAATGACAGCCCTCCGCTGGGCGAGATATGTATCGATTTGGAGACCAACGCAGCCATAGGAAGTTCATCCCGTGAGCTCCAAGGTGGGGCCGGGCCAGGATGGCACGATTGTGCATTGAACAAGTTCGCGTTCCTCGGCCTTTGAGACAGACTACTATGTGACCAGTATCTATTACTCCCATGAGACTCTCCCACGCCTTTCACTTTTGCCTGCTTGATCTCCGATGGCTCCACGACCGAACCTCATAGTCATAGTACCATATGTCTGGTTTCAAGAATGAATTGGCGGACGCATTCATCACCTCCCTCGTTCTTGAGCGACGAGAGGTGCCAGATCGTTGACTTCGACGGCGGCGTACATGTGACTATCACGGCATCTGGCCCCGAAGATCGACTCCGGGATGCTGCTAAGGATGCCGACCACCTACGGCCGCCCATGGGCTCGTCGGTTTCGACCTCGACCGGGAGCACGACTCCGACCGTGACAGACGCCGACAGGATCTACAATGAAAAGCAAACCGATATTTCTGCTCTAGATATCCACGCCACCCACCAAAGCAAGAACTCGCGCAGCTGGCATCACGTTCTCCTTCACCCGTTTTCATCATCATTGCATCCCAGGAAGAACCAACCCTCCAACCACAACATTACCGGCACTGCGCGCAAACGAAAGCTTGCCGGAGCAGAGACCTTTCTCCACGCCACTCCAACCGCCAGCCCGCCAAAGCGCAGCTTCCGCATCCTCCGCGGCACTACGTGGGTCGACCCCTCCGACGCAAACCCTCCTGCCTTCACACCAGAAGGCAAGCTCCCGATGATGGAGAAGAGCTATAAACAATGGCTGCACCAGCACCACCTACAAGGCGCGCTGACTGACGAGACGGCTCAGAACCGTAAGCACAAGGACAGCGAGTCTCACTGCGCAGTCTGCGCGGCGTACCCGGAGCTGCAGCAGTGCTGGCGCGACACACCGTCATCATCGTCATCGCCGGCACCCACGCCAGCGGAATCGAGACCACACTGGACAGCGGCCTTCCGCGCCATCAAGCGCTTCTACCCCAACCGCAAAACCTCACCACGCACTCCCCAACCCACCTTCCGCGTCTGGCACTGGTACGGCGACGACATCTCCACCAACCGCGGCCGCTGGGTCGACTGCGGGCCCTCAGTCCTCATCACAGAAGGCCCACTAGACGCAGAAGAAGCCCGGTACCGCCGGCAAATCGAGGCGAGCTGGCGCAGCGACTGCCAACGGAGACGCCAAAGTCGCGGCCCCTTTTGTGGTGGGCCGGTGCCGCTCTGGGTACCCGCCGTGTTCGTTGCGAGTCTGCCTGTGCTGGTACCGGTTGCGGTTGGGATGGTGGTGTATGATAAGGTGGTAGAAGCTGGGGGGCGGTGGTGCCGCTTGGGGAGGCAGAGGTGGGGAAAGGTGAAGGAATGCTGGCTGCTGAGACAGCGACGGACACGGAGTCGGAAACGCAAAGCCATGCCGAGCTTCCGCGTCTGGTCTAGGTCAGTGTTCGAGTGGCGCGACGGCGCACTCAGGCTCGGACGGGGAGGGTGGGTGGACTGTGGGCCTTCGGTGGTGCTGCTCTCGGACACCACCCTAGAGGAGTACTCAGAAAGAGCGGCGGCGGCAGCAGCAGCAGCAGAAGTAGAAGCACCAAACGAAGCAGACGCGGCATGGCGCCGGTTGCAATGGGGGCGTAGCTGGAGTGAGAGCCCGAACCCGCACTTGGCGCCGTCGGAGGGTGGGCCGGTGATCAGGTGGGAGCCGGTGGTGTTTGTGGTGCAGGAACTCTCGTGCGCGTTGGGGCCAGCGGTTGGATCTGTGTATACGCGTGGAGAGCATGTGCATGTGGGAGAGTGCTATGTGGATGAGCTCAGCAGGGATGGGTTGTGCGGTGATGGGAAAGAGAAAAGCTGTGGATTCGAGTGACGTGGTGGCTGATGAAGGAAGCTTCTGACAGCCTTACGCTGCACAAGTAGGTGGGAATTGCAATGCTCTGATAGGAATACATGGGTATCGAAGCTCGCGATACGTTCTTGCCAGACGCGCTTTCAAGTTGCTGTTGTATGCCGTTTTCCGCCTAAACGCCATGCCATCTGTTTGCCGTAACGAATTCGAGAATCGAGCACAACCGTTCTCCTCAATTGCCAGTCATGCTGCTGTGTGGATAGATGTGCAACAGCGGCGCCGATGGGAGTGCATGAGCTACTCTTTGACCTTCCGAGCACGTCCCTTCTTGACGACAGCCTCAGACTTCTGGTCCTTGACCTTCTTACTCTTCTTGGCAGGGGCTGGCGCCTCATCTTCCATCTCGGCATCCTCCTCGGAGTCAGACTCGGCCTTGACCTTAGCCTTCTTGCCTCTGGGCTTCTTCACCGGAACGGGTTCGACATCATCGGAATCATCGGCGGGCTTGACCTTCTTGCCCCTTGCTTGCGTCTTCTTGGCCGGAGCAAGAGGCTCGTCGTCGCCTGAGTCTTCTTCGGCTTTGACCTTCTTCGACCTTCCCTTCTTCGCCGGAGCAGGTCTGATCGCGGCTGGAGCGGAATCGTCTCCCTCGGCTTTGGCCTTCTTGCCTCTGGACTTTCTTACTGGGACGGGCTCGTTGTCGTTCAACTCATCTTCATCTTCGACCTTGAGCTTCTTGCTCTTGCCCGACTTCGGGGCGAGCTCTGCATTGTCGCCGTTATCGCCAGCCTTGCGCTTCCGCGACTTGGTCTTGGTGGGTGACGTGGGACCGACGGCTTCCTCTGTCGCGTCTTCTTTGGTGGGCGACTTCTTGGGAGTACGACGGTTGATGCCCTTCATACCCGGTCGGTTGAATTCGGGGTCCTGGCACGGGTCAGCGACGCACCTCCAAGCTTCAAGGAATACATACACCCCTCCATTCCGAATCATCAATGTGTCCAACTCTGATAGCCTGACGGAGCTTCTCTTGGTTCTCAGGAGTCAGGTCCTCCCAACCGTCGATGACTTCCATCTCATCGTCTTTCTCGAGATCTAAGCCCTCAAGCATGTACTGCAGATTTTCAATCTGAAGTGGCGTGACACAGCCCCTAGAGACGATTAGCAGGAGTGGCCACTTCATCGTTTGAACAATTTGTACCAGTGCTTCCAGTGCCAGGACGTGTGGTCCTTGATGGTGACAAGTGTTCCCATGCGCAATTCGCCTTTCTGAATCTTGATTTCAGCTTTCTTGCAAGCTGTGTTGCGGCATACTGCACGGGCAGTCTTGGCCTGCTCTGAGTCTGGATCAGCATAGTTGCAATCAAAATGTTTGGCGCTGATGAAGGCATATAGGCTTTGGCGTCGGAGGTATGCTACTCACCAAATCTGTATGTGGCTTCCGAAGGCATGGCTGATGATTGATCGGTTGCTAGCCTGAAGGCGGATGAGTTTGTGGCTGAGGATGAAATAGATTGACCTGCTACGAGTGGCGATGCTTGTATGAACCAACACCACTCCGAGGAGCTTGCTTGATACTCAAAGGCTGTCTGGTAAGCAAACCAAGGATGGTTATTAGCTAGAAGATAGTGGTGGACATGGAAGGAACGCGTTCACATGAAGTCGCGCGTTTCTCTATGCCAAGGCTGACGTCACCAGCATCTTCCCCTGTCTCACGCCGCCTTCAATGTGAATAGTCTGCTTCCATTGCTTTGTTCTCTCAGTCAGGGTCTGCCTCACTTTCGCTGAGTGTGATCCTACTGCATGCATGCCCAGTGTGTGCTGTTCCTTGCAGAGGATGTGCTGGTTGCGTTGTTTCACTGTGGATAAACCAGCTATCTGAAGCGTGTCACCTGCCTGTCGCAGTTCCCGATATGCTTTGTCTGCATCGATGAGCAGAGGTGCCTTTCCGAGACCTACCAGGCTGCAATCACGGCCCAACGCAGCCTAGACACCGAGGTGAAGACAGGTGGGGTCTCTGTCTGCCTCTTGAGTGCCAGGCTTTTGTTCTCAGCCTGGTTGATGGTATCAAGGTCCGAAGAGCTACGGCTGCACTCGTTGGGCTAGGTCTTCACACACCTGATGTTAAGAGTCTTGGTATTGTTATCCACTACGATTGAGTCGTCCTTTGGCCTGCCGATTTCCCTGCACCCAACAATGTTCGGGTACATGCTGCAGAACGCTGGATAGTGTCAAATCAGCCCACAGGGGCTTTCTGCTTCCCTCAGTGCTCTACATGAAGATTCGACTTGTGAATCTCAGCACCGGCACATAACAAGAAATAAAGAAACTGATTCACACCACTTAGCCTGCTATATTTGCGGTAGCCCTATTTTGCACTTGTTCGGCCTTATCAAACACCGAAGGCAAGGCTCAACCCCTGATTCGTCCCTGCGCTCGATGAGCCGCCATGCTAAATATAATCTGGCAATAGGACGATTAGGTAGACCCGGCATTTGGCGACAGCGAGGTAATGGTATATAACACAGCCCCGGGCGATGCCTCTTCCAAGCATTTTGTGGCAGCTGCACCAGGCCCCCGTTAATCCAACCCAAGCAGGACCTGTCAACACTCATCATGGCGCACGAAAGTTCACCCTCGACGAGAACAATAGTCATCCTCGGCGGCTCCTACAGTGGCATATCTACGGCGCACTACCTACTCAGGCATGCACTTCCAACGCTACCGCATCCGGACATGTATCGTGTGGTACTTGTCAATCCTTCCAGGGACACAATGTGTCGATCAGCCTGCCCTCGGGCTATGATCTCAGACGCCATGTTCGATCAGTCGAAACTCTTTGTCGATATTCCGAGGCAATTCGAGCAATACCCCGACCGCAGCTTCCAATTCCTGCAAGGCCGTGCGACCGCTTTGGATCACTATGTGCGGGCAGTGACTATCAGGGCGGTCGAGGGTACCAGCGAGACCCTCGAATACCACGCACTTGTCATTGCCACGGGAGCCTCCACTCCTTCACCACTGTTGGGTCCCAATCCCGACACTCCTCATCTAAAGCAAAACTGGGCTGAGTTTCGAAAGGCCCTCCCGACCGCAAGGAGCATCGTCATTGCAGGAGGTGGCCCGGCAGGGGTTGAGACCGCTGGTGAGCTTGGCGAATACCTCAACGGTCGCACCGGCTGGTTCAATTCTAAAATGGATCATCCGAAAGTAGCTATTACGATTGTTACAGCTGGCTCACAGATTCTCCCAGTTTTGCGACCATCATTGGCGACGAAGGCCGAGAAGTTCCTGGCTCAGGTAGGTGTCAAAGTCGTAAAGAATGCCAGAGTCGTCTCTGTAACGCCGGCTGGATCCGGCACAAAGACATTGATCCAACCGACTACGGTCTTGCTCGATAATAGCACGACGCTCGAAGCCAACATCTACATTCCTGCTACCGGAACCAATCCCAACACCTCGTTCATCGATCCGACTCTCCTCACAAGCGACGGTCGCGTGGAAACCAACAAATCCACGCTTCGCGTCGACAAAGCTGGCCCGCGCGTGTACGCCCTTGGTGACGCTGCTTCAGCAGCCCGTCCAGCAGTGCACCTCATTTTCGAGGAGGTCCCGGTGCTCTGCACCAACATCAAAAAGGACTTGCTCATGGCAGCTGGAGCGGAAAAAATGACCTTGGGTGAGGACAGAGCGTTCGGGGAAGATATGAGCGAGACGCAGATGGTGCCGATAGGGAAGAGCAAGGGTGTCGGTGCAGCGATGGGTTGGGCTCTTCCAAGCTGGCTGATCTGGGCTATCAAGGGGCGGGACTATTGGCTCTGGACAACAGGGCCGCTGTGGAGTGGGAAGCAATGGACCAAGGAGAAGTAAAGAGAGGAGAACCTCCTCCGTTGCTTGATATATCCGAGCGCTGAGAGGGCAACGTAGAGTGCACCATCTTCCTTTCTTTCAATCTTATGTACAAGTGTCAAATGTCGCTACCTTATACCTGGTACGTTGCCCAATGTACCTTTCAGTCCCTCATGCGCCAGGCGCTACTTGCATATGGATGTCTTCGGTCCCTCTCTCCTTGCTTATCTGCGTGTAGAGTCTCGCTGCTGGGAGATGGCGGTACCCGGTCGGTGCCAACATATTGCAGCCAAGTGCTACCAGAAATAACGCATTACCAGTCGTAGTATGGTTCGAATCCGCTTTTGGCCATTCATTTTTGTTGTCTGTGGTCGTTGCAGTTTACAAGAGTGCAACAAGGCCAGTGGAGGCTTGGCGCCCCTGAGGCAGTCAGCCTTGCTACAAGGCACAGTCTACCGATGGCCACACCCACAAAAAGAATATGCTCTACCAGGTCTCCAAAAAGGCAAAAACTCAAGTCGGATTTTGAGAAACCTTTCCGGAGTCGGAAACCGGGAGGTTTTTTTCGGTCGTAGTCGTCGGTTTCGAAGAGGCCCAAATTTCACTTATTTCCGCGCCACTCCCACCTTAATTCCACGCGCCCCTCATCCTTCCACCACCCTGTACACATTAGGTGCCAACGCCGGAGTCAACTACATCGAGCTCACCAGAGGGCGAGGAGCAGAGCTCAAAGAACTTCTATTCCCTCTGGCAGGAGTGGAAGCCCCACTCGGAAAGTTGATCTTACCACAGCGCCGACACCGCATCTCCTATCCCAGGAGCCTTTACCAGTAGACCTTTTTGACTTCCATTTTCTCGGTTCGATATCGTTTGAGTCGGTATCGGAAAGATGCGCCTGCCCTCCCCCAAGCTTGTGGTTTAGAACAAGGGGGATTTGACCCGAGCGTCTTTCGTAGATAGGAAATCGAAAAGCCAAAGCAAAGCCTGCCAACCGCCACAAGTCAGGGACCCGAGCAATGCTGGCGAATTCGGAGAGGCGGATTCGTGGTTTGTTGTTGGAAGAGATTTCTGGATCTCTAATATTTGTACTATTGCGTTGTCTAAGGGACTAGTGCGGGCAAATTGCCTCGTTTGCCTGGCAGCCTTGCGGCCGCCTCGAAGCTAGGTGTCCTATCTGCGAGTTCAAGGGCCTACAAGTGACCTTGCACTGGAAATCCGATGTTTCTGGAGACTACAGTATGAACAAAAAGACTTCTAAGCTGCAACTATCGCCTCGAAACATGACACTG
Source organism: Cyphellophora europaea CBS 101466 (assembly GCF_000365145.1). Classification (NCBI taxonomy): domain Eukaryota; kingdom Fungi; phylum Ascomycota; class Eurotiomycetes; order Chaetothyriales; family Cyphellophoraceae; genus Cyphellophora; species Cyphellophora europaea. The sequence continues at coordinate 163,616 of NW_008481802.1, read as the reverse complement.
GTAGCAGTCGAGTGGTCAAATGGTTTCGCAGAAGGGTAGCAGCTTCAGCCCTTGCACTCCGTATGATTTTTGCGCCTCGACCCACCCATAATCGACCGTGAACATGGACACCACAGTACTTGCTGCTCAGACCAGGCTATCGTTGCCTTCAAGGGAAGCGGAATTGAACGTAGAGCATCTAGGTGCACACTGACAGTTCCAAGGCTGGCTGCCTGCAGGGTGCCAAGCCTGAGGCAACAACTCTGACTGCGCATTAACGAGCAGTCGGCGAATACCCAAAAAAGCCCAAAAAGAACGGTCAACAACGGATTTGAACCCACTCCAACTATCAGAGCTGGTTTTGATAGCGATCTGAAGGCTCATCATGGTAAACCCTGGCGATATGCCTCCTCCGCATCTTCAACAGCTAGTCTTTTCCACGTTACAACCTGAACCTTCGTCTTTAGCCTCTTTGTTGAAGTCAAGCTAGCAATAGAGCGGAATCTTGCAAATACATTCGTCCTAGAGACTGTGTCCAAGGATATACTGCAGCAAGCAGAGCAAGGTAGGAGAGCTGAAGTTGTCGTCGTTGTATAGGCGATGAGACCGTAGCACGGGAACAGATGGAGTCCAGGTTGGTGAGTTGAGAGGCTTTTGGGACATCTACGAATTCTCTTAAGGATAGGGGGACCTGGGGTGTGAAGGAGTCTTTGGCTTGCAGTGTGCGTAAGCCACCGAGCCACAGCTACGTGCTGTCTACCTCTCGCTTCAAGTACGTTTGGAGTCTATGATATCTCCGCCGACTTGATAGAGGATCAGAGAGCAAGGGCATGTAACGCGAGCGATTTACTTGGTCTCTTTACCAACGTTGACCTGCAACCATTCACCCAAACAAATGATCAAGACAAGTCAGTACCTGGGCAACACTTGTCAATTGGAAGCTGGCTCAACTATCGCATTAGTTTTTTATTGCCGCAACAATGCTCTGGCACTCGGCTTCTCCGTCGTCTTCATGACTATTGTAGACTCCTTTAGCGGTGAAGACTTATCATGCTCACTCGGGGAGCTCGGCATCCAAGAGCTCTTTCTTCTCGCGGACCTGGATGTTTCGATATGCCCTGCCGACTATGATCTGGCGCAGGGTGGAGGGTGATTGGAGAAGGGGAGGCAGATGTACGTTGCCATTGCACAAGTATTCGTACTCCGCCTTCAGGTTCTCGACTCGGAGGGAGGGCCAGGCCATGTCGCGAACGAACTTCTCGTTCGGAGTCCTTGGGTAGTGGAACATCGAGATGTTTTCGTAGGTGGGAACTGGAGTGAGTGATATCTTGGATAATCGAAAGAGGGTTCAAGAGAGAGCTGATTTGCTGTGTGATCTGTAGAGGATGTTCTGTGAACGAGTGCGTTAACGGTTGCGCAAAATGCTGATCTGTATGCGGAATAGCAGTAGCGTCCAGAGGAGGGTACTAAACTTATATCTAGAGGGCAGCGTGTGAAGGAGGTGATTTAGTGAAGTGCCCGCGTCGTAGGCAATGCGCCGTCACGGTCTTGCATTTTCGTTTGTAAACCCTTGGTGACGGGCTGAACTGCCTTGTGAATGGTGACAACATTGCTTTGTGGAGGGTGACAACACTGGCTTGTGGACAGTGACTGCATTGCTCTGTGGCAGCCTCAATAGGCATTGCGAAGTTAGTCACTGATTTGTGTTTTGGCTGGCAAAAGTTTTGGTGACGGCAAGAGCCGGTGGCAGCAGAGAGCATTAACGAGGACCATCAATCGCAGTGAGCTGAGTGAGTGGCTAGTGTCGTTAGCTAACAGCTGCTTCTTGCTTTCCAAAGGCTCGGCGTGGAACCGGGCAGTGCTGATTCTTCGAGGATGGTAAGAGCAGATGAAGAACAACATCTGTATCAAAGCATCGCTAACGATTATCAACGTAACACAACGGGGTGCGGCAATGGTTGTTGAAGCGGATCATGGTGGCAAAGCCACTCTGGGGATCCCGCAGTAAAGACACAGCTTAGTTTGACAAGTTGAGAGGAGGCTCCTTCCTGAGCTGCGAGATGGTCTGAGATATATCAGTACAAGTTGTCGTTTGGATAGCAGCGTCCCAATATGACAAAAACACCAGCAAACATTCTGGAAGAGCAAACTATGGCCCTGACTGGGTCTGCTGCAGAGGAAATCATCGTTGCTGGCTGCAAACTGTACATTTTACTACTTGTGTAGTAGGAAGGCTGATTGATAGTCTACAGTTTCGGGACCATTGTTGCTCAAATTCAAACTTTGTCCGCTTGTGCGATCGATCACTTATGGGTTGTAGTGTGGTGAGTCGGTGCCTTCGGGGTAGAGATCTTCCTTCAAGTTGATACCAAGCTCCTCCCGTACCGGCTTGAGCTCTTCAAGATACTCTTCGTATTGCTGGATGTTCTCGACCTTGGCCTTGATACCTTCGTTATGTTAGCTTCTGCCGTAGCGTCAAGGCAATGCGCAGTTACCTTCAAATATTCTGACGGCAGTAGGGTAATCGTTCACTCGGCGAGCAGCCTTGAGCGCTGCAGTAACGACGCCTGGCGAAGGAACAAGATCGTACGCAAAGGCGTTATTTAGGTTTCGCTGGCAAGATTTAGTACAGATCTCCTCCGACACGTTCACATGTGATGTACCTGAAGCTCAAAGACATCCTGAACGGCATCGAATTCCTTCTCGTATCTATTCATCCACTAGTCAGTCCACCATGTACCCTCAGCTATCGGAACGAATTCCCGTCGGAGAGCTGCGGCGCATACCTAGACGAGAATTCTTCGAAGGTCTCTTCCTCGTGTCCGCCACTTCTTCGCACGGCGCAAGAGCTGAAGGCGGATTTTTGGGTAAGGGACTTGGGAGCAGCTAGCGAGGGAGCTCTGAAAACAGGACGGGCGCAGGGTCGGAGGAGGGTGGAGGTGCTGCGAGCTGCCAGACGGAAGACAGTGGTGGACGCCATGGTATGGCGTGGAGTATGGAGCTTGAGAGGGAGCGGAGAGGGAGATGGGAGCAGTTGTGCAGCTGGTAGGAGTCGTGGTGTGAGGTCAATTGCAGTGCTCCTGGCTTCTTTTCGGGCAACTTTGCTGGAGTCAGTAAACCTCAACGATGATTGGCTCAAGCTGACGGCGAGCTCGAAGGGTGGACGCCAAGCAAAAGGGTTAGGGCTCAAGGGTCAGCCCGGCGCTAGGGTTGCATCGGTTGAGGAATGAGATCATTTGGGCAGTCTCGGATTGCAGAAATAAAGACACGATGGTGTTCTGTGGGTCACCGGGCGTCTTTGATTGCTATACTGTACAACATTCGACGCCATGTTCAAACCGAGGCTGAGTTGATCCGCGTCGTATCGAACACGACAGCCGCGACAGCCGCGGCGCGGTTAGCCGTATTGCGCACGAGGGCAAATTGGCAGGTACGCAATCAGCAAATAGGAGGCACCGGAGTGGGTGAGGAATCTCCGGGCTTGGCGGGAAAATGCGGATTGCAACCAGGGGAAAGTTGAAGGAACGATGTGGCCGGCAAAGTCGGGCCTCAACAAGATCTCGAGTACATGTAACCTCCCACCGCACTCCCTCTCTTCTTTCCTAGGTCTCTCACAAAGCCATTTTGCCTTCGTCGAGCTCTGCGCTCTTTTTTCTTCTTGTTCAATTTCGGGTTCTGTCGTTCATTACCTTCTTTCCAGGCTTTTAATTTTGTACGGCACCTGCGAATCAACCCTCGCCATGGACACCAAGATCTCCTTTCCCACTCTCGACCGTCCGTACGGCTTCGAACTGTGGCCTATTTTCTCCAAGTGCTACTCGACCATCTTCGGCTACGCGCCTGAAGACTTCCGCTTCAAAGATGGCGAGACGGTGCTCTCGACCCTCCCCGCGACGCTGACCGCGTTGGTCGCGTACTATATCATAGTTTTCGGTGGGCGCGAGTTGATGAAGAACCGTCCTGCATTTGTCTTGAACGGCCCATTCATGGTGCACAACCTCTACTTGACCATCATTAGTGGCGGTCTTCTTGCCCTATTCATCGAGCAACTCTTGCCCGAGCTGGCCCGCAACGGCGTCTTTCACGCCATCTGCGCTCATGATGGAGGCTGGACTGACAAACTGGTCATCTTGTACTACGTATGCGCCGCACTCTCTGATTGACAATGAACCAAATGCTAACATGCTGCAGATGAACTACCTGACCAAGTATCTCGAGCTGATCGACACCATCTTTCTGGTCCTCAAGAAGAAGCCTCTTACGTTCCTCCATACCTATCACCATGGCGCAACGGCGCTGCTCTGCTACACTCAGCTCATTGGCCACACTGCCGTTTCCTGGGTCCCCATCACTCTCAACCTGACTGTGCACGTGGTCATGTACTGGTACTATTTCCAAGCTGCGCGTGGTGTCAGGATCTGGTGGAAGCAGTACATTACTATGCTCCAGATCATCCAGTTCGTCATCGACCTTGGCTTTGTGTACTTTGCTTCCTACACCTACTTCACCAGCACATATTTCCGATGGATGCCAAATGCCGGTACTTGCGCCGGCGAAGAATTTGCAGCCTTCGCAGGCATGGCCATCCTCAGCTCGTACCTGGTTCTGTTCATTTCATTCTACTTTGCAACATACCGCAAGCAGGCCAAGTCTGGCCGTCCTAGGAGGAATACTGGCCGCGAAGCTCTGATTGCCATGAAGGATTTCCCTGCGGACGCGGCTAAGGTTGCTGAGCTCGGCAAGGACAGCGCGAACGGTGCGATCACCACTGGCCGTAGCAATGGACCCGTCACCCGCTCTCGCAAGGCCTAGGTAGCCAAACCTGATGAATGGGAGTTAACGATACTGGACGGCAGCAAGACAAGCAAACTACAGCGCCTGCCAGGAGACCAATTGTGGTTCGAGCCGCTAGACACCCCACGGGCGTGGTGGGACGGCAATCCACGACAAAAGGCCCGGTGGCGTCGTTGAGAAGGGAGGAACGGCCCTAAAGGCGAAGAAGACGATGTACAGCAATAATTGAGGTGGAGCGATTCCAGACGTGTACGAACAAAAAGCAGCATCAAGTTTTATGAGGGCATGAGGCTCACCAGCTGCTGGTGGGCGTATATGTGTAAATACGCGTAGACACATCTTAATCAACAACATTAGGAAATTCTTGCGATACCATCCTAAACGACTTTGGGAGCGGAACGACTTATATGGTGTAAACAGAATCCCGCCCGCTAGCTCTGATCTCGGATTAGACCGTTGGTAAGGCGTCCAACTTACCAGGTAGCCTCCTTGTACCTATCATCTTCAACGCATCATCTCTTTTAGACCCAGCATCCTCTACCCAGCATCGGCGCGTTGTACCTATACGGGTCTATTGCCTAGTACGAGCTCGATTCAGATCTTCCTTTTGTTGATCACTCCCTTTCGCAATGCTATAAAAGTGCTCGTCTGCAGTTTTGCTCCTAGTATATTCATCCGTTTTCAGACCGCCCTCTGCAGTTATGGAACACATTCCTAGCTTCGACGCTGTCAAGGCGACTCTGGAAGATGGAAAGCAGTATATCCTACATGGCGCTCAGCAACATCCTCGACTCGCGGCGATCATCCTCTGTCTATTTACCACATTGCTCGTGACGCGCGTGTCCACCACCGTTCAATTCTATCTTCACCGCGCCCGCACAGCAAAGGCCATTCACCCTATCGCACCTCCTGTACCGCCTTACTCGATTCCATGGATCGCCAATGGTTCCTACTACCTGGACCTCGTCCCCAACATCCGCCGGCTCGCCCAACGCTTCCCTGACATGACGGCCTTCACCTTCCACATCTCCGGCAGGAAGCATCATGTCATCATGGCTCCCAGTCTGGTGCACACGATGGTGACCAACAAGACTATCATCCCCAAAATCACCCTCAAGCCTTTCATCTTCCGGGCCATCGAGAACGTGTGGGGAGACAGTCGCTCTCTCATACGCAGCATGGAACCTAAGAAACTAGACAACATTCACGGATACCTCGCCACTATGATGCACTCATCTTTCCTCAATATCAATGTGCCAAACCTGACATCTGCACTGTCTACCAATGCCGCCGATCTCGTCACATTCTCCAAATCCATCGTCGACCAATCCATTTGGGAGCGTACCTCCGGCGTCATTACCACATCCCCCAATACTGCTGTGGCCTCTCTCTTTCCCCTGATTCGCACCTTCACTGCCGCACTAGCTACTGATGTTTTCTTCTCACCCGACCTGCTGTCCAACTATCCCGACATCATTGATGATCTTTTCCTAATGGATACCAAATTCGAAGTCTTCTTCGCCGGCTTCCCCCAATGGACGCCCGCGAACTCCGGCCCATCAAAAGCCCGCGACCGCGTCGTCGAACGCATGCGCCAGGCCGTCGTCGCCTTCCACGCCTGGGACCACGGCAAAGACCCCGGGTCCCAATGGGCCCGCATCGGCGAGACCAACTCCGCCATGGCCGGCCGCATCAGAGGCTCCGCCGCCGTAGGCGACTTCGACGAGTCCCTCCCCGAAAAGGACCGTGGGCGCGTCGCTGCCCTCTGCAACGCCAGCATCCTGTGGGCCCTCCAAGTCAACGCTACCGGCATCGTCTTCTGGCTACTCTTCTATGCCTACAGCGACCCAACCCTCCTGCAACAACTCCGCGCTGAAGTCGCCCCTTACGTGAAGATCGCGTCCCCAAGCGACGTCTTCCCCGGCGGCATCAAAGAGAAGCCGCGGCTGGACATTGACGGCCCCGGTCTCCGCGCTAACGCCAAGCTCCTCATGGGCGCCTTCCACGAGGTCCTGCGAATGGAAACCTTCAGCCTCACGTACAAATACCTCCTGGACGACATCGTCGTCAGCGAGTCCGCCGAGGACGCCGCGCTGCACCACAGGCCCGGAAACCCCAAGACCTTCGCGCTCGGCGAGGGCGACTACGTCGTCGTGCCCCACAGCCTCCACCACTACGACGCCAAATACTTCCCAGACCCCGAGAAATTCGACGCCCGCCGCTTCTGGGTGCCCACCAATTCCAATTCCTCCTCCCCCTCCAACAACAACACCAAGAAGGACCAAACCGAGAAAACACAACTCGACCCCTCCCAAGTCGAAGTCTCCTACCTGACCGCCCACCCCTGGGGCGGCGGCGCGCAGCTCTGCAAAGGCAAGAAATTCGCCGAGCACGAGGTCCTGTACATCGCGGCCGCGCTGCTGCATCTCTGGGACTTTATACCCGTGAGTACGGATTACTTGGGCAGGGAGACCGAGGTGCCCTGGCGGCATCCCGGGAGGGCGAGTACGAGTGCGACGGCGAGGCCGGCGAGGGACGTGAGGGTTAGGGTGGAGAGGAGAGGGGGGGTTTGGTAGAGGCTTTTAAGGCAATGGGCATGGGTGCGATGGGCATGGTAGCAGTGTTAGGCTTTGGTTTGCCTTACGTCGCTGCAAGCTATTCATAAGAGCGGGAAGGGGTGTTACACACCTGCCGGGCGAGCCAACTCCCAGTCACGACGCAACAGTTGAACAAAGCCAAAGTACATAGGTCTTGAAAGCATCGCACGGGGGAAAGAGACAAAGGTAAGATCAAGTTTCTCTTGAGCATTATGCAGAACATCAATTCTGTTTCTTCTTTGTTCCAGTATTTCTCAATTCAAGCTCTCCGCAGGACCATCACCGGCCCACTTCTCGAATGCTCAAAAATATCGACCAACTTCGCCGAAGGGGTCTTGAGTATACATCATACAAGTCACCCTCCAGAACTCACCCGTGCGGATTCAAACCATGCCAAAAAGTATCAGATCACGCTTTCTGAGCGTTGTCCCTCCATCGTATTGCTGATGTCGTCCCGTCTATCGTCTCGTTCCATGCCTGTTCCCAAGATAAAAGTTCAATGTTTGGAAAAACCCAAACCAACGCCAACGCTGAGGAAGCCCGCCGTTCTCCCCCAAGCTGTTCGTATGAGACAGACAAACAGGCAGAGAGAGTGCGACAGACACGTAAAAAGCCAAGCAAAAATACATGACCACGTGGGTCGTTCCATCATGGTGACCATCGATGTCATGAGGCGGACGCGCCATCATCATTCGCCTGGCCCTGCGCATCATCCGCCTTTTCAGCCCAGGGTGCCCACGCGCCTTGCAGCCACGACTGCCGGTCTACATCGGCGTTCTCCTCCTGCGTGCCCCCACCAACCACCTGGGTACCCGCCAAATCGGGAGCGACATCGTGCCAGCCAGCAGCCGTCGATGCTGATGGCTCGGGTGCTGGCGATGGCGTGGGAGTGTCCACGATGGTAGTGTAGTAATACGTTGTGTGCCACTGGCCATTGTCGTACGGCTTGACCGTTGTCTCCGGTCCAGGCGTTGAGGCGGTGACGGTCTCGGTGACGGTCGCGTCCGCCGGTGGGGGAGCGCCTGCATCCGCCGCTGTCGGTGCAGGCTGCGTTGGGGCGGATTCTGTTATTGTCACGACGACGGTCTGTGGTGTTTCGGCGGTGGTGATGATGATGGTTGAGAGGCGCGTGGTGACGAGGGTCTCGGTGTGTGTTTCTGCTGGGGCAGGGGCAGCGGTGTCTGTGGGGCCACCGTCGACTGCGACGACGGAGTAGGATGCGGGCTTTGGTTCGGGTTCTGCTGCCCGTGCATCCAGGTCGCGCGGTGAGGGAGCATCGTGGCCGTCAACCGAGACAACGTTGTAGCGCTTTTGTGGGAGTAGTGCTGGGCTGCGCCGGGAGAAGAGTGGGAAGGCGATGGCTGTTGATGCGAAGGCGAGGTGGGCACAGAGGGCGGGCCTCATGGCTGAGGTTGTGTCGAGGTTCGGGCGGGAAGCGTGTGATCAGTGCGAGAATGAAACGCGGATAGATATGTAGAGCCCTGTTGTTCAGTCGAGCGAAGCAATGTGGTACGGGTGAATAAGGTGTAGGAATGAAGCAGAAGTTGGATGTGATGGAAAGTCCTTCGCTACGAATGTTCCTACCTTCCTTGTATTCATAGACTCGCTTAGCCGTTTAATCTGGAGGCTGGCATAGGATTTGCATCTTCCTGCGCGCATTGCAGGGTCTCAGGGTGTTCTGAGTCGAGGCCGTGGTGGTTGACATTCAGGTCCAAAGTCCCAGCCCGCGCCAAGTCCGATTTGTCGGGCTCCGATTGGTCCAGCCAGCCACCAGCCTCGCGATTTTGTCCGCGAGGCTGGGAGCCAGACATCATGTATTTGAGCTGAACCGCACCCAGCTTCGCTGTTGCATATGAAGGCCATTGTCGAGACATGTGATACTCCGTACTCCGTACTCTGTAGACGGAGCTGAAAGACCGGATGCCATACCCTGCAGAAAGTACCGCGTCGGGTCTCAGTGTTCCTGTCGGGCCGGAGACCCACACCAGCACTTGGCGCTATGACCGAGCTCCGCTGGGATGTGCGTCGGATGCTTCAAGTCAAGTCCTCGATTTCGGCTTCCGAATGATCACTTTGTCCCCATCAAGGGCCCAGCCGACGTCTTCTGCCTTCACCAGCTCTTCCCATGTCATTTCGCTGCCTGTGGTACTGGCCAGGATATACTTGACATCACAAGTCATGTAGGTTCGCCCAATTGTCTTGAGAGCAATCTTGCGCAGCTTCTCGGCCTGCCAATAAAGTATAGCTCTCAGATAGCCATCAACCTTTCGCCGGATGCGCCAGAAAGCAACCCAGTCATTAGTCATGATGGATCTCAGTATCCTATTGACAGTCTGATTCTCGTAGCGAAATCTGACCCTGCTGTTGTGTCGCAGGGCGAAAGCGGCTCGTGGATCGTCTTGCCTGGTTGCCAGATCGATGATCAAGTATGATGTCATCTCAGTCAACTCTGATTGTGGAAGAGGATGCTCTTGTGTATGTAAAGTCGTGAGCAAGTGCATTAACGATGGCATGTACGACTCCCATGAGTGGGCCAGGATGGCTAGCCGAATGTTGAAGACGTGGACTCGTTGCGCGAAGACAGGAGATGAGGACGAAGCAGATGAGCCGAGCAGGCCTTCTCTCAGTTTGCGGAGCGCTGTCAAGATGACCTGCAGTTCCTGTGGGGGTGAAGGATCCCATTGTGCCCCCGCCTGTGTCTTGGATGGTGAGGAACTTGGTTGGCGGATTTGTTCTGGATTCAGCAAGAGGTTTGATGTAGTTTTGTTGACTTCATCTAACGTCAGTGAAGCGAACGCCGAATCCAGATCTTTGGAATTCTGAGAGCAGAATTGCATGTAGCGAGCGACGATCTTGTTATAAAATGACTCCTGCACCTTGGGATCGAGTAGTCTGTGCCGCATCAGCAGCAATCTCTAGGATATCATTGAGGTTCTTTACCTGTTGTCACCTTTGGAAACGTAACCCATAACCTCAAGGGTGTCCTGCTTGACTGGTCTCAACCGGTTCCACGGAGCCGAGGACTTGCGTGCCAGACGCGGAGGAACGTAAGACATTGCAGTGCCTCGAGCGCGGACACCGCAATAGGCCGCCTGGAAGCTGCACTCAGTTCATTAGCAATCCTACAATGTCAAAGACATTACACGGGCAATATAGTCGAGGAGTGAAAGCGATGAGGCAACTGCAAGGCGGCGGAGTCTGGAAAGTGGAAGGCGCCGATGCTTGTCGTATCTCGTATCAATCTCTCCCATCATCGCCTCCATCGAGCTCAACAGTTTATCGAGCCTAGCCACGTCAAATTCAGATTCTACAGACTTAGACAACTGTTGAGTAGCTCGCGGACTCACAGAATTTATCTCGAACTGCAGACGTTAACGATATTTTGCTGTCCAGTCCCACATTTATGTTGCAAAGATATATATATACATAGGCTGCAACACGGGCTACCAACTACGAATTTGAAGAACAGGACACGCCGTGGGCATATATTGAGCGGCACATTTATTTGAACGTTCGAAGACACGCCCCTAGATATGGCGGAGAAGCCTACCACTACAGACACAGCACAGAGCTCGTGGTCTTCTTTGGTACATTGGAACGACCTGCCTCACTGGCAGCAAGACAACGCACACATACACGCCTCATACCGCAAGGCATCGTACAGTTATGCTCGCTCGTTCACGAGCATATTGCAACTCCACAACGAGACAATCAACATCTGGTCCCATCTTGTGCCCGGACTACTGAGTCTACCAGCTGGAGCGTTCCTCTACTCGCTTCTTCAGGCTCGTTATGACAAAGCAACTAGCGAAGATCTAGCCTGCATGGCTTGTTTCTTTGTTGGGGCGGCGATGTGCCTAGGCATGAGCGCAACCTTCCATACCGTATCCAATCACTCGCCTCAAGTTGCAAGATTTTGGAATCAATTGGACTACGCAGGTATTGCCTGCCTTATTACCGGAAGCTTCATTCCGAGTGTGTACTATGGCTTCTGGTGCGAGCCGGTAAAGCAGAGACTGTATTGGACAATGGTAAGAGCTGTACCTCACCGAGATCGAGAACAGCGTTGCTCACATGATCTCCTTCTAGATCTGCACACTGGGCGTGGCATGCACTGCAGTGTCGGTTTTGCCTCGCTTCCGCACCCCTGCGTGGAGGCCAGTCAGGGCTGGAATGTTTGTGGCTATGGGACTGTCCGCCGTCTTCCCGGTGCTGGATGGGCTAGCGATGTATGGATTCTCACAGATGCAGCGCCAAATCGGCCTTTCCTGGCTGGTGCTGCAGGGGGCTCTGTATATCTTTGGTGCCGGCCTCTATGCGGTTAGTAGTCCTCATTCTCTGTTGTAGCTTTGCTGACTTGTGGATCAAAGGCGCGCTGGCCTGAGAGATGGCGTCCGGGCCAACACGATCTCATTGGGAGCAGTCATCAGCTGTTTCATGTCCTTGTGGTCATGGCTGCGGTATCGCATCTGGTGGGATTGTTGAAGGCCTTTGACTATCGGCATGGGATCCATGGAGCCGTATGTAAGGAGGTATTATAGCTTGAAGTCCGCGTTGGTGTACGATCGAGCTTGTTTGGGCGGACTCTGCTGCTTCGAAACTCTCTCGGCAAGTCTCAGCTTCATCTCCCTCGAACGGTCAGTGGTCAGATCTAAGATTGTGGCCAAATTTATAGTCAGAGTCTGAAAAGATTGGTCGTCGTTGATCAGCGTGTCTAGAACTTCCTTTGCGTGCTGAATGTCACCCTGGTAGAGATACGCGACCGCGAGGTTTTGTTTCGCCAGAGCCAGAAGAGGGCGGTGGTGCTCCATCGTTGGTCTTGTCAGCAGCTCGATGGCCGCATCAAAACGGTCATCTGCTACGGCAATGAGTGATTCCAGAATGCTCTTCTCCGGGCCGGATATGTTGGAGTACCGGACGATCTTCTGAGCCTCTCCGAGGAGACCCATGCGGATAGATAGTGTCACTTTACGCAGGGTCCATAGCCCGAGCTCTTCTTCCGTTGTCGGCTTGGTGGAATCCAGAGTCCTTCTCGCACAATCAATGTCATTCATTTCGACGAGTGCATTAACTACTCGCACGCCGACCTCTTGTAAGCGTTGGGACCACAGTTGCCGCTGAGCACTGGATAGAGTGGATGATGACAAGTATTCTCTGCACTCCGCACCTAGATCATACAGTGAAGCTACTCCGCGTCTTGGATCTGAGAACCCTATGCTCTGAAGCCTCAAGGCCTGAAGACGTAGATTAAAGGGTACGATGTGTTTTGGGAGAGGCTTATCGGCACTCTCCTCAGTCATGGTTTCGTCTTGTGGCGGCTCCGAATAATAGAAAGTAGAACCCAGGTCTTCAAGGGATTTTGCTTCTTGAGCCGCAAGGAGAATGTTTCCTGAAAGCTCAAGGCACGAGTACCGGATCGAGAGTAGGTGGAAGATTGTTTTCTGATCAGTAGGTCGAACGGCGCCGGATATCAGCACAAGTCCAGCCAAATGTGCCGCACGGAGATAGTCACATTGCGATAAAAGGTCGTTGATTTGCGCCACAGCCTCAGAAATGCTGGTTGAGGCTGGCAGTGGTTGTGGGAATGCGCGTCTGAAGGGGCCTGGAACGTCCAGCTGGGACAATGGATGATAGATGCCAGGTTCCAGGAGGAACGAGAAGTCTCGATCCGTCACTTCTTCGTACTGCTCCAGCGGATCGTTGCCGGAGTTTCCGATGGCCATAGGATGTGTACTATCGCTCGTTGCTGCTCGGACAGGCGACCTTTGAGGAGATATTGGAGACTTGACCGTAGAACTTGCCAGTGAAGGTGTTGGAGACAGAAGGTCATCTGGGGCATCAAGAGGGCCTCTTGTGGATCGACGTGGGAGTGCCGTCCGGCTCGAGGGCTTGCGAGAATGCCCGGACATATTTGGACAGTGTCAATATCGACATGAAGATCTCACCAATGCAAATGAGGCCGTGGCTCGCGTGGTTGAGCGAGTACAGTGAGCCAATCGAGCAACAGTGGAACATCCGGAGTTAGCCAGGAGCTAACGCCCCTGTACGCGAGACTGCGACCGTGAAATGGATCTGGCCACGAGTCCTCACCACGACGCGTGCTTGTTCCTCTGCATCTCACCATCATGGCGCCGGCTAAGAAGAACAAGTACTCGGTCATCTTACCGACGTACAATGAGCGCCAAAATCTACCCATCCTGATACAGATGCTGCACGATGTCTTCACCAAGGAGTAAGTGTATCCTGCGACGTATACATTGCAGCAGTTGACCATGGCAGGAAGCTTGACTGGGAGGCGATCATTGTAGATGATGCATCTCCCGATGGAACTCTTGAGCGAGCGAAACAGCTGCAGAAAGCATTCGGATCGTCACACATCGTCCTGAAGCCTCGAGCGGGAAAGCTAGGACTGGGAACAGCCTACGTTCACGGACTCCAGTTTGCGACGGGCAACTTTGTCATCATCATGGATGCCGATTTCTCACATCACCCTAAGTTCATCCCACACTTCATCAAGATCCAGGACGAAACCAACTGCGACATTGTTACGGGTACGAGATATCGATCGAACCGCGGATTGATTGGTGGTGTCTATGGTTGGGATGCAAAGCGAAAGCTGACCAGCTGCGGCGCCAACATTCTGGCCGATTTTCTACTCAACCCGGGCGTAAGCGACCTGACAGGGTCATTCCGACTATACAAGAAGGAAGCATTGGTGACGGTCATTGAGAAGACGGAATCAAAAGGCTACACGTTCCAGATGGAGATGATGACACGAGCGAAGGCTATGGGCATGAAGGTCGAAGAATGCCCTATCACCTTCGTCGATCGTCTCTATGGTGACAGCAAGCTAGGCGGTGAGGAAATCGCAGAGTACCTCAAGGGCCTGTTGTGGCTTTGGTGGACTGTATAACAGTGCCATGTCCGTGGCTTCAGACTAGGGCCTCCTCATCTATTGTTTGCGAATACCTCATACGAATAAGACCGAGCTTTTCTACGATACCCGGACTGAACGACCCCATCAACATCTGCCACAATGATCTTGTCTCTGGCGCTAGTTGACCCGGCCGCTTTCACGAACGACTTGAGTCGTATGCCGCACAGCAGTGCAGTGTCGATGTCTTACACGCGAAGCCAGCCATTTCAGCGTCCAATCAGTCATATTGATAGTCGATCGCACCATTGCGAACTGATTACTGTCCCTCGAGCCAAGGGGCAGGGATGTCTGTAGGTAAGTAGGGAGGTTTGGCTCGATATTATTCCTGCCTCGTGGACCATTCTCGCCATTCTCGCCTTAGGCTTATGAATCTCAACAGCATCGATTGCGCAACGTTGCATGCTTGTAGCACTGCCACTGCTCCCTTCATCTGCCTCAGCGGTGTCCAGTCAATGCCTCGCTCAACGTCTGCTGCTGACTACCCCCTCATCTTTCGGTATTGACCAGCGGTAATTAACACAAGCATTTCCGAAGCATTTTCGAATTGCCGTGCTGCTCCCTCTCGAAAATACAACAGCTTACCTCAGCCAAAGATGTGCTCGATGGGCTTGTGACATTTCCCTGGCGTTTCTGTGTTGATGCAAGCATCACTTGTTGTTACGACCGTAGTGGACAACGGCGGCCAGAGAGCTCCGGGGAGTTGACGCCAGGTATGTGATTGACGTCGCTGTATAGATAGATCTTGGGGTCTTTCGCAGATATGGTTGGATCAAATGATTGGCAACGGCCGTCTGCTTTCTCAGCTAGTCGTTGACTAATGAGGTGCTGTTCTGATGGCTATGTCTGCGGTCATTGCTTTCGACACCGGTAGTACAGGTAGGAATACCCGGACCGCAACGTATGGGGACCCCCATCGTCCTCAGCAAGTTCGGGTCTGCGCTCTGCTTACAACTGCATGGACCAGCCACTTGCCTTCTCTAAGAGGCCGGCGAATCGGCCATTTGGATGCTTCGTTCGGGGACACGCACAACCAGGGTCATAAACATGGACCGCACCGCCAGACCACCAACTTAGCCCCCATCCCCGCCTCCACCACCACCACCCGTCTTGCCCCCCCGCCTACACCTCCTCACATGCTTCTCCATCACCACCGCCACCGCCAACACCACCCCCCTCTGCACCATCTCACTCATCTCCTCGAACAGCCTCAGCTCCCCCACCCTCGTCAAGCTCCTTAGACTATCACTCAGGAAAACCCCCACCACCCTTCCATCCTCATCCAAATCAACGATCCGATAATTCCTGAAACTCGCCCAGCCCAACCACCCTTGCACACCGTCTTCGGCGGCGCGCGTGCGCTCCAGGCGGAAATGGCGCCTCCCTCCTCTCCCTCTCCCACCGTCACCCTCGGCAGGCACGGCAAAGTCATACTGATAGTGCCTAAGCCAGGTGCTGGTATTACGGCAGCTCTCCCAGCACACGTCGCCGTCATGCGTGTCCTTGCCGTTGAGCTTGGCGAGATCGGCCCCGAAGCCGAAGCCGAGGCGGGCGTCGCGGCTGAAGCGGAAGTGGGCGGCGGCGAGGACAGTGAATTTGGGGTGTGTGGGCGTGGAGGCGTAGAGGATTATGTCTGGGAGGGTGAGGTTGAGTTCGTGGGTTGATGCGTGGTAGAGTGGTTGAGGGGGAGGGGGAGGAGAGGTGGTGGGGTTCGGGGTGGGTGAGGAGGGGAGGAGGGAGATGGTCAGGTCGGACCAGAGGATGGTGCGCGTGAAGAGGAGGGTGCGGACGATGGGGCGGTCGAGGGTGGTGGTTGGGGTTCTTGGAGGGGATGAGGAGGAGGTGGTGGTGGGTGCGTCGGTGCTGCAGAGGGAGCTGTAGCGGAGCAGCTTGTCGTTGTCGTAGATGCTCTCTTCCGCGGTGACGAGTGTGTTTTCCGAGGGTTTTGCGCCATGTCCTCGCCAGCGCGGCAGCTCGATGTTTTCGGCCCCTGTGGACATGGAGTGGGCGTAGGGATTGTGGAAGGTGGTGCTATTGCGTGTCATGGTTGCGGTTTGTGTCATTGCACGTGCGTATGGCCTGCAGGAGGCTTTATGTGTTCAGCGTATCTTTGATCAAATCGGTTTTCTGGGCTGCGAGACGATATAGGTTTCTCCTTCACTTGCACAATGAAGTGATGGACATGCTGTAGAGGCAAAAACACGACCTTAAGCCGGATGGCGCGACTGTCATATATACGTACTTACCTCAAGCCAACAGGTCCCACCCACAGTCTAAACCCTGTCCCAAAGAAGAATACGACGATCCATCGGCCAAGGGATGGAGGGAGTCAAACGCGACCACCACGCATCGTCCTTTGCGGTACTATATCTGGAGGTGCTTGCAGATGAGCGAACAAGGCGTTCTCGAAGGCCAGAGAGAAGACATGTCATTGGGCGAAGGATCTCGACAGGTGGAGTTCTCGACGTATTCAAAAGCGCGAGTAGCTGATAGGTTGAGGTGAGCTCGCTTGGGGCGCAGCGGGAAATGTGGGGATTGCGAGGCTCAGGTCATGTCGATGATCAGTGTTGATCGATTGGCGAGGCACATGATATGGGGGATCCGGATGGTACGTTTGGCCCAAGTGGATGGTCATGTCTTTGATGTCTTTGTTAAATGTAACTATGGTCTAGCAGTAGTCGATGGTATGAAACCAAAGTCCAAAAACAGGGCCCAGAGAAGAAGCAGCTTGCACACATGCAATGCTATTGGCCGCCTCAACCAACCCACCTCCTCGCGCTCTGGAACAGCCTGATCCAGGGGTTGTAGTCGCCCCACTCCTTGGTATCCTCGTCCGGCATCCAGCTGCCAACGCCACCGAGCACGACGCGCTCCGGATGCGGCATCATGGCCAACACGCGCCCATCCGTACTGCGCACACCTGCGATGCCCTCGGGGCTGCCGTTGGGATTGAGTGGGTAGACGGTCGTGGGCGACAAGCTCTTGTTGTCGACGTAGCGGATCGGCGCAAGATGCTCGGCGCAGAAGTCATTGGCTTGCGCGGCATTCATCTGCCTCTCGTCCACCGACAGTGATCCGTCTGCTGGCACGAAACTCGCTCTGCCCTCGCCGTGCGCAACGGGGATCGGGAATGATGAGCCGTCCATGCCGTGGAAGAAGACGCTGGGTTTCATGCCCGTGCTGGCCGGAGGGTCTGATACCTTGACCATGGCAAAGCGGGCCTCGTACTGCTCACTCTCGTTACGCTCGAAGCTGGGCCACTTCTCCGCGCCAGGGATCAGATCTTTCAACTTGCTGAGCACCTGACAGCCATTGCACACACCGAGGGTGAAGGTGTCGGGCCGCTTAAAGAAGCTTGTGAATTTGGCGCGTGTTGTGGGGTGGAAAAGAATGCTCTTCGCCCAGCCTTGACCTGCGCCGAGGCAGTCACCAAAGGAGAAGCCGCCACAGAGTGCCAGGCCGGAGAAACTGGAGAGATCGACATTAGCGCCGAGATGCGTTTTGTTTGGTTGAGGTGACAGCAGGTCCGACATGTGAACGTCAATGGCAGTGAATCCGGCGGCGTCAAAGGCGAACGCCATCTCCGCGTGGCCATTGGTGCCTTGGTCGCGAAGTATGGCCACACGAGGTCGCGCGGAGGGGCGAATGAGGGAAAGAGCCGAGGCTTTGTAGGTGTTGATGTTTTCTTTCGGGGAGAAAGTGAGGTTGTAGGATAGGCCGGGGTCGGAATCGTTCGCGACGCCTGCATACTCTGAATCAGCGCATGATGGGTTATCACGCATGCGCTGCATCCAGTAAGAGGTGTTGGACCAGATTTCTTGCAGGTTTGAGCGTGGGGCCCGATAGACGAGCTTACCACCATGGTAAATTGCCAGGTTCTGTGAGGTGTCTTTCGTAGAGACGCGACCAATCTTGTGAATGAGACCGGGTGGCGGTCCGCAGGTAGCGAAGCAAGCCTTGAAGCGCTGCTCATCAGATTTGCGAACTTGGAAGACGGCGCCGAGTTCTTCGTTGAAGAGAGTCGGAATTACATCTTCAAGGTATGGGGTCGGGCAGATATCATTGATCATGATCTCGATGCCACACCGACCCGCAAAGGCCATCTCGGCAAGTGTGGTGAATAACCCACCATCTGACCGGTCATGGTAAGCCAAGACCAGATCTTGTTCGTGAAGCTGCTGGGTCGCATCGAAAAAGTCCTTGAAAAGTTGCACAGAGCGAACATCAGGAGCTTCGTCTCCGACTTGCTTGAACGCCTGGGCCAGGACTGATCCGCCAAGTGCACGATGGCCCAGAGCAAGGTCCACGAAAAAGAGCGAGGTCTCGCCAACTTCTGAGTATCGACGTAGCTGAGGGGTCCAGGTCTTGCGGATGTCGATCACCGGCGCGAATGCAGAGATGATGACCGACAATGGAGCTGTGACTTCCTTTGCCTCTTTTGTCTGTTGATCTTGCCACTTCATCTTCATCGACATGGAGTCCTTGCCGACGGGGATAGCAATGCCGAGGTCTGGACATAACTCCATCCCGATGGCCTCAACTGCTTGGTATATCGCAGCACCCTCGCCGGGCACACTTGCAGCAGACATCCAATTCGCAGAAAGTTTGACCTGGCGCAACCGATCGGGCAGATCTGCCGCCGTCAAATTCATCAGTGACTCAGCGACCGCCATGCGAGCCGACGCAGCTGCAGAGATAAGGGCCAGGGTAGGCTTCTCACCCATAGCCATGGCCTCACCAGTTTTCATACCGGTGGTGAGAGAGGTAGCTGTGACAGAGACATCTGCAACTGGGACTTGCCAAGGTCCCACCATCTGGTCCCTCGCTGTCAAGCCGCCAACCGTACGATCACCGATTGTGATCAGGAACGATTTAGAGCCAACTGCGGGGATCTGAAGTACGCGTTGGACGGCCTCATTGATGAGTATTTTATCTTCTTGGTCGGGCACATATAGCTTCAGACTTTGATCGAACACAGGCAACTGCTTCCTTGCCGCGTTGTCCGTGCGGCTCATTTTCGGCGGTTTGCCAAAAAGCACCGACATCGGTAGATCGATAGGCGGCTGTGCATTTTTGCGCTCATTATCTCGGTCGCGCAAAACGAGGCGATTTTCCGGGGAGTTGGCGATACCTTTAGCCTGACCCACAATTGAGTACCGGCACCGTTCTCTGTCGGCGATGGACCTGAACTTGTTCAAGCCTTCATCGGCGACTGCCAGCACATATCGTTCCTGAGCTTCGCAACACCAGATTTGAAGTGGGCTCATTGATTCATCAGCATTGTCAACCTCGCGTAGCTCAAATGTCGCACCTAACCCAGAATCATGCACTAGCTCCGGCAGTGCGTTGGACAGGCCGCCGGCTCCAACATCGTGGATAAACAAGATTGGGTTGCTGGAGCCGAGAGCGGAGCAAGCATTAATTACTTCCTGTGCTCGTCTCTGCATCTCAGGATTGCCACGTTGCACACTGGCAAAATCCAGTGCAGCAGATCCCTCGCCGGAGGTGACACTGGATGCTGCACCACCGCCCAAGCCAATGAGCATGGCGGGACCTCCCATAACGATGAGGTGAGAGCCTGGTTTCACGATGGTTGGGTCTTTCAGGGCATGCTGAGGGCGTACGGTACCGACACCACCAGCGATCATGATGGGTTTGTGGTAGCCACGGACTTCGGAATTGACTTCTGTGAGCAAAGTTCGGAAGTACCCAGCTGTGCACGGACGCCCAAATTCGTTGTTAAAGGCGGCACTACCGATCGGGGCATGTAGCATTATGTCGAGACTGCTGGCAATGTGGTTCGGCTTACCGTACTCTAGTTCCCAGGGTTGTTTGTGATTGGGAATCAATAGGTCCGACACGGTGAAGCCAGCCAATCCTGCTTTCGGCTTTGAGCCCCTACCTACAGCACCCTCATCGCGAATCTCACCGCCAGATCCAGTTGCAGCACCAGGAAATGGAGAGACGGCGGTGGGATGGTTATGAGTCTCGACCTTGGCCAGGAAATGGACGGTCTCCTTGGTTGGCTTCCATTGTTGGGACGAATCATCAGGATTCCACTGACTGCCAGAAAAGCCCTTGAGCACAGCTGCATTGTCGCTGTAGGCGCTTATGGTTGAGTCAGGATTCTTCCTGTGGGTATTTCGGATCATGCCAAAGAGCGTGTTGGGCTTATACTCGCCGTCGATAGTCCAGGTGGCATTAAAGATTTTGTGTCT
The DNA here is from genome assembly GCF_000365145.1 of Cyphellophora europaea CBS 101466. NCBI lineage: Eukaryota > Fungi > Ascomycota > Eurotiomycetes > Chaetothyriales > Cyphellophoraceae > Cyphellophora > Cyphellophora europaea. Next base: position 143,094 of record NW_008481802.1, on the reverse strand, counting down.
GCAGTGCTCTGAATTGACCTGAGCAAACATGAATAGCTCAACATCCGTGGGAGCCCTGCCCACAGGCCCATCTTTGGCGTAGGCATCCACCAGATACTGGATCTCCGAAGCATCCAAAGCCAAGCCGAGATCGGAGTTTAGCTGCTTAAGTACCTCGACGGGGGGGCGTTCGCCATTGTCGAGGTCATAGACACCCAATTTTCCAGGTGACTGCTGGGCAAAGGTCAGTGCCAGATCTGGTTCAGACTCAGAGATGACCTCTGTCATGCGGTCGTGCAGAAAATCGAGAAGCGACGGATCAACCCGCTTGCCATCTTTCAGACTGACGGTGATCTTGGTGCCTCGTTCTAATCTCTTCACGGTCGACTTGAGGCCGCAGACGTGGGCGATGTTGGTCGCCTTTGAGCTCCATGGCGAAATGGTACCAGGTCGGGGCAGTACGTGAAATACTTGCACATCTCCGGAGGTGTCCTGTGGGATTTGAGCATGGCCGTCCGTCAGCAATCGCACGAGCAGGTCTTTCTCATCCTCCCCAAGATCTTTGTGGAGGTCGACATAGTGTTGATACTGTCCCTGAACGTTCGCCGCTCCAATCTGGGATGCAAGCGCTTGACTCCGAAAATCCGAATAAGCGGTGGCACCCGGGATGACCTGGGGCTGATGCATGGTCACAATGCGTGTCCGTCCCCGGTCAGCTGATAAACCCCTCTCCGAGATTGTGTGGTCAGTTGGAGTGCATGTCGAGAGCCGGACGAGGGGGTCAAGAGGACATTTACGGTGCTCTAGTCAGTTAGTGCGATAGATTGGCGGTCATCTGATGTCCGAGATTGGACGCACAGCACAGCCTGACAAAATTCTTCTGCCATCAGGCACCGTTTTGCTTGGGGCCTGCACAACGACGTCAAAGGTTGTCGTTGAGAAAAGCTTGATTGGCTGGTCCTTGGCACGGCTATCTACGTCTTGGCGCCCCTTTGCCCTTTTCGCTTGGCTGCCGTCTTGCTGGCTGCGGTGCTCGGCTTCTCAGGCTGCTGACTCCCTCTCCCTCTGTTGCTCCATACCTCCCTCGCTGCTCAATCCTGTCTTCGTTACCGCTCATTCCAGAGCCAAATTCCAATTCTTCCCGAATCCCGCACACAGCCGATACCACGCTTGCACCATTCTCATCCTGTTCCATGCCCAACGCAGCCTTTCTACTCCACTTTTCTCGTGACTTTGTCTATCGAGCAGCTCTAGCCTGCCATCTGTGTCCGCTGCTATCAGCCGGTAAACCGCCCTGACCCCGACCTGCTGCCACTGCTACTGCGGCTCCCCCACGACCCACCAACATACGTCGTCCCTCAGCAGCTGCTCAGACTTTTGTCGCTTAGTCTGCTGCCACTGCTTCCCTCCTGTACACCTTCTGATTGTGTCGTTCTCTCACTCGGGTGGTCATTGGATCACCCTTTCACCGTCAAGATTTATCCGTTCCGACGCAACGACTCCTCAACCCTCCACCACCGTTCTCAGTCTTCTCGGTCCCACGACGACGTCGACTACCCCAACGCAACAGTGTCTTCTCCAACAGAGAACGAGAAAGAGAAACAGCTCCGGCGCAGCTCATACTCCTCGGCCACTCCTTCGGACGACTTCTCGCTCTGGAGTGATACGGGGGATATCGCAGAGCAGCTTGCCAACGAGGAGGATCCCCTCCGCATTGAGCTTGATCCGCTGAACAGTGAAGGTCAGAGTCTCACCGGCCACCGCGGTGGAGGTCGGAAGAAGAGGGTCGCTTTCCAACGTCAAGAGCATTCACGCTCGGGTGCTCCTGGTGACTTAGATAAGGAGGCTATCCTCATCCCCGAACCTCCACCGAGGTACGTCTCAAGGGCAGAGAAGATCCTTGCCATCATCATGTCGCCCGGAGATCCTTCCACCGCCCGCTCGCGGGGTCTGGTAGGGAAGCCCTTACTATACTTCACTAGCGTTTTCGTCTCATTAGGCGTGTTCTTGTTCGGCTATGACCAGGGTGTCATGTCCGGCATCATTACCGGTCCATATTTCAGAGACTACTTCAACCAGCCCTCACGCGCAGAAATCGGTACCATGGTCGCTATCCTGGAAGTTGGTGCTCTCATTGCCTCGTTAAGTGTTGGCCGGATTGGCGACGTGATTGGCCGGAGGAAGACTATCCTTTACGGTGCCATGATATTCTTCGTTGGCGGAATGTTACAGACTCTTGCCAACGGTATGCCGATGATGATGTTGGGCAGAATCATTGCCGGACTGGGCGTGGGTGCGCTTTCCACCATCGTTCCCGTCTATCAATCCGAGATCAGTCCCCCTCACAATCGGGGCAAGCTGGCTTGCATCGAGTTCACCGGAAACATTACCGGATATGCGGCCAGTGTGTGGGTCGACTATTTCTGTAGCTTCATCCAGAGCGACTATGCGTGGAGAGTACCGTTGCTCATGCAGTGCGTGATGGGTGCACTTCTCGGGTTCGGCAGTCTCATCATCTGCGAATCGCCCCGATGGCTGCTGGACAATGACCACGACGAGGAAGGCATCATCGTCATCGCTAATCTCTACGGCAAGGGTGATATCCACAACGACAAGGCACGCCAGGAATATCGCGAGATCAAGATGAACGTCCTGATACAGCGACAAGAGGGCGAGCGAAGTTATTCCGACATGTTTAAGCGCTACTATCGCCGAGTGTTCATCGCCATGTCTGCACAAGCATTTGCGCAGTTGAACGGCATTAATGTCATCTCGTATTACGCACCTCTTGTGTTTGAGTCCGCTGGCTGGATCGGACGAGACGCCATCCTTATGACTGGCATCAACGCTTTTACCTACCTTGCCTCGACTATCCCGCCGTGGTATGTGGTCGACAAATGGGGCCGGCGTCCGATCCTACTCAACGGAGCTGTTGCCATGATCCTTTCCTTGTCAGCAATATCTTTCTTCCTGTACCTCGACATCCCCTCGACGCCCACGCTGGTTGTTATCTTCGTTATGATATATAATGCTGCGTTCGGCGCTAGCTGGGGTCCTATTCCATGGCTTTACCCCCCAGAAATCCTTCCTCTCAGCATCCGTGCGAAGGGTGCCAGTCTCAGTACGGCCAGTAATTGGGCATTCAACTTCTTGGTTGGTGAAGTGACACCAGTGCTGCAAGAGGCCATCAAATGGCGGTTGTATCTAATGCATGCATTTTTCTGTGCCGTCAGTTTTGTTCTGGGTAAGTTGTTCCCCTCCCTGAAACTGTGCCATCCTAACATGTTCAGTTTATTTCCTGTACCCCGAAACAGCAAACGTCCGTCTGGAGGACATGAACGCATTGTTTGGAGATGCCACAACTGCTATGCCAACGCCGGCATCGCAGGCGGCAGAACAAGACTCACTTATGGGCATTGGGTCGCCATCATCCATCGATATTAGAGGTGGTGGCGTACCGGGTCAGTTTTCAGCACAAGATGCCATCCCGGGTCTGGACATCGATCCACCACATATGGAGATTGGTCCGGATGGGAAGCCGATTGAGACAAGTCGAGGCCGCCGGCCCGATGGTGAAGGCCTGGGTGGCTGGATTGGTCGCATGGTGTCACGAAACAGGGGAGAACGAAGCGCAAGTGTTAGCCAAGGCGGCCGGTATGCGAAGGTTGGTCAAGACGAAGAGGACTAGGAATTCTGACCTGCGCGTGGGCAAAAAGATGTTCAAGAAGACAGCCTGCATGATTGGCGAGAGTGCTATAGAATGGGGAATCTTGGAAGCATTTGAAAGGCGAACACTTAATGACAGGATTCTATGACATCAGAACTGGATGCTACATCAGGATCTTGAGACTCCGCAAGGAGTAAGGGCACCCTCAGCGCTTAGGCGTGTATATTTCGAATTACGAGAGCAAATTCATAGAAATCAATGTGAGATCATGCCCTCAACCATTAAAATGGTTGGACCGTGGTGCAGGTTGCCTCGGCCGCCTTACCGAACGCCAAGGCGAGGCGCAAACCTACCTTCAAGCTCAGCAAGGTGTCGTAGCAGATTGAAACATGCCTTTCAGTCCTTCAGCCTGAGTGACATACCTAAACTGGCTCTTCATAACATGTGAAGCAACTCTGGGAATTCACCCGCAACTCCAGAGTCTAGCCCAGGGTCTCCATGCGGAGCGGAGGTGATTCATTGGGTACTATCAGGCTAAATTCGCAAAGTCTTGGGAGCAGACGTCGGTAGATGGCGTGAAGCATATATAGAAGACATCGTCACGACTATCACGTTCCCATTCACCCCCGTTTTTGCCATTCACACATTCCACTCGACGCTCAACCAAACCTTACATCTCATCGCCACCACCAAAGTCATCTTACCCTCCCTACAACGCAGACAAAAGCCTCCTCCCATTCCCGCCCAGCATGCCCACAGACGCCAAAACGAGCGCCCCCTCGGCCCCCCTCGTCACACACATCTACACCGCCGACCCGTCCGCCCACGTCTTCCCCCACATCCCGGACACCATCTACATCTACCCCTCGCACGACCGGGAGACGGACATCACCTTCAACGACTCGGGCGACCAATACGACATGACCGACTATCACGTCATCAGCACCTCTTTCGCGCCCGACGCCGTCACCACCGCCCAGGGCGTCGACCACGGCGTCGCCCTCTCCGCCAAAGACGTGCCCTGGGTCAGCAAGCAGATGTGGGCGCCCGACGCGGCGTACAACGCCCAGACGGGCAAGTACCATCTGTTCTTCCCGGCGCGGGACAAGCAGGGGAGGTTTCGATTGGGTGTCGCGGTTGGGGACAAGCCCGAGGGGCCGTTTGTGCCGCAGCCGGAGCCGATGCAGGGCAGTTATAGTATCGACCCGGCGAGTTTCGTGGATGAGGATGGGAGCTGCTACGTGTATTTTGGTGGGATTTGGGGAGGGGAGTTGCAGTGCTACAAGAAGGTGCAGCCGGAGGGGGAGGGGGATTTTGATGAGAGTCAGATCGGGCCCAAGGAGCCGAGTGGGAAAGGGGTGAAAGCGCTGGGGCCCAGGGTGGGGAGGCTGAGGGAGGATATGTTGGAGTTCGATGCGGAGGGGGTGCGGGAGATCAAGATTTTGGCGCCGGAGACGGGCGAGGAGATTGATGCGGATGATCATGAGAGGAGGTTCTTTGAGGCGAGTTGGCTGCATAGAAGGGAGGATGGGAAGTATGTGTTTAGTTACAGTACGGGGGACACGCATTTCATTTGCTATGCGGTCGGGGATGGGCCGTTGGGGCCTTTTACGTATGAGGGGAAGTTGTTGGAGCCGGTGGTTGGGTGGACGAACCATCATAGTGTGGTCAAGTACAAGGGGAGGTGGTTTGTGTTCTATCATGATTGCGAGTTGAGCAAGGGGGTAAGTCATTTGAGGACGGTGAGGGTGAGGGAGGTTACGTGGTGAACAGAGAGCCTGAAAAAGACGGAGCTGGTGGAATGCCTGGAGTCATCAGGCAACTCTGATCTTGACTTTGAAGCTTAATGAGAGTCTGTCGATGGACATCGATCTTCTTCACCTACTCGCTGCACTGAGTGCTTCTACGGTCATTTTGCGGCAAGACTGGCATCGCGTGGCCAATCATCGAGGAGGTTGGAGCACGAAAGGTAGGAGATATGGCACAACGTGAACCATTTGTCAATTGTGCACTCCTGGTCTGTTGCGCCAACTGTATCGCTGCCTCCTTCCCCCCACTTCTGGGCATATACCTCAGGTAAGTGGACAAACAGCAATGGAGGGAGAGAGAGCCTTGGAGGACCTTGCCTGTGAGTATTGTCTGTGCTCACACGTCCTACTACTCTCTAACGCAGCTGGTGGTCATACACTCGGCTCGTGACGGCTGCTTCGCTGGTGAATTGGCGAATGGGCTCGTGCCCAACCGCTTCAATCCTGACCTCAGCGAGAGGCGCGGGTTGTGCTAGGCTGCAGACAAGACCGCGTGAGCCGGCCGGTGAGTGTTGTGGGACAACGGTCGGATCTGTGTTGTGTTTCGGCCAGGATCGGAGGTAGCTGCCTGCCTTCTGCGCCGAAAGAGTAGCAGGCGACGAAGAGTCTGAAGAGACTGGTCTTACCGAGATGGAATGTGGACATTGAATCTGAACATCGTTGCCATAATTGACATGGAGGGAGAAATTGGTTCGCCCTGAACTGCTGGCCCGAGCTGAAGACGGGGGATGTGCAATGGTGGGTATGTCGAAAGGAGGTGCTGATAACAGCGGGATGTACGAGGAGGATGATCGGAATCGGACCGGATGACCTTAGAGCATTGATCGCTAGTATATCATAAGATGCCCTGGAGGAGCTCCACAGCGTGACGACTGCAACCAAATCTGAGCAGCGTCATACCGGCAATGACCAAGCAGGACAGTCGAAGAGTGTTCGACGGGTTCTGTGTTGTCCTTTCACACTGTGGGGGTGGGATGTCGGTCGATTTCGATCCGGTATGCCTAAATCTGGCGTTGAAGGAGTTCTGAATGGCCGAATGAAGTTGTGATTGCCGGGCACGTATGATGCAGAGTTGTTGCGTGGCGGAGCACAGGATAGCATGATCATGGCATACTAAGCTTCCCCGTCGTGTCGCATAGATTCATATGATTGAAGTAGCATTGTCGAGTCAACGGCCACAAAGTGATTTCCTCACACATCGAGAGGATTGATGCAAGTTGCGGGTTTGGTGTGCTCTCATGCGATGATGCCCAAGCGTCCCTCCCATTGATCTTCCTGCTTGACACCGTGCTCTGCTCTCTTTTTCCGTCGCAACTCGTTCCTCTTCCGCCTCTTTTCTTCGCGCTCCTTCTCGTCCTCCTCCTCGGTCTTTTTGATGCGCTCCGTGATGTCGGTTTCGGCAAGGCGTTGTTCCTCTTCCTCCCTTTCTCTCTTCCGCTGTAATAGCATGTCTATGCGGTTGCGAACGTCCTCGAGAGTTGCTCGTTTGACCTCGCCAGACTGACCAGTATTGATCAAATGCTGCTTCGAGTTCAAGTGCTCGATGTATTGAACATTGTCCTTGTATGTGAGGTCACAGGCCTCGCAGTAGAAGCCCGCACCTTTGCCTCTTTTACCGACTCCAGCGCCTGCAGGGACCAGAGTGGATTTGCCGACCAGACTCGAGACATCGAGGCGTGAATTACGAGCAGATGTATCGTCCAGGGCGGAGGTGTCGACATGCTTGTGCCACTTCTTGCCCTGAAGCTTTGCCTCATATCGGGCCTGTGCGTCCTCTTTTCTCTCTTCGGCTTCTTTCTTTGACTTCGCGGCGTACTCTTCTCGGTTCCAGGTGCGACGAAAGTCAGTATCCGAAGCGCGGTTCTCGTAGGCGGATTTACTGCCAGACATCTTGAGCACTCGCGATGCACAGAGTGATGGCCTAGGGAGGCCGGAGAGTATTGGTACAGTGATGAAATCGAAGATCCTGGCTCAATCCCGCGAAGTTGAACTGCGCAAAAAGATGCGTCATTTGAGTCATTTGAAGAGCGGATGCCCCGCAACTTTTTTCTAGACATATGCCGACTACGGAGTCACGTCTTTGCTCGTGTTATATGCTGTGCAACCATGTCCAAGACGTCGCCGTTCAATCTGGAGACATGCGCTCGATCTAACATCCTCAGCCTGAAGCCGTACCGATGCGCGCGAGAGTAAGAGCGTGCACGCGAAAACATTGAGTCATAGACTAAGTCAAGCAGTGATTACAAGGACGACGGTCACAACATCCTCCTTGACGCAAACGAGAATGCTTACGGTCCTGGCCTCGCTCTCAACGACCAGAGGAGCCACGCCAGTGGCGACAATTCACAGCCCAAAGTCGATTTCTTGGGGCTCAACCGTTATCCAGATCCGCATCAGATCGACCTGAAAGAGAAGTTCTGTCGGTTGAGAAATACGCACCACCACACTCAGAAAGAGCTGAAGCCTGAGAACTTGTTCTGTGGTGTAGGATCAGACGAAGCAATCGATGCGCTTCTACGATGCTTCTGTGTGCCGGGCAAAGACAAAATCCTAACATGCCCTCCGACGTACGGCATGTACGCAGTCAGCGCAGACGTCAATGCTGTTGATATCGTGAAAGTGCCGCTGAACGTTCAGGATGACTTCTCCTTACAGCCTCAATTGATCAATGAGAGGCTGTCCGCGGATCCAAATATCAAGCTTGTATACATCTGCTCGCCTGGAAACCCTACCGGGGCACTGATCCGCAAGTCAGACATCAAGGCCATTCTCGAGCACCCGACGTGGAATGGAGTTATTGTGGTGGATGAAGCGTACATCGATTTCTCCCCGGACGGCTCGAGTTTGGCAGAATGGGTGCTTGAGTGGCCAAACCTGGTGGTCATGCAGACGCTGAGCAAGGCTTTTGGTCTGGCAGGTATTCGATTAGGGGTGGCGTTCAGCAGCCGGGATATCGCAGCTTTGCTGAACAACATGAAAGCACCGTACAACATTGCCAGCCCCACGAGCGCAATTGCAAACGCAGCCTTGGAGGAGCAGAATATCACAGTCATGCGGAACAACCGGGAGAAAATCATACAACAGAGGGATAGACTACTCAAAGAATTGCCCCAAATACCCGGCGTTGGGCGGTTTCTGGGCGGAACAGAATCGAATTTCTTGCTGGTTGAGCTGCTAGATGGTCAGAATGGTAAGCCAGATAATGTGACGGCGCTGGCCGTCTACGAAACAATGGCGGGGCAGCGCGGGGTCGTGGTCAGGTTTCGCGGTAAAGAGCATGGTTGCACGGGCGCCTTGAGGATCACCGTTGGCACTGCAGAGGAGGTTGACAGGTTCCTGACAGAATTGAGATCGGTCCTGCAGCAGATATATGCAGGTCGACAGGCATTGAACGGCGGCAGCAGGGATGAAGAGGCACAAGAAGTCCAGGCAAATAGTGTGATATCATAAGCATGCCTACAACATAGTTAAGGACGGGCCCGTATCCGCGCCTGCAGCAGATCGTGGTGCCTAACTCAGTCGAGCTAGGGAGGCCCACTCTCCCTCAATGCGTAATTGCCTGCCAACCTCAAATCAACCTCAAATCAACGGCTGCCAGCGCATCAAACAGGCTGCACCACTTTGAGATCACCACTCAGCTTGCGCTTCAGCCAACACACTCGACCCTGCGAGCCTGTCCATACGCTCATTATCACACCTGCATTCTCACCCTTCCCGCCGTGCCTGACAGCTCATAGTAACACCGGTTGACCAATCCGTAAACAATCGCTTGCCATAACCCTCCGCGCAAAAGGGCGCCAACTTCTCCCTCCGCCAATCTACTGTTCGTGGCTATCGCCCAATAATCTACACTGTCCGGATTGCTTCTGTCGTGCGAACTGTGCCGCATGAAATTGCCTGCTCCGAGCTACGCAGCACCCGGCGCAAACATCTTGCCATCCTCGCTTGGCCTGCGCCTACCCGCTTCCGCAATACCATCGAACTACATCTGCCTCAACATCTGCCTTGAATTGGCCTGCGACATGCCAACTAAGCACAAGCCACTGAGTCTTCCTCAGGCTGACTGAGCTGCATAAGCGAGCCGTCTTCTTTCCTTCGATCTCGCCGCCTGTCGCTGCGCAAAACACCATAACCCTCAGAGTAACGAGTATCAGGCCACATAGGCAAACATGGTCAAAGCAGATCCGAAGCAGGACTATTATGCGGATCTCGGTCTTCCTCCGACAGCTGAGCACGAAGAGATCAAGAAGCAGTTCCGCCTACTAGGTATGTCAGGCACGCTATCTCTGATTTATAGCTGATCCGTACTAGCTAAGCAGTACCATCCTGATCGCAATCCAGGCCACGAGGTCGAGTTTGTGGCCAAATTCCAGGCCGTTCAAGCCGCCCATGAGATCTTGAGCGACCCGTCAGAAAAGACCAAGTACGATCTTGCCAGAGCCCGACACGCGCGCACCGCAGCCCCTCCCCCGCCTCGGGCAAATGACGACCCATATAACTTTCGGAAACCTGCCAGGACGTCTACCGCCCCGTTCCCTCCCCCACCTCCACCACCACCCGCACCAAAGCCTAAGCACCGACAGTACCCGCAGCCTCAAGAAGCCGCTGCTTCGGCTGGGGCGGCCAAATTCAATCCCTTCACTCGTGCAGGCAACAATCAGACATGGGACCGTCAGAGGTTCGAAGAAGCGGCGAGGGCAGAAGCCGCGCGAGGCTTGTCGGGGATGCGAGCCGGTCAGCAGACACCCGAAATGCCGCCTCGACCTCCTCGACCTCACCCAACAGCCCCTCGACCTGCCTCATCAGAAATACCCAGTGGCGTCAACCCTGGCTTCCCTGGAATGGCCCGAACAGCAAGCAATCGGAGGAATGCCTACCCTGATGAAGTTCCCCATGTACCTCGCTCTGCATACTCGCACGTGCGCGCCTCAAGACCTCCGACAAACCAGACACCGGCCGATCACTGGAGTGCTCAGCCACAACCAAAAACTCGTTCTTCAGCCAGCCCCCTGCGCCATACAAAGTCATCCGAACCAGCAGGCCAACCGCAAAGACCTGGCCTCTTTGAGCGAGCACAATCAAGATACGCCTCGACAGCTGGTGAGCGGACTGAGCTCAACCCTGGCCTTAGCCGCTCATCTAGTGTTCGCAACTCTCCTGTAGAACCGAAATGGGAAGACCGCGATGCGGGTCCGTTTGGTGCCCGTCGAGTGAACCCGCAGCCGACTCGCCATCGGAGTGCCAGTCCTAAGGTGAGAACAGCTGGCAGCACTGCAGACTTCTCCTCATCTGAATCGTCCGAGGATGAGGTTATCCATATGGCTTCGAGGAAGAAGGCACAACCGCGCCCACCCAAGCCCCGGGTTGCTACAGACGACGGATTTGATACACAAGCCTCGTTCAAGAACTACACCCGCGTTGTTCCTGGCGAAGCGACGGCGAACAGTGCGAATGGCTATGTCTATCCTGCGCCCGGGCAGAAGCAGCCCACCAGAACTCCGTTTCCGAACGTCACATCTCCAGATGATATCCCATCGGACAGGACGCCTTTCAGGTATGAAATCTTGCGCACTTCCCCCAATGGACCCCGTATCAATGGCTTCCCTGCCTGGGCTGTGCCTTCAAGTGTACACATAACAAATACTGACTTTAGAAGTAATTCGTCCCCCAAACCTGATCCGGTCTTTCGCGAAGCGAATTTCAAGCACCAGGATTGGGCAGATAGGCTGCGCAGTACGGGAGGCAGCACGTCGCCAAGCAAAAAGAACGCACGGCCGAGAGCAAGGACAGGTCCTTCGGCAACGAACTCGGCCGACCAGGATGTTGAAATGGGCGATGCTACGCCGCCTAGCCACCGAGGTGAAACCAATGGAGTAGGCGTAGATAATCTGAACGACTTGAAGGAGGCTGGACCCTTTGGTACTTCTGGGTTGAATGGGGTGGATGATCTCAAGAACAACCTGCCCTTTGAATCCAAGCCGGCAAAGGATGTTAACGTCGACCCCGCCCCTCGTGTCAAACTCACCGCGGATCATCTTCCTCGGCCACCGAGACCGGTCCACGCACCGCCAGAGGACTCGCTGACACAGGAAGCTTGGTCGGAATACTGCAAGAAGATGCGCGCCTATATGGTTGAATGGAGGTCGTTCCAACGGACGATGACTGAGCACTTTCGAGCGCGACAAGATCAATATGAGAGCTGTATGCATGACGACTGGATCAGTATGCGCGCAGACGGTCCGCAGAACGATCCCGGTCCTGGGAGAGGTGGTTATGGAACCTACATGGCCATGTTGAAAGACGATGAAGTGTGTCATGCTTGGTGGGAACAGGCATTTGAGAACCACGACACTTGTATGCGCGAACTGGGCCGCTTGAGAAACGTGGTCAAAGGTATTGATGGGAGCGATGTCTCTTCGAATCAGTCAGGGTGAAAGTTTTGGTCACGGCTGGACCTGCTCGCCGACAGAGCCCCAGAACTACACTACTGTTACTCTTTGACTTAAACCTATGAGGGACACCAACGATGGACCACTGCTCTTCGATGGCTTCAGAGCTGTAGCAGCACGATGAAGGATACGAATTTTGATGGATGATACCAGGCTTTGGCCAACGAAACTAGTGTTGCTTACTCTCTGCTGATGACTTTTGCTGTGTCTTGCTGAAAGCCGGCGTAGACGGGAGATGGACCTGATAGCACTTGAGCCAGACAATCTGCATTCTGCGATGACCCATTACACCACTCAGACACATCATTTTGAATCTCCTTCGTACTGCATTCCTGACTCTATATCCTACACCGAGCGAACTTTAGACTGAAAGCCCCTTGACTGTGCAGTGAGGTCTATTCTCCGATTTGGGGAAGTGGGTCATGGAGAGACATCGCCTCACATTTCACTGCCTGATACAAATCTTCCAACACGCTTCATAAGTATATATCGTGCAGCATATGCTCGTTCCACAAGCACAGCTTGTAGCCTCACTGTCCGCAGCAGGGCGTTTCAGAAGCATGAAGCTCAACAACGTCGCCCTGCTATCCGTCAACCTCTCCTCTGATTCCGGCACCGACCAACCTCCAACCTACGACATCGACATATTAAACAGCACCATCACGACCATCACACCCAACACAACCAGCTCTTCGACCACCAACAACACATCAACACCCTCCTCCCTCCTCCTCCCAACCCTCTGCCACCCCCACATCCACCTCGACAAGCCCTACCTACTAACCTGCAACCACCACCACCCCTCCCCACCAAACCACCCAAGCTACGCCGACCTTACCCCCCGCAGCGGCACGTTCCCCGAAGCCATCGCCAACACCGCCGCCGCAAAGACTCGCTTCACCCCCGAAGACCTCCTGCTCCGCGGCCGCCAACTGCTCGCCACCTCGTTCACGCAAGGCGTGACCAGCGCGCGCTCCTTCGTCGAAGTCGACCACGTCACTGCGCTCAGAACGCTCGGGGTGGGGCTGCAATTGCAGCGGGAGTTCCGGGGGAAAGTGCGGGTGCAGCTGTGCGCGTTCGCGCAGGATCCGATCTTCAGCTCGGAGTGGGGGGAGGAGAATCGGAGGGTTTTGGAGGGGGCGCTGGCGGAGCATGCCGTTGGTGCTAATGGAAGCGGAGGCGTCGAGGCCGGTGGGGGGGTCGAGGTGCTAGGCAGCACGCCGTACGTCGAGTCCTCTCGCGACGCGAGCGTGCGGAACATAAAATGGGCGGTCGCCACGGCGCTGAAGTATGGCGTGCACTTGGACTTCCACCTCGACTATAATCTCGACGAGACCAAGGCGCCGGAGGAGCTGGTGGTGTGGGAGGTGCTGCGGCAATTGAAGGCGCAGTCGTGGCCGACTCGACGGCAGCAGGGTTCACAACAGAAGAGCAGGCCTCCGCGAACGGTGGTCCTAGGCCACTGCACGGCCCTCACCCTCCTGCCGCACACGCAGCTACAGCGCCTCGCAGCCGAGATCCACGAAGCAGACCTGCCCGTCTACTTCGTCGGCCTGCCCACGAGTGATCTGTACATGATGGGCCGCCCACCGGACACACCACCAGCATCATCATCATCACCTTCCTCTCGCGAAAGTGACGCCCAGCAACAACAGCAACAGCCAATGCACCGCCCGCGCGGCACACTCAACATCCCCCTCCTAACGCGCCAGTACGGCCTCTCCTGCTGCCTTGGCGTGAACAACGTCGGCAACGCCTTCACTCCCTTCGGCACAGGCGACCCGCTCGAAACGGCCGGATGGGGCGTCGGCCTGTACCACGCGGGCACGGAGGCGGATGCCTTGGCGCTGTATACAGCCGTGAGCACCGGGGCGCGGGAGGCAATTGGGCTGGTTGCTGCGCCAGCAGCAGGCGCAGAGGGAGACGCAGGGCGGCGGGAGGCGCAACAAGGCGTGAAAAGGGGGGATGATATCGCGGCGTTTGGGATGCTGCTGGTGCGCAATGAGGAGTGGGTGGGGTGTCCGGGGGTGTTGGGCATGAAGGTGCCGGCTAGACAGCGGTGGGGGGTTCGGGATGTGGTGTGGGATGTGCCGCGGGTTGAACTGCGGAGGGTGGTGAGGTGAGCAATGGCGTTCCTCTTGGTGTCTCTGGCGTAGGAAGAGTGGAATTTCTGTGGACAAGGGGACATAAAGACTGGAGTCAAAGTGGCTTCGAGCGAGTGCCTGCTTCAAGCTCAGCTCAATGACGAGGTATTAGAATTCTGCAACCCATAGACTGCCAATACTATAAGTGCATTGGTCGTAGGATCAAAGATCGGAGCCAATTTTAGTGAGCAATCATTCAACTTTTGATATCTATCTGCGTATCTGCATGCAATTGTATCGTTCCTTCGTTCGGGGCGCCAATCGCTATGCGTCGTGGGTGCCTGCACCCACACATCATCCGCTCTGCACCGGCGACTTCGACAGTTCATGAGGAGCCGTCCAATGTCAGTAGTATCCAGCACATACTCATGTCCATGCTCATGTGTCATCTATCGTGCAGCTCCCCATATTTTCACCCCACCGCTTCTTATGATGTCGCAAATCGCTTGACCAGTGCTTCCACACTACTTGCCAGCTTACCGGCCTCAGTGCGGTTGCCTGCTTCTGCATATACGCGCACTGCATCTTCGGTGCCACTGGCCCGCACGAAGCTGCGTCCACGGTCGTAGAGGCGAACCAAACCGTCAATCTCCTCTTGCATGCCCTTGGGTGACTCCAGCTTCCGCTCAGCATCCACAGCCTTGAAGATGCGTCGGTCAGGCACCTCGACGCGCTTCAGAAAGTTGGGCAGGTCGATGTAGGTGTTGCGCCAGTTTTCTGGAGTCCAGGATTTGTGCGCCAGCACCACCTCGGCAAACAGTAGATCGGACAGAGCATCTCCGACGGCCTGGTTGATGAGGTCGATGCAGGCGGATAGCGAGTCTAGTGCGTGTTTCTGGCCGGGGGATTTTGGGTCCGTCTCGCGAATTGTTCGAATGGCGTTCTCGCTGAACAAGATTGTGCCATGTCCGTTGGCCTCGAAGTACACGCCGATGTCGAAACGTGCCGCCGCATGGTGCAAGTGCTTAACACCAGTATTTGTGCACTCTACAGGGAGCTTGAGTACCTTTTCGACGTATTCGGTCGCGGCGCCATTGGCATAGGCGGTCTGGACGATTCCGATTTTAAGCTTGCTATCGATGCCAGCGGAGCGCGTCATGTCCGCCAAGAAGGCCGCACCTAGTGTTGCGATGCGGTCTCCATCCAAAAGGTGGAAGGTGTTGCTGCTGTCAGTATAGTAGTACACAACCCTGTCGGCATCGCCGTCAAGCGAGGCGTGGCGTTCATTGGGGTTAGCAGTGGATGTGGGAGGCGCACGCTGCTTGGTTTTGACGTAGTCGGCACCGCACTGAAGGCGTTAGTAGAAGAAGCAGAAAGGAGGAAGTACTTGTACCTCGTAGTTTAAGACGTCCGGATTCAGCGTATCGTCGTTAGTGACTTTGATATCGATGCCACCTTCTGAAGCCGAAGGGATGTACTTGACGAGTTCTCTGAGCTTGGGGCCACCCACGCCATTGGCACAGTCGACAGTCACCGGTCCTTGGATAGTACGGCCATGCATAAGAGACTTGAACGCTTTGGCCATCTTTTCGTAGTATCCCTGCTCGGTGGGCTCGCCGAACTCATAAGGGGTACCCTTTGTATTGATACAGCGAACAAGGTAGTGCAGCTGTGGCGTAGTCAGAATCCCGTAGTCGGTGTACTCGACCTTGACCGCATCAAGAGCAGCCTTGAGGGCCTTGACAAGATGAATGCCTGAGGGACGAGTGTCACGGCCGAAGATGACTTTCGCGGGACGGTCATGGATCTTCCGAAGCTCGTCTACCAACTCGTCATTAACGAGCGTCTCATATGCCTTGCCAAGCTCATTGCTGGGAGTATTAGCCAGGACAGTGGCATAGCTTTCCCATGATTGCTTTCACATGTCAGCTACACAGATGCAATGTGTGATGCGATCGTACCTCAAGCATGTCACCCTGTACTCTGTCAGTCCTGCGCTGTCCATGAAGGTATAGTACCAACCATTGGATCTACCAGCTTAACGCCATTGTCTTCTGCGGGGTTGTGAGAGGCAGTGATCATGACACCAATAGTAGCATTCCGCTTTTTGGATCTTGCAGCCGCGATGAGGCCAACCGTGTACATGACATGGTCCAAGCCAGCCTTGCTAGAACGATCAGCTGAGGGTAGTTGGATGAGGGCGCGCGCCGTACGCTTTCATGCGGAACTGTGGTCTATTAGAGAAATGTCTCGACATGTATCGTGTACACATACACCAGCAGTGCCATAGCCATACTCTTTTCCCTCGGGAATAGGGTAGGGTTCAGCTCCATTATTTATAGCATCGATCAGCTCCTGCGGCAATTGAACAGCCGTCTTAGGCTGATTGAAGATAGTACCGGTCGACATGGTATTGGGCGTGGAAAAGAGTGTGAGTTCGACGGTGCGATACGCGGAAAGAGAAGAGGAGGTCGTCGCACAAGAAAGCACGCGATCGAAGGAGGGTGTGGCGCGGAGCTGAGAGAGAGGACGTTGAAGAGACAATCCACGAAGAGGGGCAGTGGGAACTGTGTTTCAGGTTATGGTGGGGGCGGCACGGGCCCTAAAATGACGGCGTGCCCAGGCGTCTTTTCTCGCCTAAGGCACGCTTGAAGGTCTTGCCTGAATAAGGCCAAGTCGCCCGGCCGGAAGGCGTGGGGGTGGCTAAGGAAAGGACGTTGTTATTCTCCGGGACGGAGATCGTATCCTGCATCTCTATGCATCACATTACTTTCACCATGGACTTTGGTGCCCTTTTGACAGACCACCTGAACATCGATTGTGTCAAGAGTACTCGCATCCTACGAAGACAATGGCTGTCAAGCCGTTGAAATCATTCTTAGGAATATAAGCGTAACCAGGGGTCGACAACGTCGGCCGGCGGGTTTCTTGGGATCATAGCAGAGCCTATTCTGGGTGCCAATTTCATCGACAAAGTGCCCTTCAGATCACCCCGTCTCGACTTCAATATGCTGCCATGGGTATCTTGAGGGAATGAGACCTCGCAACCTCCCGCTTACGCCGCTGACTACCGCCTGTAGTAGTTCTATCGTGTTGGTGGCGACGACCCAAGGTATGCTGGCATTCGGGTCACTCATCAGACCTCTTCCTAGACGGCGCATATTCCAGTAGAAGAACTGTCCGCTGTCAGTAGGAGAAGGGGAAACGGCTCATAAGTACGAACCTGAATAGGCAAACCACTGCCAACTACTTTTGCCGGTATCCATCTCGAGAACCACAGACCTCTAATCTGGTGAGGAAGAGCCAAGGCCTGATCATCAGAGATATCAGGGTTGAGCAGCATAGTCTTCGGGAGCTGCGGCTCCAGGACGGCCGTCCTCCCCAGGCCTATCAGGTCACATGCACCGCTGTCAATAGCATCCGCCATGCCGTTTCGACTTCTGAAGCCTCCGGAAAGCTGGATCGGTATCATTGGCTGCATCTGCTCAACCCTTTCGGCGAAGTCGATGAAGGCAGCTTCGCGTATCCGGGTGCTGTCTCGTTTGGGGACCTTCTCGAGACTCCTGTTGCCAAAGCTGTTGTGTAGCTTGGAGCTCTTCTGCTCGGCGTTTCCTCCTGAGATCTCGACAAAATCCACCATACCGCACTCGACCAACCATCGCACCTGCTCCAAAGCCTCATCTTGTGTCAAGCCTCCGTCTGCCATGTAGTCGCCGCTATTGAGCTTGACACTCATACACCGTTCCGGGCCCATGACTTCACGAACCTCTTTCACCAGCCGCTTGAGGAAGGTCATTCTTCGCTCTGGATCACCTCCGTAAGCATCATTGCGTCTGTTAGTGTGTGGACTCAGGAACTCTGACACGAGGAAGCCGTGAGCAGCGTGGATCTGTACGCCGGCGAAACCAGCCTCTTTGGCGACTCTAGCTCCATCGAGAAACATCTCAACGACCTCGTCGATGTCCTCGATCGTCATGGCTTTGGGCGTGCCCAGCAACTTCTCCAAAGCAAGCTTGTCGAGCCATCCATCGCCCATCCCGATCGATACTGGTACACTCGAAGGACACAGCGCCGGCATGTCGGCCGGTCTAGTGCCCGCACCTGCCGGACTCATCCTCCCGGGATGTGCTAGCTGCACGATACAGGGCGTGCCATGCCGTTGTGCGATGCTAGCCCACTCGCGCCATTTGCTGAGGATGGGCTCTGATAGCGAGTCCTTGTGGGCACAGACGTCGCCTGCGATGCTGAAGTAGCGGCTATCGATCTGAACTTGGCCTGTGATAAGCAAGCCATACTGCGCGCTGGACCATGTGTCGTAGAGATTCCGGAATGCATCTAGGGGTGGGTCGAAATTGGGAGGTGTGGCGCAGGTTTCTTGCATAGGACATTTGACTAGCCGGTTAGGGAGCGTGACGCCGCAGGGCAGTTTCAGTGGAGAGGCGAGTATAGAGATTGAAGACCGCGATGATGAATCGTAAGGGGCCATGACGGATGGCGTAGGGACAACACTGCGCGAAGAGATATACCTCGATCGGACAGATCCCACTGTGAATAACGAGGATCAACCACGGACCTCACCGACGGCAGCGCCAGGACGTACATCTCCCTATAACGATCCGGCCAAAACCACATCGCGGCGTTATCAGGGCTGTCCGATCTCGGGAGAGTCTAGTACCTTTAGCATGGCGTCATATGCGCTATCTCGAGATAGGCACTATCATGGAAAGGGACAACAACCAATGGCCGGGTTGAGGAGCCGCGGCCCGGGCATGCTATCGTGCGTCTCTGGAGAATAATGTTGAATCTAGCTTGCATCCCAAGTACGAGATCCAGAATGAAATCGCTTATCTTAGACGTTGACGATCGCGGATCTCGAATCGTGGAGAAGTGATATCAGCGAACCACGATCCGAAGTCGAAGTCCGCGGAGCAGACTCTGAGCTGAGATCGACCATGGTCGTTGGTCTACGGCCATCGGTCGCACTACATCAGCGCGGATACTCCGTACCTAGATGCAGTGCGCCGTCCTGACTCAAGCAAGAGCGGCAGGTACGGGAGGGGCATCATTGTGAATACTGGTTCTAGACTTTATAGCATGAATCGAAAACACAGTGTCGATGCGGATCCGACTCCGCACAATCGGCATCAGCGTCTCGAAACCGCTGACAACGTCTATCAAAGGCTTACAGCTGCTACATCCTTTCTGCAGCATCGATGGAAGACGACGAAGTGCGAGTTTGTGTGAAGGTGTAGTCTAATCTGACACAGCACAGTCGTTTGACAAGGCTACCGGCGAGGTGGTGAGGCTGAAGTGGATTCCCGCAATTTTCCCCACTCGATCTTTTTTTGAAGGCGGGCGGCATGGGCATGTCTGCTCGCTCGTTACCTAGTCGCAGCAATCTCCTGCCTCAAACAAGCAACCTACCATGGGAAAGCGCGGCGGTAAAAAGGTACATGGATCTGCTCTTCCTCCCTGCGTCCAGGCTAACAGTTATCAGGGCGGCCGCGGTCGAGGCGGGTGGGGTGGCTCTCGTGGCCCTCCTCGTGACAATCGAGTCGACAAGGCAACAATTCCTCGAAAGAATGACAAGTTCGAGCAATACTATAACCAGCTTGATCTCGTGTCAGAGGAGGAAAAGCCTCAGTTATGGGAGGCTATGCGCCGCGACCTGCCCAACAGCTTTAGATTTACAGGCTCTAGATCGTTCGTTCACCACCTTTCTGCGACTTCATACGCTGACCAAATGCAGGCACGCTTTAGCAGTTCAGCAACGTCTCCGAGACTTCTACATTCCCGAAATTACCTCGATCACATACGATGGTCAGCTTGTTGAGCCTCCACAGCCAGTATCATGGTACCCAAACCAGCTCGCCTGGTTCATGACCACTCCTAAGCACATTATCCGCCGGTTCCCACCCTTCAAGTCATTCCAAAACTTCCTAGTTGCAGAGACAGATGTTGGCAATATCACTCGGCAAGAGATCGTGAGCATGATCCCGCCTCTGCTCATGGACATCAAGCCTGGAATGACGGTGCTTGACCTTTGCGCGGCGCCTGGCAGCAAGTCTGCACAGCTCATCGAGATGCTGCACGATGGCGAAGAAGAACGATCAAGGAAGGTTGCGGAGAACACGGCCAACGGCCTGGCTAGACCTGAAGGCGCCGAGTACGAGGACGATGGCCGGTCTCCAGGCCTCCTCATTGCCAACGATGTTGATTACAAACGTGCTCATATGCTGGTGCACCAGGTCAAGCGACTGAGCTCCCCCAACATCATTGTCACCAACCATGATGCGACCGTGTTCCCGTCGATCAAAATTCCTTCGGAGCCCACGACCGAGGGAAAGCCTGCTCAAAACCGATATCTCAAATTTGATCGTATTCTCGCTGATGTGCCTTGCTCCGGCGATGGCACGGCCAGAAAGAATCTTGAAATCTGGAGCAAGTGGACTCCAAGCAACGGTCTAGGCCTACATGCCACTCAAGTCAGGATCCTTGTCAGAGCACTGCAGATGCTCAAGGTCGGCGGTAGAGTCGTTTACTCGACCTGCAGTATGAATCCCGTCGAAGACGAAGCCGTGCTGTCCGCAGCCATTCAGCGCTGTGGTGGCCAGAGCTTCGTCCAGCTCGTAGAGACTGAAGGCTATCTGCCTGGTTTAAAAAGGTATGCAGGTCTCAAGAAGTGGAGTATCATGTCCAAAGCTGGCCGTATCTGGCACAGTTACGACGAAGTGCTCAATGAGCAGGCGACTCGTGGAGAAGACACTCTCAGCCGACTCACCGAGGGCATGTTTCCACCGAAAGACGATTTGCCTCTGGAGAGGGCCGTTCGCGTGTATCCCCATCAGCACGACACAGGAGCTTTCTTTATAGCCATTCTAGAGAAGAAGGCTGAGATCAAGGCCAAATCTGAAGAAAAGCCCGTTGCTGCTCCGGCTATGAAAGTCGAGACCGCTGATTCCAGCGGTACTGAGGTCAAGCTTGCAACCCAGCTAGACGGCCAAATCGCTGCAGTTCAAAATGGTGCTCAGTCACCCAAGAGGAAGAGAGATGACGAAGCTGACGTAGAGCCCGCCGTCAAACGCATAAAGGCCGATGCCAATGGATCGACCGAAGAACACGAAGCGCCTCAGCCTTCAAAGACCACCGAGACGAAGACATCTACCCCGGCTGCAGCTGCTAGCATGCTGCAACCCCCGATACAACAGAATTCCGATAGACCTCGGAAGGATCGCAATCAACCCTTCGAGGAGCCTTTCAAGTATCTATCGCCTGAGATCCCCGAGCTTGAGTCCATTCGCACCTTCTACAACCTCTCCGGACGCTTTCCATCCGATCGATTCTTAGTACGCAACCCTGCCGCCACCGCAACCAAGAATATCTACTACACCACCGCCCTCGCCAGAGATATTCTCACCGAAAACGAGGGCAAAGGCATCAAATTCGTGCATGCCGGCATCAAAATGTTTGTCAAGCAGGATGCGCCGTCGCCGGAAGTTTGCCCATGGCGGATCCAGACCGATGGTCTCAAAGTCATCGAGCCCTGGGTTGGCAGGCAGCGTGTAATCAAGCTGTGGCGCAAAGAAACACTGCGGAAGTTGCTTGTGGAGATGTTCCCACGTTTTGCTGGTGAAGAATGGCGCAATCTCGGAGAAGTCGGCGAGCAAATCCAAAACGTGGGCATGGGTTGCTGTGTGCTGGTTGTGGAGCCGCGAGCGGAAGAGGGCGATAGCGGCTTCAACGAGCGCATGGTATTTCCATTGTGGAAGAGCATACAAAGCTTGAATCTGATGTTGCCAAAGGAGGAACGGAAGGCGATGTTATTGCGCCTGTTCAACGACAGCACGGAGCTGGTCAACTTGCAACAGCACCCGGGTGGGAAAAGGCCAGAGAAGAAGGTGGAGGAGACTACAGAGCAGGTCAGGGTGCGCAACAGCAGCAGTCCAGAGAGTGATGTGCCGCCAGCTGATGCGGAAGGCGTGGATGGGGAAGACGGCGGTGTGACACTCGAGCGAGAGACTTGAAGTGAGGCCTTGAGACGATCTTCGGCTGAGCGCATTCATGACAACGGCGAGTGAACAGGATTTGTACGGTCATATCAAAAGCAATGGTATAGGATAGCGCGCGGCCAGTCACTACCATACATTGAAATTTTGCTGTCTACGATAGCGATCGAGGCAAAAGAGACACACCTGACACTGAGAGACTGTGGAGACTTGATTATCGGCCATGCAACACCATGCTACAGACTTACACGGCCTTCCCTTGACCACATCCTCACATTACAGCACAGCACATGACTTGCGACACCGCAACAACTTATCTCGTAGCAAGCCCATCATCCTTCGCATCTCCCCTCCGCCTCTTCGCATCCTCGGCGATCCACGCTGCCGCATCGTTCTTGAACAGCTCGTCCCAGCGACTCAGCGCGCTCCGGCCCTCCACCACGTCCCCAACCGCCCACGTCATGCGCGCCTGATCCAGCGCCTCGTCGACATCGTTGTCCGGACACACGATGTAGAACTTGCCCTCCTTGATGCGGTCCACACCGTACTGCGCACACTGCTGTGGCAGCCACGCGCCGGCGGGTTTCTTGTCGATGGCATCCTGCGACGGCGCCGGGCCCGGGTTGCCGGAGAGGCCCGTGTAGGTCCAGCCGGGGATGAGGAGGTGCACGGAGGCGGTGGGGTGGTGGTGCTCGTGCGAGGGGGTGCGCAGGTCGTGCGCGAGGTGCTCGGCGATGGACTTGACGGCGGATTTGGAGCAGTTGTAGGCTGGGTTGCCGGGCGGGTTGGTGATACCTTGCTTGGAGCCCGTGATGACAACGGCCGAGGGCCCCGTGGAGGCCTGGATGTTGGGGAGGAAGGTGGCGATGCCGTTGACGACGCCGAAGAGGTTAGTGTCGAGGGTTTTGTGCCAGTAGTCGACGTCGAGCCAGCGGGAGGTGCCGGACGGTTTGGGCGAGTGGCCTGCGTTGAGCATCAGGAGGTCGAGTGAGGGGCCGAAGGTGGATTTGACTTTGGTTGATACGGATTTCCAGGCTGGGAGGTCCGAGACGTCGATGGAGTAGGATTCGATTTTCAGGTCGGGCTGGGGGGATTCGGATTGGAGGAGGTCTACGGCGGCCGCTAGGTTGTCGGTGTCTCTGTCGAGGAGCGCCAGGTGCATGCCGTGTTGTCGACAGATGCGTGCAAAGGCGAATCCTACACCGCCCGCCGAGCCTGAGATGAGTGCAGTTGCTCCGGGGCGAAACACAGATGATGCCATGATTGCTTTGGGGGCTTCGCTTGGCGACTTTGTTCGAGGGGGTATGCTGTCGTCTGACTCAAGAAACCCAGAGGCCCGTATAGTAGAAGAAAAAGAACATGACGACTTAGCAGATATGGTGATATAAAAGGTGTACCCCTCGGCTGACGGGCCTCGTCGAACAATACATGACATCAGGGCGGAACGCTTGCTCCAGGCGTCCCGGAAGCTTAACTTGACGCCTAAAGCCTCCTATCTCCGTGCGCCTCAGCTTGGAACCCCCTTATACATTCTGTCAGACCTTGTGGTTATTGACAGACGGCCGACTGAGGTTCGAGCCCCTTGGACCTGTCGGCTTGGCTCGACGATCGACGGCTTTTGCACGATTGTTGTCTAGATTTGCTCTTGCTTTCCCTTGTGCCCTTCCTCTGGCTGGACACTGTACCCTATTTGAGCGCGACAGCATGCCTTCAATACCCGTTCTCTTTGCTTTCACGGTCGCCAACCTGGCTATACTCTGGCAATGGCTCCTGAAAGACGTGGTCTACGTGACCTATGGAGTCTCCCGCGTGATGGAACCCCTCTCCTCCTTCCCCTACAACTGCCGGCGCATCAACGACCACAATCTCGCCGCCTGCGAAGATGCCTGGCTGGATACATCCTCACGACAGCTCTTCCTGGCCTGCTCCAATGCTCTGGCTCGCAAGGCCTGGAACCCCGCCATTGGGCACTTCGCCGCCGAGCGCCGCAGCCGTACCGACCATATCGTTGCCCTTTCCATTGATACTCCGCACCCACAGGACCCGAACGCCTTCGATTACCGCATTCTCGGCTTGGGTGACTTCGAGAACAGCCTGGGTGAATCTTCTATCAACATGGTCGGCATGTCTGGCATGCATCAAGCCGATGGCTCTCTGCATCTGTATCTTGTCAATTCCGCCCCAACGTACAACGCCACCACGCAACGGCTCGCTCCCCAAGATGTAACCGGTCCCAACGCCACTATTGAGGTCTTTGCGCTCCCCTCTTCCTCCTCCTCCGAAGAGCTCACGCATCTTCACACCTTTTATAACCGCGAGCTCATCACAACGCCCAATCGACCTGCCCCCCTGCCCGATGGTTCTCTATACATCAGCAATGATCACGGACCGAATAAAGCCGGACTGGGATTTGCGCTCTCTCCCGTCTTGCGTACGGGGACTATTGTGCACTGTCAGCCCCCCAAAGAGCCCAACACGGAAGCGGTATGCAACCAGGTCGGCGGCAAGCATGCCTACCCTAACGGATTGCACTACAGTACGCGCGACAGCTTGCTATATGTGCCCAGCTCTGTGACCGGCAGGATTACCGTGTACGAGCCGCAGGTTGAGCTGACGAACAAGAACGGCAGTACCCTGCAGCGTGTTGCAGACATCAGCGTCGGCTACCCGATAGACAACATCTCCGAGGACGAGGATGGCGACTTGTACGCAGCAGTCTTTCCTAAGCTGTCGGAGATGATGGATTTGTTCAAGTCGAGCACGCCGATAGATGGACGCGGAGCACCGACTGCGGCTTTCAAGATCAGCAGAAAGGGCGAGACGGGGCGGAACTGGGAGGTCCAGAAGGTCGTGGAGGATCCCGTTGGGGAGACGCTGCCAGCCACGACGACGGTGGTGCGGGATAGCAAGACGGGCAGGCTATTCTTCTTTGGCGTGGTGAGTCCATGGATTGCGGTCTGCGAGCTACGGTGATTTGTATCCCGGGCAGAAGGACTAGCCAATGGATAGGAGGTTGGGCGATTGGCTTGGAAAAAGCTGGGTTTTGTGTCCAGTGCCCGAAAGGACTTCTCAGCGCTCCTAGTGTAGTCCACTAATCAGTATGCCGAGAGAAAGGAATTGCAGTCGTGCGTGTGCATACCCTGCACAGGACCAAGTCCAGTTTCGTACGAAGACCAAGCCCGGTGGGAAAAACAACTCTCGACCTTTTGCTTCCCTATCCAACAACTGCCCCTATATCAGACATGGACTTCGGCTGCCAATCTCGCCAACCCCCACCCCCAACTTAATGCTACCGCGTACCTGCGACCCGTGGAAGCTCGCTGGTGCTCCCGAGATCGTTCGTTACACCAAACTAACGAAGGCCATGAATACTGTTCTTGACAAATGTAGACTCGCGACTTGAACCACCAATCGCCCGATGCTCCATATTCTTGAAAGCCCTTCAAACCTCACCTGCCCGGTCACCGAGGCTGCTGGCGTCGAGCACGACAGTAATGACGATGTTCGCCGAAGCCGCTCCCCCGTTCCTTCAGCTGGGCCTGCCGGGTCCGTGTGGAAAGGTGGAGGATGCAGGCCAACGAAGGCTTACCAGGGCGACGACTTCACTGCACGCACCAGCGAAATCAGCCTGGCTCGGTGGTTAATGTCACGAAGGTGAGAGGAAACCCGAACCCGTGGAGGGCTGACAACGTTGAAGCGAAGCCCGAGCTCTATGGACCTAGATAGTAACAGAGGATGCTGGGATTCATTCTGACTGTTAACGGGGTGTGGGATCCGGCTGCGCCGTAGGTCCAGCAAGATGAATATGAGTGCAGGGCTGCAGGGCGGTGTGCTGCTGAAGTATTTGGGGTATGGGCTTGGGCCTGGGGCCTGGGGTCAATAGCCATTCGGGCATGTGTACGGGGAAGACGATACGCGGGGTCTTTGCAGAAGCAGAGATGCCGGAAGAAGGGACGGATTGCGTGCCGGATGTGAGGGCGTGGGAGCTGGAGAGGGCGCTGGCGGGGTTGAGGGCTTTGGTAGGGGAGTCTGTGGGGAGGGGCTTGCAGGAAGAGGAGAGGGTGAGGAAGAGGCCCGAGACGTTGTTGAGGGAGAGAGGTATGGAGGATGAGGATGGGGATGTGCGATTATACGAGGCGATGAGAGGCTCTGGAATGCGGGAGAGGATGGTCGGTGAGAGGAAGTTGCTGTGAAGGCTATAGGGGAAGAGGGCGTCGATAACAGATGCGTTCGCTCACTCGATCAACTCTGAAGTTTCATTCTGCTCCAGCTACTCAAGCTATCTAGCCTAATATGATTCATCCTCAACACATCTTAGACATTATGCGCCGCTCTACCTTCCTCTCCACCCTCCCCAAGGACCCTCACAGCTCTACAATCTACAAGCGGCCACGATCGGCCCCCCAACCCCCTGCTGCAACACCACCACATGCTGCAGCGCATTCCCCTCGGGCATCTCCAGCAACTCCAACACCTTCGGCCCGCCCGCCCACTCCTCAATCTTGACCACCTCCCTCACCACATTCCGATGCTCCAATTTCTTTCCTTTGTTCGGCCCCTTGCCCACCTTGACCACTTCCGCTCTTGCCTCATAGCTGATGACCACCACATCATACACCTCAGTCTCGACCGTCTCGCTCGCGATCTTGAGGCGGCGGTTGTCGACCTTCTCCATGCCGACGGCGAGGGGCGAGTTATTGCGCGCTTCGATGGCGTTGGACAGGATGGAGTTGAAGTCGCCTTCTTTGGCGCCCGTGCCGTCGGCGATGCCGTCGATGATGACTTGCGGCGTGAAGGCCGCGGTGCGGGACCAGCGTTTCGAGTAGGCGGCTTGGCGGGCGTCCCAGAGGGTGTTGGATTTGGTGTCTGTCCAGCCGGTGCGGTTGTTGAACTAGTGAAGGTGTAAGTTAGCTGCTGAGACAAGGGATCTGTGAGTCGATTGGGCGGTGATGCTGTTGGGAGGGCTTACGTAGGTGACGTTGTAGGTTAGCAGGAGGACGTTGTTGTTCGCCATGGCGGATTTGTGAATCAGGGGGATGGCGGCTGGGCATGCCTCGCAACCTTGGGACATGAAGAACTCGACGATGGAGAGAGGCGCGATCTCGACGAAACAGGCGTCGGTGTGGACATGGTTGGGATCGTGGGCGAGGTCAATGGTGCAGACTAGAGGGGCTTTCTTCTTGCGGAAGAAGAGAGTTCTGAAGAACGACATTTTGGTGTTGCGAGATGGGTTTGACGAGGTTCTTGTGGTGATATGGTGTCAGAGTATCTGTGTCAGAAGGGGAAGCAAAAAGCGCTGTGAAACTAATGTCCAGCTTCGCAGGTCTGCACGCTTATATAAGGGGCAACGAAGTTGGACTCCGAACAGTCTGGATCCAAGAGCAAGGAGCATTCGAAGCTGAAGATGCACCGCCCACAGGGATATGTCATGGCTTTGCTGGCTCGCAGCTTGATCACACTTACCGTGTTCTGGTGACGTATTGCTTGATCCAAATTGCTCAGGGCGGACTTGATGATACGACAGGACCATTGGCAGTGCTCACAGCTCCGTTTCGGGCTTTGCGACGCTCGACGGTAAGCGAGAGCTAGTATGTCATCCATGCTGTGTGTGGAGAGCCGGTACAGACGCATGCCAAAAGCCCCGGCCTCGTTGCTCGACGGCT
Organism: Cyphellophora europaea CBS 101466; assembly: GCF_000365145.1. Lineage (NCBI taxonomy): Eukaryota > Fungi > Ascomycota > Eurotiomycetes > Chaetothyriales > Cyphellophoraceae > Cyphellophora > Cyphellophora europaea. Next base: position 115,438 of record NW_008481802.1, on the reverse strand, counting down.
GGCGACCGGTGTGAATAGCAGCAGTGCTGGCATGGCAGAAGGACTGCCAGCTGGGGAGAGCTCCGAAGTAGTTAGTAGCCATGACCTATCAGAGTGTTGTGTTGACAGCCTTCGCAAAGCGAGGCTGAGCGGCTCGCGGAATACAGACCAGGCTCGATGCCATAATCAGGGGATGGACCCCAGAGTCAGCCCTAGGCGACACCGAGGGCACCCGTCACCAAACCCATTCTGGAGGTAGGGGACGAGCTGCATGGTTGTTCGGTTGTGTAAATGTCGCAAGCTATCAGTGGACAACCAATGACGAGGTGGTGATAACAAGGAAGCTGGGATCAAAGGCCGTCAATATGAAGTCAATGGTTCACCCGGCGTAGTCCCGCCAAGGAGACGCTAGTGTCGATGTAGAAGCATGGGGCGACGACGACACAACAGGAAAGCGCTGTGGAGCGACCACTTCTGTTCAGCAGGTTCCATAGCCTACGGTCATGGCAAATCACCTCGAACAGAGGTACCTCAGGCCGGATGCTGGAGTGGGTCTGCAGCCGATCGTCGACCACAGGCGGTGCTTTCAAAGAGTAGCAAACAGCCACCGGCAGTCGTCGACGGAGAGCTGTACTTCGGACATTAGCTCCAACAACAGGCTGACTGCATAGCACAAGTGCTTGTATCTGCCATGCAGCCGCCGCGCCTCGTTTCATCCAAGTATCGCAGCACTGGATCATACCGAGGAGGCTGCCGCCGAGCAATATCTTATGCGCCAATAGTCCGGAGACTTATACACGCGTGACGGTCTTCCAGACGTGGACTAATCTGTCCGGCGTCACGAGTCCATACTCCGGTTGTCTCTCATGGGGCTCGTTGAGGGCGAGCCTACTCAGCACCATGTACCATGGCAAAGTGTCATGAACGTGAGAGGAGACCCGCAAAGGGCTGACAACGTTGGGGCTCGAGGCCCAAGCTATATAGGTCTAATAGTAATAGAAGAGGCTAGGAGTTGACTGCCAACACAGGCAACATGACAAGCAATGCTTACTGCGTCTACACACCTCACCACGCACCTTCAAAGCATCCTCTATTGCCTACTCTAGACCAAATCAACACATTCACAGCCCATACTCATCCACCAACTCGACAAACGCCTGCACCACCTTCTCGACATCAGCCTTCTTGATCGGCACGCGATGCGGCCCATCCCACTCCACCACCGTCGTCGTCCCCGGCGCGCAATAATCCTCCACCGCCCTGCGATGCAGCTCTAACCCCTCATCCCTCAGTCCATGCACATGCAGCGTCGGCGCCCGCAGCTTCATATCCGGCCTGTCCGTAATTGCATCCATGTCCGCCTGATTGGGTAAACCACCGGCACTCTGCAACCACGGCAACGCTTCCCCCTCCGCACTCAGCGCCGCAAACGGACACCTTCCCGCGAGAATCACGCCGAACTTCCACAACACTCCTTCGGGCCCCTCCCCGTTCCCGTTCCCATTCGCCTCCAACTCCTTCCGCCGCGCCACCCCCTCCCCCCGATCCACCCTCAACTGCTGCTCATAGAGCATGCTACACGCCAATTTCGCCCCCTGACTAAACCCCCACAAGCCCACCCACTCCCCCACCCCCTCATCCCCGCGCATCGCCTCCCCCACACTCTCCCAAATCCTCTGGTGCACATCTCCCACTCCATCCACGGTCTCATGACTCGCCAACCACCGGAACCAGCGCCGGAAAGGTCCCCAGTCCTGATAGACCGGAACGACGCCGACGCCCTCGGCGCACAGGAAGGGGGCGTCGACGAAGACGAAGCGGAAGCGGTTGACCAGTAGGGGATGGGCGAGGAAGGCGCGCATTTGCGACCGGAAGATGGCGGCGTTGACGCCGCCGCCGTGCAGGCAGAGGATGCGCGGGAGGGGCAGCGTGCTGGGGTCGGGCTTGATGTCCGTCTGAGGGCGGTCCATCGTGGCAGTAGCGGTGCTGCTGAGGGTACGGAGCTTACGGAGGCGAGGGGCTCGGCTTCTCCGGGCGGGCCAGAAGGTGGTTTCCGACGGAGGAATGGGGCGGGGCGGGCTGTATGTATGTAGCGGCCGACTCGGGCGGTTTGCGACGGTAGTTCGAAGGCGTGGATGAGAACCCAGTGTCGTGCGCCGCGTGGTGAGCGCGAAGCTCATCTGAAGGCTGAGGGCTCGGCCAAGAACGCGCCCGGGGGCCTGTTCTCCGAAATGAGTGTCAAGTTTGTGGAACACCTGGCGGATTGCTCTGCAGAGTTGTAGACTTAGGTAGCTTCGTGCGCCGCTCTGGTATCCGCTCTATGTACAATCTATCTAGCAGATCTATCAGGCACTGTAAACAAGGAAAATGTATAGGTAGGTAGGGAGACAGAAACAGAGACTCGCCGAGTTGGAGAGTCTCCGATTTCGACCAGACTCTCGGTAGGATTGGAGCCGAAAACAGAAAAGGCAGGAAGGATCGGGGATATGTTTCTCCCGCGGCTATGGACGGTGACTTGGACGGCCGCACTTGGCTGGAATGCTTCACCTCCACTGTGCGTTCGGGCGCTCGAGAGCATGCTATAGTAGGAATGCTAATGCGCTTGAAGCAGCGACTGATTTTGGTGGAAGGGGTGGTGTATAATGCTGTGAACGTGATGGCACGCAATGTTCTGTCTACCACTGCAGCAAGAAAGCATGAATATTATTGCACAGCATACCCACGGCACTACATCGCAACTCTCTCGACACAACAGACATGCGAAACACACGTTGAGTGAACCAATTTCTTTGCCTTTCATCTCCCTCTTTCCGCACTATCACCACGACTCTGCTCATGACGCCCTGTGGCCGTTGCCCAAGCCACTTTCACGCTCCTCGCAGTCCACAGCCAGCACAAGCAGCTCTTCTACCCTCGTTTCCCTTTTCCAACCCCCTTCCCATATTGCGCCACGTCGAAAGGAAGTATCGGCCCAGACCGGCGACCGCCCACCGAGCTGACTCCTTTGTTTCCTCGGTTCATCTTTGGCGTGCCAGGGACGCCAGAGCTGAAACGCCGCTTGTTCTTGCGACCGACATACGGTGCCGGGTAGAAGGGCAGCATGCGTGACCCAGTCCTTTGGTTCCCCACCGAGCTGGCGCCTGGGCGTCCGTGGTTTCGTACTGGAGGCGTGCTGGGATTGCTAGAAGTATAGCGCCGCTCGGGAGCCCTGCTCAATGGCTGCCACGCCTCTCGCTTTGGGGCGACCGGCATAGCACGAGGGGCCTGTAGGTGCTTCCACTTGGTCTCAAACTCGTAGATGGCGCGATCGAGGGCGCGTTGACTCCTCCATCGTTTGGCGGGCGACGGGTACCCATGCGGATCGTCGCCTGGGCGGGCAAAGATGTTGGGAAGGCGTTTAGTGCGCTTGAAGGGCGCGGTTGGGGCGGCATCTCGGTCACGGTGACCCTCTGGGAGAGCCTTGCGCTTCCCACCTGCCTCACTCGGTTTCACTATATCTTTGCAAGTGCCTTCATGTACCTCCGTACAGCGACATGATTGACGTGTACCGAGCTCTGGCGTACTGAGATGATTCTCGTTGAGTTTTCGGTCCTCAGTCGCCGCCGCAGCGAGCAGATCCAGCTCGAATGCGGTCTTGGTGCTCTTGTCTTCCTGCACCAGCGTCATCGCAATGTCGACATTTGGGCCATTGCCGCTGGAAGCCGCATAGACAAGATCGGGCTGCGTTGGAATTTCGTGGTGCACCAAATAAGGCCTGCTCCCACCCAAAGCCACCTGGAAGCGCAGGTACGTCGATAGATCTTCGGTAATGGAACCTCGAGGGGAGTTTGATAGCCCCGGCTGCCCGCTGGTATGGGAACGAGCCGATGCGCGCCTGGTAGAGTTCCGTTGGGGCACATTCTGGCCATCTTGTGTGATGGTACTGGTCGCGAGCGCCTTATCAGGAGCATTCGCCGGAGCAGAGGCTGTCTGCTTCTCGGTTGCCCTGTCCACCGTGGAAGAGGTACTCTTCCGTTGCCACACTAGCATGTACGGGGTGAAACCTTTGGGATGTTCCTTGTCGATAGCGTCCTCGAAGCTTGATGGTTCACATTCTTTCTTGTTTATGCAATACCATTCCTTGTCAACGCACACATGTGTTTTATAATGTCCAGAATTTGCCCTACCCTGATGCGTTATGACTCCAGTGAGTTCATATTCCGGATTAAGGCGCTCTCGGTCCAGCATTAAGGGATCGGGGTCGAGATATCGTTCGAGATTGATTGTCGCAGGGATCTCCACAGAAAGGTGGTTCTTCTCAAGTATCCCATCCACCGTCCATTCAGCTCTCATCAGCTGCATGAAGAGGACTTCCGGCAGTCGACGGACGTAACGCCATCCGGGGCCCTTGAATTGGTTTCTCAGTTCCTCACGTTTTTCCGGTTGCATTGCAAGTTTTTGATCGCATTCATCGCATAGCCAGCCGTCGGCGACATATTTGAAGTAGCGTTGCATAAGATCGTCCAAGCGAAACTGGTGGTTATGGTTGGGAGGCAATCCAACCTCCCAGATAGCGTGTGCCGTCATTTGCTTTGATGTGTGGCGTATAGCGCCGTCCTTTGCGCATAAAGCACACAGCTGCCGCTGTGTGGTCAACATGGAGAAGATACTCCTGTAATCATCGTAGATTCCTCGCAGGTCACTACACAGATGTCAGTATTCTTTCAAGACATGACCTGATTGTTCCATACAGAAGGCTCTCCTCTTCTGCCGAAAGCAGCCAATTGAGGAACTCGTGTGCATCCTGTTGAGCTCTGTATTGTCTCCCAGTGGCCCATTGTTGACTGACGTTTGGTAGGTTTCGCATCTCTTTCCAGGCTTCGTCCATGGCCTTTTTGAGATCTTTGTCCGGCTTCTTTGGGTCCCAGTATACATCCCAAAGCGTCGACAGTATCTCGAAGGGATGATTATGCTCGTCGACAGGCTTTGAAATTTCCTCCGCCAAGTCTTGTGTGATGGCGTCTCGCCGGAGTTCGAGCCAACGATTTTTGATGTAAGCCATGAAAGGGTCGGTACACAAAAGCGTCAGAAGAACAGCATTGCGATAGCAGGCATTGTTGTCGTCGTTGGTGCCCCTCGGTCCGAGCCGCTGGCCTGCGCGAAGTGCAGCCACGTCTCTGGTTGATGTTGTAGCGTCATCTTCTACGGTGGTAACAGGTAGGAGAGCTCCAGACGAGTGTTTGGGAGTATGCTGATTGCGCACACTGTCGTAATGCGCAATATCATCCGCGTAGTCCTGGGCGTGCTTTGCGGCAATTTCGGCACGTTTCTTTTCTTTGGCCTCAGCATTTTGCTGGGATCTTGCCCCCTTCTTGGGCGGCATGTCGAGAAGATCCAAGGAACCCCAAATGTCGCATGTACCGCCTACTTGAGAATCTAACCGGCCGGAGAGGTACACTGCTAGGAAATGCGTAGTCCGAGAAGCATCTGAAAGTCCAGCTTTTGAGCCTGGCGCCTGCACAGAGCATCATGATGCAAACGGACAACCAACTGCGCAGGACAATGAAGCCAGCAGATGTTGAGGAGCATAACATGATGCCTCGAGCTAACCTTTGTTGCGGCGACTGCACAACAAAGGGACCGTGGCGTTGAAATAGTTGAGACGGCAGCATTGTAATCCGTTTGCGTATAACCGGCTTCGATGACATGGCAAGAAGGTGTAGGCTCCTATCTGTCTCATGGATGAGAAGCCTTGCGTCTTGAACGGGGGAGCGGCAACACCCTTGAGGACCCTGTGCCAAGTACAGCACCTGTACCGAAGGATCCGAGCGTTGTACTGGACCGTTTTGACGCATTGGCCATCACCGTTTGAGGTCTCGAGTTCTGGCGAGTCGGACCCGTCTTGGCTGGGGCGATATTGCTTATGCTCTTGTGTGTCGCATGGCACGGCTGTTCTTAGAGCGCATGTTTTCGTTGACAGATTGAGACCATGATTACCGCTTGTCAGCTTCGGATTGAGCGGCGGCGTCGACATGTGCGCTGTGGCTCGGCGTTGCAGCATTCTTTGTTCTGTGCTTCCAGATGGGCTCGCCATCTTCTGTGAATTCTGCCCATTCGAAATAGCCGCATCCTTTTGGCTCGTCGTTTGAATTGTTCTTGCCTTTGACGTCGCCTTCGGCGCGGCTACCGAGCTGACACATCCACATGTACTTGCCTCTGCTCTCTCTCTTCTTTTGGACGCATTTTAGCACGGTCGGAATTCCGCATCTGCAACGTGGAGTCTTGCTCGGATGGAACTCCTCTCGATACCAACGATAGGTGATGTTGATTCGCTTATTACCCGCGATCGGATGTGGGTCGATCGACTGAGCAGCGGCAACGCTGTGCTTCCACTCCTCTTGCATTTCTGCGTGCATAACAAGAAGCGAGTTATGTGGGAGATGGATCGCAATCTGGCCCTGTTGGTCTGCCTGAGGCCTACCTACTCCTGCAGACGGGCCACATCCAGGAGTTGTCGGAGGGGAGTCTGGTGGAACAATCTGGCGTACACGAAATTCTCGTGCAACACCCAAAGACAGGCTACCTATAACAGCACGCGGGCCTAAGTAAGACAGTTGATCGGAGTGATACCCGACCGACTGAGCTGGACCGTCGTAACAATTGACGAAAGCGGCATTGGGCTGCCATGTTGATGGTGACTGGTATTTGAGCTTCTGCCCATTAGGATAGTGTGATTTGATTCGCGAACTAATCTCGACGTTGACTGCATCTCGGACTAAGGCCGATACCTCTCGCATTACAGGTAGCAGCTCCCGCACATCGGACAAATAAGAGCCGTTGTAAAGATAGGTGTGGCGTTGCTCAGCAAGCATGGTGGGATCAAGATAGAATGACGCCGTATGGGGCGACTTGACAACATTGTCGAAGAGCCGGAAAGTTGCCGAGGAGAACGTAGGAACCTCTGGAAGGAGTTCCTCCAGCAAAGCATTGGCGAGATGTGGGGGCAAGAAATTGTGAACGATGCTGCACGGCGTATGGGCAGCAATGTCCTTCGGGAGAAACAGATGTAACGTTCGTCCCTTCTTGGTCAAACGCTGACCCGCGGGACCGCTTCTGCCAGAAGCAGGTCCTGCAAAGGCAAGAGCACTCTGCACACCGATGGTGGCAGACTTTGTCGACCTGGAGGGACTTGGAGCCTGGGGTCTGGAAGCAAGCATGCTCAGCGTCTGCTCAATCGAACCTTCGCAGCTGAGAAGAACCTCCAGAAGTTCCTCTTGTGAGTGGTCATTGTGCAGAGATGACAAAATGGCCAGTTTCACATCCGTCGAATCATCGTCTTGATTTTCGCCTCTATGCTCAAATGGAGCCCGCTGAGGTCGACCTTGATCAATGGGGTCAACGGACGACCTGCGCCTCTTGCGTGAGACGAACGCGTCCATTGCGTTCGCACGACTTCTCGAAACGTGGCCGTCCTCGAGCAGATGCCATAATGACCATAGCAGGCTTTCGATGGCAAACGCGTACTGAGGCAAAATATACGAAGAGTGGTTGCGCGGGATATAGCCAATCATTCGTGCCTCGGCTGCAGTTTGATTTCAGAGTGAAATGACTCGTACAGACATGCAGATCCAGGAAGCTCCAGGCACATTGAGACGTATTAAGCATGTCTTGAAAAAAACGTCTACGTCAATGCTGTCCCGCCATTGAATTCCCGCTCTCGCAACTTGGGAGCCAACGCGCATCAACAGCATGAAGGCAGGTCGGGCTTCCTGAATACTGCTCCTCACACTCGGCTGGATGTACTTGTATTGCGATGAATTCAACATGAACGCCGAGACTTTGCCCACCTCCTCATCACGATGCTGCAATTTCACACCCAGGGCTACCAAGGCTATGCCGTTCAATACTCACCATTCTTCGACAATCGCATCGCGGTAGCAGCTTCGGCCAACTATGGACTGGTGGGGAACGGCAGGCTGTTCATTCTGGAATTGACTCCGCAGGGCATACAATGTCTGAAGTGGTAGGGATTACTACCCCTTCTCCTAGGTCGCTGCTGACCACTCAGGTATCCTACCCAAGACGCGCTCTACGATCTCGCACACTCGGAAGCACATTCCGCCCACATTGTGACTTCGTCCGGCGACGGGTCTTTACGTTTGTACGACACGACCCTTGAACCCGAATTTCCCATCGCAACCTTTCAAGAGCACAGCCGAGAAGCCTTCTCAGTCAGGTGGAATCTTACCTCGAAAGCGACATTCGCTTCGTCATCATGGGATGGTACAGTCAAGATCTGGAATCCAGAGCGTCAACAAAGCCTGTTGACGCTGCCCACCCACTCGTGTACGTACAGCGTTCAGTGGAACCCTCACACGGACGGGGTTATCAGCGCAGTCTGCTCAGACAGCCACATGCGAATGTGGGATCTGCGCACCCCCGCCAGCGCCAGCAACCACCTCGTCCTACAAGTCCCGATCCATTCTCCTCCCATCGCGACCACCATGGGCAAGCCACAGCCCACCTTCCCACCGTCCGAAGCACTGACGCACGACTGGAACAAGTACCGAGGCTCAATCGTGGCAACAGGTGGGGTGGACAGAATTGTGCGTACATTTGATATCAGACAGCCCAAGGGTCCGATGCAGCTTCTACAAGGTCATGGTTACGCAGTGCGGAAACTCGCATGGAGTCCGCATCTGCCAGACCTGTTATTGAGTGCGAGTTATGACATGACATGCCGTGTCTGGACTGATGGCGGGGACCAGAACGCTGGCGGCGCGAGAGAGCTAGGTAGCATGGGTGCGCATACCGAGTTTGCTACTGGTGTAGACTGGTGTCTCTTTGGCAGCGAAGGATGGGCGGCGAGCTGCGGGTGGGATTCTCGGGTCTGTGTCTTCGACGTGCGCTCCCTCATGCGTGCCTAGACCAAGGCGTGGTGGTATGACTTTTGGATAGATCTTTTGGATTAGCACAGTTTTGGAGAGCCACGACGATCATCACTAACGCCTTTGAACCTGACAGCCGGCTCAGGTTACAATCCCAGTCTTCGCGCCTTGCACTCTACTCTGTAGTCCAATGAGGGAGCGAATCTGCCATCTCGTGTCGTGGTCGCCGGCGGCAGCCCTGTCGATCTGTGGGGAATGCGATCCTTAGTTTCAAGTTTCCTTTTGCGGACCGTGGCCGACTTCTCCAAGATGATAGGCCATGTCCGCCTTGACCGTCAATTTTATTTCTACGTTCCGTTCTTCCTTGCTTCCATACAGGGTTGGCGCGTCGGTGAGGGCCGAAGAGCATAGCCATCTGCATCTTTCATTTGCCGTCAGGAGAGTCAGTCGCTAAGCCGTGAAACTCGAGTATCGACAAGCCGAGTCGATATCCCACGGGGCCGGCGATCTCGCTCGAAGAGGAAGGACAATAGCTGCCAGCACAGGGAAGGGCCCGCCGGACTACCTGTATAACTGTACGTACCGCACCCCGTCAGCCTCACCATTGTTCAGGACGACCGTACCCATAAAGCCCGACACGCCTCAGCCCGCGCAACCCAAGCCGCTCCGTCCGCCAGCCATCAAGATGAAGTTCCTCCTCGCCGTGCTTCTTGCGCCCGTCACGCTCGCTCTGCCCGCCAAGCTTGACGCCCGCAGCCCTGCTCCTCTCTCTCCTCTGGAGGTGCGGCAAAGCTGTGCTGCCACCTGTGGCAACAACATCTGCTACTATGCTTCGACCGTGGACCGGGCAGTGAGTGCTGGATGCCAGCGCTACCAGGACAACAACCCTGTCAACTCGTATCCTCACACCTACAACAACTACGGTAGGTTGGCACCTATCTTAGTGCTTGGTGACCACCTGCTGACGCACATGTAGAGGGCTTCGACTTCCCCGTGTCGGGCCCCTACCAGGAGTTCCCCCTCCTGAGAAGCTTCAACAGCAATCCATACACTGGCGGCTCTCCGGGCGCAGACCGGGTCATCTTCAACGGCAACTGCCAACTGGCTGGCGTTATCACTCGTATGCATCAATCACCCTTGACCACCACTATGACCTTGGCTAATACTCATAAATCCAGACGACGGTGCTAGCGGCAACGCATTCGTCGAGTGCGAGTAAGCGGGGCCTACGACCAACACTACAATAAACACAAGGTAACGGTGCGTCTCTATAGGGATGCATTAGCGGTCATGGAGAATGGCACAGCAACCTCTGGCGAAGATATGTCGGGTGGAAATGGCACAGCGTCTGGCAGCGATGGTGATGCTGGACAAGACGATGAGTCGGGTGCGGTGAGGGTTGGGACGTCGTGGATGCTGGTGTGTTTGGGCACGGTTCTATGGGAGACCCTACTGCAGTTATGAAACGATTACGAATGCTTTCAATACTCTATCTTGGCCTGCTGCCCTGCGTGTCCAAGTCGCAGTGTCGCTATATACCAGTGTTCCAGGCTGGGTCTAGTGGTGCTTGGCGTAGAGTCAACCTCAAGTCCCTCTCATCTTCATTGCAACGTTTGTTTCCTCCTCCTCCTATTTCGGACAGCTCAGAGGGTGTTCTCAACTGCGCCTAGGCTCCACGGGCCTTGTATACACATTGCGAGCCGGTCAAATATGCACATGAGCACTACCAACAGCCACGTCCGGATTCGCCAAGTTGACAACCCCCCAGGATCTGCACCCAGGTCACTAACCGACCGGACGCCAGCCTTCATCGAGAAAATCATCTCCGGGGTGCATCCGAGCCGCCATGCAGGTCATCCAGGCACCAACAGGGGCATCAAGCCTGCTTTTTGCTTTTTGCTTTTTGATCATTTCTACATGCGATGTTGTGCCAACATCTGATTAGACACATGTCCAATTAATCGCTCTCGCCTATACCGCGTGCGAATGGGATTGGCGAGCAGAGCCCACGATTAACTGATAATGCCTGGTTTCTTGTCATCTTGGCAGCATCGGTTCGAGCCTCTCTACGATGGCGTGTCTGCTGGGTCGTGTTCTACTCAGATGCCTGTCCGTGGTGATGGACGCTAAAACCTTGACAAGCGTTCGAGGATGTTGGTACACAAACAGGTGAGCTGACTATATAGGATCGACTCTATAGCACGTCTTCTGCCACTGCCCATACGCACCACCGGCACCAAATCACCAGCATTCCTTTCAGCACACTCATTTGACCTCTCTTTGACAATGGCCTCCCGACTTATTGCCTTCTTGCCCCTTGTCGCTCAGCTTGCAGCAGCGCAGTCCTCTGGTACATTTGACTTCTTGACATACAACGTCGCCGGTCTGCCGGCTTTTCTTTCCGACAATGGGGTTCCCGGCGACAAGGGAACCAATGCTAACACCATCGGCTCCAAGCTCGCCGAGCGTGCTTACGACGTTGTCCATCTGCAAGAGGTATGTGACGTCCCACGACGCGCCAAGTGTGACTGACATGACAAGGACTTCAACTACCATGCGTACATCTACGCAACCGATAACCATCCTCACCGTACGCCAACTACGGGCGGCGTGCCTTTCGGCAGTGGTCTCAACACAGTGGCCAACTACCCATGGAGCACCTTCAGCCAAGTAAAGTGGGATCGGTGCTACATCAACGAGGCCGACTGCTTGACCCCCAAGGGCTTCTCCTTCATGCGCATGCAAATAGCTGAGGGCGTCGAGGTCGACCTCTACAATCTGCACGCCGATGCCGGGTGAGTACTCACGCTCAAAATCCTTGTATTCTAGCTAACATCATCGCACAGTTCCGCACAAGGTGACATCAGCGCCCGTCGCGCCGGCGTCGAGCAACTGCTCGCATATATTTCATCCAACTCCGCCGGGCGCCCCGTCATCATCGGTGGCGACACAAACGACCGCTGGACCAACTCCGGCCTGAGCATCAACCTGCTCACCGACGCCGGCTTCGTAGACCCATGGGTCGAGCTGATCAAGGGCGGCAACACCCCAGTGCCTGGAAGCCCAGCCAACGGCTGCCCGAGAATCGCGCCAAACAACGACTGTGAGGTCGTCGACAAGGTCTTCTATCGTTCTGGAGACTCGATTAGCTTGTCCGCGATGAACTGGAACTATGAGTCGACGTTCTTTGTGCAGCCGGATGGCAGCGAACTGTCAGACCATAACCCGATTCTCGTCGAGTTTGCGTATTCTAGTGCTTGAGGTTTTATATAAGCAATGTTGTGTTGAGCGGATACAGGCACTTTCACTGCCTGACCATATACACCGGTGTCAAGAGGATACATATAATACATAATGAGATTTAACGGGTCTCTCCATACCTCCTCTTCCTCTGAAAGCATACCTACCCACCCCTCACACTCGACCACCCATCAGGCTGTCTCATTCGTATTTTCATGCCGCAGCAAAGCATTTCCCTCGGACATTCCCAATATAAGCCAAACTCCACCCATCGAACTCCACCTCGTCCACTTTCCAACACCTTGCCATAAGACGTTATTCCGAGACCCACCCTTCACCGCCCCATCCAATCGCCATACGCCCTCACCCAACGTGTGTTCCCTCGCCTACATCCACTAATCTAATCTATTCTGCCTTACCTACTACTGTGGTACCCACCTCACCAGTCTTCACTTCATCCCACCTCAACCTCCCTCCTCCGTACTCCACAACCATCCCTTATCCTCTCTGCCAACCGCCCCGGAACGCCCACCGGCGGCCACACACGTGCTCGCCGAACCGCCATCCTATCGACGCGCATAACCCGCTTAAGACCGTGAAAGGGCCGCCCACCTGAAGACGGAAATTGAAATTGAAATGTTCCTCTTGGCTCATCATCCATCACCCATCACCCTCACCCTTCACCACCCACGGCGACGTCCTGTACGGAGTAATTTATTGTACACAATTTTCTCCGCCCGCCCATGCACTCGTCCACCAAGTCCCTGCAAGTCCCAACTAGGCCGGGGCCGGCCTACTGTATTCGGATTTTCAACCTCTCCTGGCGACAGAAAGGACCAAAATAGTAAGCCATTGAGAAGCTCCCTCTCCAGCCGTGCTCACGTCCACGGGCCGCCGAACTTGTTGTAAGGAGTTTGCTGCATGTCACCTCAGACCACGGTTTGGGCTATCCCATCCTGATTTCATCGCTTTCCTAGGGGAAAAGTAGATACTGCGTGACCTGAGTGCGGGCCTGATGTACGCTCACCGGGGGAGACATGCACTTGCACTCGGGATGTTTTTTTCTTACTGTGATGCCCGATGCACGATGGCGCCGTTTTGGAACTTCCCGTGCCGAGTCTCTTACCGTACGGAGTAAACGTTGACGCTATGGACCGCTATGGACCGCTACGGATAAGCGAGATGGGGAACACACACGCCATGGCTTGGGAACCGAGCACGTGTATCCCGAACTCTGCGAGACTGAAGTTTTAGCGCATAAAGAGGCGGGTACGTGTGTTTTCGAACATACATATATACATATTAGAGCCGTTGGTATATAGACTCACACCACCCACCACGACTCTTTAGGCAGGCCGCCTCGGTTCCATCTTGACGGGCAATCACACTTTCCCTTTTGCTGTCACGATGAAGTACACCGCTACCCTCCTCGGCCTCCTCTCCCTCGCCGGCGCGCAATACCCCGCCGGCGGCGGCGGCGGCGGCAGACCCGGCAATGGCAACGGCAACGGCAACCCCTTCCCAGGCCGACCTGGCCAGCCTGGCCCACCCAGACCACCACCAGGCGGCCCAGGTCCAACACGTCCCCCGCCCCCGCCCCCACCGCCAGGTACAGGGCCCGGTGGCGGTGGTGATGAGGGCTTCAACCCGCTCGAGCACCTTGGCGCTAATAGCCCTTGGTTTCCAGGTCAGTGTGACCCTTACCATAATACCGCCACGGCGTCCAAGACAGCTGAAAATGATTGATTCCCAGGTCCCAATGTGTTCGGCATCTCACCCGAGGCGCCGGAAGGATGCAAGGTGGACCAGGCGGTGTACATCGCCAGGCATGGCAGCCGGTATCCAGACCCGGGAGCCTACAACGGCTGGCTGACGCTGTATGAAACCGTGAGTCTGAAAAACAATAGCTCTCTTAAACTCCTGTGCCAGTAGGGAGAGGCTGACACTGCTATTCCTCCCCACAGCTGCAAGCCGCCAACTTCACCGCGACGGGACCGCTGGCGTTCTTGCCAGATTGGGAGCCGGTGATTGACTTCCCGGACCAACAGCTCCGCCAGCTGTCTCCGGGGGGCTATGATGAGCTGTGAGTTGCCTCACGGGCCATGTCGGCCACGAGGACCGCTGGTTTGCTGACGGAAATGCAGACAAACCTTGGGCGTGGAGCTCCGCACCCGCTACCCAGGCTGGTACGAGTACGGCAGCCCCTTCCGCGTCTTCTCCAACGACTACGAGCGCACCGTCGACTCGGCGCGCCTCTTCGCACGTGGCTACCTGGGCCCCAACGCCACCACGCTGGGCCAGATCCACCCGATCCTAGCCTCCGATGACTCGGTCGTTGCCAACAGCCTCGCCACCTCCGACTCGTGCCCCACGTACGACGACCGCTCCGGCCGCGGCTACGCCGACGTCTGGGACTCCATCTACCTCCCCCCGATCGCCGAGCGCCTCAACGGCTTCGTGACGGGGGACCTGAACCTCACGGCGGACAACGTTTCGAATTTCCCGTACCTGTGCGGCTTCGAGACGCAGATCACGCGGCGCGTCAGCCCCTTCTGCGCCGTCTTCACGCCCGACGAGATCCTGCAGTACGAGTACCGCCAGGACCTGCGCTACTGGTACGGTACTGGCCCGGGTAGCTTCCGCAACACGAGCGTCATGCTGCCCGTGATCCAGGGCGTAGTGGATCTGTTGCAGTCCGGGCCCGACACGCCGGTCAAGGGCGCGGAGCCTGGCCAGCAGGATACGGTGGGCCCGCTGAGCGTGGCGTTCACGCACGACAACCAGATCAATCAGATGGCGTCCAGCCTGGGAATATTCGATGCGCAGCCGCCCCTGGCGGCGGATGCGATGAATAGCAGTCGCATCTACGTGAGCAGTCGCAATAACCCGATGAGAGGCACCGTGGCGTTTGAGCGCTTGACTTGCGGTGCGGGAGCCACGGAGGATAAGTATCTGCGGCTCTTGCTCAATGATGCCGTGTATCCGGTGCCAGCGTGCTCGGAGGGACCTGGGATGTCATGCCCGCTGCAGCGGTACAATGAAGAGGTGCTGGCACGGAAATGGGCCGAATCCGGGGACTTTGAGGAGTTCTGTGAGTTGCCGGAGGGCAGCGTCACCACCAGCGAAACGGGCGGCGTCACTTTCTTCACGGACTTGACATTGGCTGCAATAAGGACGGTGCAGCCATGACAGAGAGCCCATGGGAGAGTTTTGTGTGTGTCTAAGCAAGGCTTGTAGCTTTCTGGCGGTGGAATGAGTCTACCGAGACGTGTCAAGACCTTCAATTTGAAACCTTCGTGCACTGATCCTCTCCTTTCGAGGCAGACCATATACTAGTTGCTCGACGGCTGCTGCAGATTCCGCGATCTTGGCTTGTATGTGCGG
The DNA here is from genome assembly GCF_000365145.1 of Cyphellophora europaea CBS 101466. Taxonomy (NCBI): domain Eukaryota; kingdom Fungi; phylum Ascomycota; class Eurotiomycetes; order Chaetothyriales; family Cyphellophoraceae; genus Cyphellophora; species Cyphellophora europaea. The sequence goes on along the minus strand of NW_008481802.1, from coordinate 99,968 downwards.
AGGAAAAGTGTCTGGGTCGCCCTTAATCTCCACAGGCTTCGACGATGGAGAGGGTCTTGATCGGTACGTTGTAAGGGATGTGTTTGGCGACGAATCTGATCTGGAAGGCTTGTCGGAGGAGGATCTCGAGCTAGGCTTGTCGGTTAAGTCGTCGCTATGATGTCTCGCGGCTGGATGGTTCTTGTTCTGGAGAAGTTTGCCTTTCTCATAGTAGTACGGCGCGATTCCTGGCCCAAGGTCAAAGTTGTTGCCTCTGCCATGTGGTGTGAGAGGGCGCGTCTGAGTGCTTGATGAAGGCGATTGCCGTTGAGCAGAGCGAGTGTCAGAGCCGGATTTCGAGCGAGTATGGCCTCTCCTCGGGCGCCCAGTGTTCTGAAAACGTACTTGTTCGCGGGCCCAATACTCAGTTTCTTGTTGGCGCCGTTGGGCTGTAGCGGGCCGAGGTGCGTTACTGCTCGTCTTGCCTGGGTTGTCATTCTCGAGCCAAATATAGGGGGGCAGGTTGTTCCATGGATCTTCTGGAATCTGTATTTCAGGAACATCCTCAGCCTCGCGCTCGGCAATAGGCTGACCCTCCGGCATGTTCTGTTGCTGATCTTGTGTTGATGACAGGTCAGCTCCTTCGACATTCTCAACCCAAACGCCCGATCTCTGTCGCATCCTGATGGGTACACCGTCACGAGTAGTTTCGCGTACTGAGGGTTGAGGTCGCCTCGGAGTGTGCTGTGTGGGTGTCACGACGGCTTGCTGTACGGTGCTTTCATGCCCGCCTGGCACTGCACTCTCCTCGTCTGTTGCTACACGACGAGGACCGTCTTCCCGCGAGCCTAGACTATGTATCATGCCCTCGATGCCAGTAGTGTTCGGTTCCACGGAGTCCGACACATGATCCTGCGGTTGTACGGATTGAGATTGCTTCTCACTACCTCCAGGCTTCATCTTGGTGACGACGGTGCTTGCAGCAGCTTTGAGTTGGGAAGCAATATTAAGCTTGTTTTCCGAAGACTTTGGCTCAGAGCTTTGAGCAACAATTGGGGCAGGTGCCGCGGCCGACTCTTCCAGAGTCGAATCTGGTTGGCTGCCCATGGCTTGAGAGCCGTCGTACATTGTAGTAGCCTGGCCTATCGGCGAATCAGGCGAATTTCTGTAGTATCTCGCAGTGCGAGTTTTTTTGGCTTGAGTGAAGCTCGTCCGAGAAGAATGGGAAGTCCGTGTCCCGTCTCTGGAGCCCGTGCTGGGTCCTTCGACAGACGAGTTCCAACTGCCAGGAGAGTCATCATCCGATATGTACCACGAGGCGGAGTCAGACTGCAAATGCTTTGGGTCGGAGTCATTGCTAATTGATGCTTGGCCATTGCTCGAAGAGCTCCCATCTCCAGAACCCTTATCCTCACTAGAGACGCGAATTGCCGTTTCGACGGAAGCTGCGGTGCTCTGTGTTGACCTCGCGCTGGATGAAAGTGAAGGACTTTCGGGGTGGCCGTTTTCATCGCCTGGTTCTTCAATAACCTTGGACAGTCTCGCAATTTGCGCCCGATCCCTTAGGACCGCCTGTTGAGGCTGCCGGGTGTCAGAGGCATGAGGCAGATTACTCTCATCCTCGGACTCTGTGACCGATGGTTGCGTCTGCGCATTGGATCTTGCGGCAAGGGTCTTTAGCCACAACGGCGTCGACTGTAACTGTCGTTGCTGACGCGCATGCACTTGCTGGAGATTCGTGGCATAGCTATCCATTAATGAATCAACCGTGTGGCCGCGAAAACGCTGCGCAATCGGAGAATGGTGCTCTGATGTGGTTAATTCCCAGAGGTTTCGATGTGGCGATAGGCAACAATTCGCGGCCGCGACGTACACAATAGAAGGACTTTTGAAGGGCACACGGCACGGAATCCTGCAGCCGTTCTTTGTAGTTTAGGCCTAAAGATGTCGTCAACGTCATCTGCGCAAATCGCCTGGGTTACCCCTGTCAAAGCAGGTACGCAGAACAGGGGGAGAAGGACCATCGACAACGCCGAGGGGCTGGAATGGGATTTTGCTTTTGGATCCGGGCTCATCGGGTCTGCAGTACCTAGTAGTTGTCGACGAATGTCTGTGCATTGTTTAGGCGGAAATGTACTCCCGAAGTAGCCACCATCAAAACTATCATGGTTTTCATCACCACAAGGATTTGGTCCCGCTGGCAGAGCGCGGGACGTCGTGATCGAGTAGCTAGCAACAGTAGGGACCCGAGATAAGCCTTGCCGTGGAAGCGGCTTCACGCCAGGGTATGCTGCGGGAGCCAAAAGGTAAGCATTCCATCGAGTCCGTGCTTTGCAGCTGAGGTTAGGCATTGGTGAGAAAAGGGTTCAGCTAGTGAAGTTGCATTCGAAGAAGTCATGTTGCAGACTGCACACCGCTGCAGCAAGAGCCGTGGCCGTTTTTATGCTTTGCGCGGATTGTGGTCGCAATCAGAATGACCGCGCCAGTATGGTGGATGAGCAGGGGTGCCCGTAAGTGCCCGCAGCACGAAGGCATAGAAAAAGTAGGCCTGCAACGTCTGATGCCGTCTAGCAGCGAGGACTTGACTCTCGGTAGACAAAGCGGTCCCAATCGGAAATTTTTGATCAGGTTCGGGATGGACGCACTTTGTGCTCGCAAACTGATGAGATGTGCTGGCAGCGGCAACGACAGGCGAAGAAGCGCGTCGAGTGCACGAGTCGGTGCTGGCAGTTGGGAACCCCGCCATGACTCGCCGCCGCTGCCTCGCCACTTGGCACTGCCTGACGACGAATCTTGTCTACCAACTGACTCACGGTCTGTTCCTTTCATGCCGTTATACCCTCATAGATCACATGCCGCCACACAATACATCCGAATCTTCGTAATTGTCCATCTGACATCGTTTCTCATCACGCGATCCGTGCTCGAGTCATACAGGTATACCGGACCAGCTCGGGCTCCTTCGCAGCGGCGTGAGCCTGCACCTCGAGGCACTGTTTCCCCCAAGCCATACACAGATCGGACACAACCATTGGAGCGCACGGCAACAGCGAATATAATGCCCAAGCCAAAGACGGAGAACACCAAGAAGGTGGCCGGCAACGCCAAAAAGGCAGAAGCCGCGGCTCAGAAGCAGGCTGTGGCAGATGCGGCCGCCGAACGCGCAGAGGCAGAGAAGTGGGATAAGGGTGCCAAAAGCAACTCTAAGAAACAGTCTGCCGAAGAAAAGAAAGCCTCGGCGGCGGCGGCAAAAGCAGAGCGGGAAAGACTGTTAGCAGAAGAAGAGGCGAGTCAACCATCTAAGCCTAAAGGTGCGGGAAAGAAGACGGCCGAGAAGAAGACCAGAGGCACACTTGATCTATCGCAACTCGACGCCCCCGCGTCTAAACAGACGGCGCTCAATGCTACGGGCATTGATAACGCACTCGATGCCTTGTCCTTGACCAACGACCAGAAAGGCATGAAGATGGATCGTCATCCGGAACGAAGATTCGCTGCCGCGTACAAGGCCTATGAAGAAAGGCGTCTGCCTGAGGTCAAGCAAGAAAACCCTGGGTTACGGCGAAATCAGCAGATCGAGCAGATCCGGAAGGAGTTCGAGAAACACCCCGAAAATCCATTTAACGCCGAGACCAATGTTCGATTCGACGCCAGCAGAGAGGAGATTGCAGATGCGCAGAAACGTGTCAAGGAGGGTGTTGAGAAACGTCTGGGGGAGAAGTGAGCTGGTGTTCGTAGCTTCCCAGCACAAGCTGGGATAGACCTACTCGCCGATGAAGTCCTCGCAGCTTCTACCAATCACTGACACGCGGTATTGAGATCGCCCACGATCATCAACCAGTGTTCACGCTGTACAGCTGGAGCCTACCATCTGCGGCGTCAGATGTGTCGGACACGCGCTCCCCTAGTGATGATTCACATCGGTGACCTCACGATATAGACATGAATAGATGCGATACTGCTTTACCTTTCGACCAGTCGACCAAGCTCGATACTCATCACTTGGCAAGGATACTATACGACATGGACGAGGTTAGCATCTCCAGTCGCACGCTTACTTCAAACCACACACAAGACCGGTCGCAGCTCATTTGAAAAACCCCTGCCGGTGATAGCGCTCCGCCATGCGCGGCACTTTGGTCAGACATCTGCTCTATTTTCCTAAACCTCGTGTTGAGCTCTGCTCTGTTGCCTTCACCTGCACTTGACTTCACTCCTATAAACAGAAGCAGTTGCTCTCTCGCATCATACAGACTCATTCGCAGCGCCTATCGCAGCGCCCACTATCCTCATTCTGATCCCTCTGATACCTACGCCAGGATGCCTCCAACGTGCACCTTCGAAGTATGGTAGTCTTGATACCGCAACTCAGGCCACCTTGGCCCATCGTTGAGCATGCTCTATCCACAGAGCACAAAAGCTCAGCTGCTTGTCTGGATCCTGGTTATGCTCTAGTTGGGGTGCGGGCTCGTCGACCCGCGCTATCAGACTTCAGGCAGAAACACTTGGCCGAGGAAATCAAAACAACCATAACCATATTCTTGGTTGAGCTGCACATGACCCGACTGGTCAACATGAATCTTCCCACCATGGCATACACACATCTCCACCAAGTCTGTCCACGGCCGCCCCTCATGCACACTGACCTCGAGCCTGCAAAAATCGAAGGCTCATTGGTTACTACTGTATTCGTCCCCCTTCTTCTCTTGCCAATGTCTTCAGCTGAGGCCAGCAGCCTACTTCCCTACACAAATTGTATCGAATTGACTATTGGCTCCGTCAAGTAACGCCAAAGTGCACGAACGACTGCAGATCCACTGACCACGCCTTACCATGGCAGCCAGTCTCGACCGTGTCGACCAAACCGACGTGTTTACGCCCATCTCAGTCGACGAATCTCACCATCTCGTGGGAAATTTCACCGAACACACCAGGTACTTCGAGTATGGAACCGGCAATTCCACAAGCCGCGATACCACGGTACGAATATGGGCGGGGATGAACGTCCCTGGAAGCGACACGGGCCAAGGCAGAACCCAAGGCAAGGTCCCCATGGTAACTCTGTACGACGAACGGGGCCAAGTCATAGGAAAGAGCTGCAAGGCCCAGCCATTTATTCTAGGCGACAGCTGGATCGATCCGGTCATACACACGTGGAAGGGCGCAAAGATCGACCGTCCGGCCTATGTGCAACTGTCACAAAGTAAGTCCATCTTCGACAGCAGCTGAGCCATCACACAGAGCATGGGGCGCTGACCGCCGCAGCCGACGTCGACGCCCTCTGCATCTCCGCCATCGAAATCATCTACCCCGACGACGGCTCCGCCCTGATCTACGGCGATATCCCGCACAAAACCTGCGGCTGGCTAGGCTACCCATCCGTCAGCAAAGTCAACCCCAGGGAAGGCCGTCCCGACCTCCGCAACCCTAACGCCACCACCGGCTACCCGGCCTCCTGCTTCTGGCTCGGCGGGAGATCCCCTCCCCCCAAACACGAAGTCTTCAACCCCAGCAAACACATGGCCGCCAGCGTCGCCTTCCACATCCGCGACTTCGACGGCAAGAACGAGTCCGTCCAGGCCTACAACCGCAACACAGACCTGCTCTGCAAGAGCACCCCGCGCATGCAGGCCCACTCAAGCATCCCGGACAGCATCGCCATCTTCAGTCCCCCGCTGATGTACGGCCACGAAGAGCGCTTCGCCAACGGCTCCACCGCCGTCCCCAGCTACCTCGACCCCATGTACGTCGTCGACACCGAGGTCTTCGACCACAGCGCCATGGCGGCTTGGCCACAGAGCGACAGCTACAGCGACGCGAACTCCAAGGCCTGTGATCCGAGTGTGAAACTCGCGCGAGCCGGCGACGACGACGATCCCACTCCCCAGAACTACGACGACGATACCGACAAAGCTCCACTCTCGCAGCTCTTCGCCAACTACCTCGTCATCTCCGCCGGCGAAAGCCTCTTGCATTCTGCCGAGGCCGTGTGTGCTAACTCAAACATCCTGGGGCCCAACTACTGGAATAGCTTCGAGGAGCTCTTTTGTGAGACGCAGACGCGGACGCTCTGGCACGGCTGTAACGGTACGGAAAATGTTGGCGGGTGCTTTGACGGGGCGCAGATGGCGTTGTTGGGCCCGCATGCTGCTGGGCACTTGGTCGAGCATTCGAAAGGAAACAATGGAAATGGCTCGGTGAGTATGGCGGCGGTGGCGGCGGTGGCGGCGGCGGCGGCGGCGCCGGTTTTGAAGAAGTTTATGCATTGTCGGCACATTGTTTAAGGAGTCCTATGCCAGGAGAGCTAGTTGCTGCATGAAGGGTCGGATCAATGATTAGGCTGGGATCGGCAGTATAGGACTTATACTGAAGGACTCAACGAATCATCAGTCTCAACAATAATGGTATTTTATTCAGTCGCATCAACAGCGTTGCTACGGTGATCCTACAGCGTATACCGATAATCCGGCTGACACTGCCACCTGTGCGCCAACGTCCAGCTCTCCGTATCGCGATCCGTGCCCTGCAGACTGGCATCATGCTCCAGCGCCCGCGCGAGCTTCCGATTGCGCCACGCCAGGTAAAACCGCAGCGTGGTCGCGAGCAGGATACACGCGCCGGAGAACGCGACATTGGCGACGTTGGCCTGCCAGTACCTGGGGCCCTGGGACTTGGGGTAAAAGTAGCTGGCGTAGATGCTCGCGAGGTTTGAGCCGGCGTTGACGACGGCGTAGGAGACGGCGCGCTTGGACGAGGGCCGCGGCAGCGTGGTGGAGACCCAGGACAGGATGCAGCCGAAACTGCCGTAGATGCTCATCATCATGAAGGTGGCGGTGTAGCGGGCGGCGACGTTGAGGGTGCAAGCCGAGATGATGAAGCCGACGCTGCAGAAGACCTGCGGCCAGAGGATGTGCAGCCAGCGCTCGTTGGTCTTGTCGCTGTGCCAGGAGTTGGTGATGCCGAGGATCGCGGCGAAGACGTAGGGCGGCGCGGAGAGCAGGAGTGTCTCGGTCTGCGGGTAGCCCAGCGTCTGCACGATCGTGGGGAAGAAGTTGGTGAAGGCCGCGGCGGTGTTGAGGCCGAGCTGCATGAACCAGATCAGGTACAGCGCTGGATCGCTGAAGGCCATTTTCAGGCCGGTGAAGGCGCCTTCGGCTTGGTGGTCGTCCTCCTCGTTGGCTTCTTCGGCGATGCGCAGCACGGCGAGCTTGCGCTCCTCGTCGGAGAGCCATTTGGTGTCGGCGGGATAGTCGGGGAGCACGAAGCAGGCCACGATCGCGACGGGGATCGTCGCCGTGCCCTCAATGATGAACAGCCATCGCCAGTCCGCGATGCCGGCTTTGCCGTCCATGCCGCCCATGATGGCGCTGCCGAGGAGGCCACCAAAAGCTCCCGCCATTTGTCCGGCGGCGTAAAGAATTGAGATACGTTTGGCGAGTTCCTTTTTTGTATCTGGGTCAGTGGGTCAGCAAAGATACGACTGCGAGGGAACCGCATAAGAACTTACACCATGACGAGAACAGGAACAGGGCACCGGGAAAGAATGGCGCTTCTACGAATCCGAGAAGAAAGCGTAACGCAATCATTCCCGAGTAGCTCTGCACCGCGCCGGAGCAAGCGCTGACCACTGCCCAGCAGCACATGACGACGGGCAAAAACACTGAAGGTCGTACTTTGTCAAGAATCATGTTAGTTGGGATCTGCGTCAGGATATAGCCGACGAAGAAGATCGAGATGATGGTGTTATACTGCGTTCCTACTAGGCCGATGTCTTCCTCAAAGTTGCCCAGGCGTGCGGTGGCGATGTTGTTGCGGTCGAGGTAGTTCAAGACGTCTGAATGCCGGGTTAGTTGTTGGGAGCCCTTGCGTTGATCGGCCACAACTTACAGATCAGCATCATCAACGGCATCATGCGTTTATCGATGCGGCGTAGGAGGGCCTTCTCCTTGACTTCTCGCTCGGCGATGATGGGATCATCTGTACGGACTTCCACTCCCAGTGTTTCCAGTTGGAAGTCAGCAGACTTCTTGTCGGAGTTGTCGGCCATGATACCAGTGTGCTCTGCGGTGGATTCAGGACAGGGCGGATTGCTGAAGGGCGAGAGCAGTAGTGAGGTCTTCATCTTGAGCTTTATATCTGCCCAGCATGGGGCCCCGTGTCGAGCATCCCCGAGTTCTGCTCGTCTTTGATGCATCTGCCATGAGCTGGGGTGGCGAGCAGATTGTAGTCGGTTCCTAGCCAATCGCTGCAGTTTGCGACGCGGTAATATGGAGACATTTTTCCTCCCCACAGAAGATTTGGTGCTTGGCGTTGATGTGTAGCCGATCACGATCCCCAGGAACTGGTAATAGTGGATTGATGCCAGTCGCGTGACGGGAATGTCGCTGTACAGTAGTGAATGACATGATTCCCGAGGCGAGCCCGTAGGATTAGCCGATCGCGACGAGCGGCCGGAGAGTCGACTTGTATACAAGCATAGAGATGGAGATTCCACAATCATTTAACCACTGTAAACGCGACAACAGCCACCAACTCTCATCTCGCACCTTACCCGGTCGCATTGTTCATCATGCCATCAGCCGCTAAGCCAACTCTCCTACACATCGGAGATCCGATCAAGCACAACCCAAAGACATATGAGCGCTTGAGCGAGAATTTTGACATTATTCGGCCCAGTGCCGAAGAGCGTCAACGACCAGCTTTTATCCAAGCTCTGAAAGAAAAGCGATGGGGTGACTTTCAGGGTATATTCCGGCCATTCTGGAACACCGGCGGCGAGATGGGTCGTTGGGACAGAGAGCTCGTACCACTACTCCCAGCGTCGGTGAGGATTTTCGCGAGTGCCGGCGCGGGATATGACTGGGCGGACGTTGACGTTCTGGCAGAGCACGGTGAGTCAAGGTTTATCCGGCAGATGGTGCCCTAATTGATTGTGCGTAGGCATCCTATATTGCAACGGTGCAGCCGCTTCTTCAGAGGCGGTGGCCGACATGGCAATTTTTCATATCCTCTCGGTCTTCAGAAACTTGACCTGGTCGCATTTGGCAGCAAGATCTGGGAATGCTGATCAGTGGCTCGAGGCTCACAAGTATGCGACAATGACAGCACACAACCCGAGCGGATATATCCTTGGTGTGATTGGTCTCGGCAACATTGGACTCAGAATTGCACAGAAGGCCTATCAGGCTTTTGGCATGCAGATTTATTACCACGACATTGTGAAGAAATCGGATGATATTGAGAAGTCAATTGGAGCAACGTATGCGGCCACACTCGATGAACTCCTGGCAAAGGCAGACTGCATTGTGTTGGCCACACCATTTGGCGGGAAGAAGCTCATTAATGCAGAGACTCTGGCGAAATTCAAGCCTGGCTCACGCTTCGTGAATATTGCCCGGGGTACACTGGTGGACGAAGAAGCTCTGGTGGAGGCATTGAAATCCGAGCACCTGTTTGCAGCAGGCTTAGACGTCTTCGAGAACGAACCTCATGTTCACCCCGAGTTGACCAAGCTTCGACAAGTTACGCTGACCTGCCACAACGCTGGAGGTGCCATCGAGACGAACTGGGGATTCGAGAGACTGTCGATGGAGAACTGCGAGGAATACTTGTTACGTGGGAAGCCGATAACTCCTGTAAACTTGCACCTTATGAAGAAAGGATAAATCATACAATGATGATAGTTGAGCCCTGGGCCATTTAGTGCCTTGCCTGAGCCGTTTGTTGCTGCAAACTAATTGATGACAGTCAACCGACTTCGACTCATTGCTTGGCAGCCTCAGGAGGCATTGACAGCAGCGCCAAGCCCCGCCGGAAGGACTTGTCTTCCAACTCCATCTTCGGGGTACCGACCCCAAGCGATTGGGGAGTACATCTCCAATGGATACTGGGATGGTGTATGCAGCGATGTGCCGGGGAACCTAAGGACTTCTCAGGGACGTTTCGTCGCAGTGTCGGGTGAGCTAGGCCATTTTTAGACTATCCGATCGGCTCGGAAGGAGTGGGCACGCAAGGGCACCGAGCAATGCACCATCGCACGCCCTCGCATAGTGTCCGAGAAGAATAACGGTGCAGACCGATCTCCAGACAGACAGGTTGTGGAAGGTCTCCAAGTAGCAGACCCAGCATCCAGAGTTTCTGCCTACTGGAATAAAAGAATCCTCCAGTATCCAATTCAAGCCGCCCATCGTGCCGGAAAGTGAAAGTGCCTGCCCATCGTACTGGCGTCGACTGGCAGTGCTCACACAGCCTTCTCTGGTACATTCATCTCGCTTTTCTAGACGCCTGCGTCATGGTTTCCAACGAGCACCTCGCCTCTGCTGTTGGCGGGCAGAACGGCAGCACCAATGGATCTGCCAAGTCTTTCCCGCCAGGGATTCACGTCCCGTCTTTGACATTCTTCCGAGACGACAAGAGGCAAGAGGTTGACTGGGACGTGCAAAGAAGCCACATCGACTTCCTCGTATCTTCTGGCCTGCATGGCGGTAAGTGCTGCACTGCTGTATACAACCTGGATGTGCACGCTCACAAGACATAGTGGTGATCGCTGGTACCAACGGGGAGGCTGCCACTCTCACTGCTGCAGAGAAGAAACAGCTCGTGCAGATGACGCGCGAGGTCGCAAACTCAAGAGGTCGATCGGATCTTCCCATCACTCTAGGCTGCTCCGCTGGCTGCACGAGAGACGTTATTGACCAAACTTTCGACGCTCAGCAAGCTGGTGCCGATTTCGTCCTGGTCCTCGTACCAAGCTACTTCCATTTTGCCATGGATCAAAACGCTATCGTTGCGTTTTTTGAGGAGCTTGCCGACGGGTCAGCGTTACCGATAGTGATCTACAGCTTTCCAGGTGTCACCTCTGGCCTTGATATCAACTCCGAGATGCTTGATATTCTAGGAAAGCACAAGAACATCGTGGGTGTCAAACTGACTTGTGGAGGCATCGCGAAGGTGACCCGGGCCGCTGCCGCTTTTACGCCCTCGGACTTCGCTGTCCTAGCTGGACAGAGTGACTGGCTCATACCTGCCATGTCCGCTGGGTCGGTTGGCTGTATCACGGGCGTTGCCAATTTGTATCCCAGGGTGAGTCATGCCTTCGGGTGCAGAAATCCAACTGACATAGACATAGACGTGCATGGAGATTTTCAACCTCTACGAAAGAGGCCAATTCAACGAAGCTGCAGCGCTCCAAGCAGAGCTGGGCAAGATGGAATGGGGGTTCGCCAAGGGGGGCATAAACGGCACCAAGTGGGTTGTTGCCAAGTTGCGCGGCTATCCTGAGCAGTCGAGCCACTGCCGGAGGCCGTATCCTGTCTACTCCAGCGAAGATAAGAAGTCGTGGCTGTTGAAGCAGGTCTCGCCATTGGCAACGGCTGAGAAGAGGTTGAGCGTGAAATGATAGATTTCAGACAATAGCGAAGGCTTGCTGGAACATCTGATGCGAAACCTCCCGTACATCGACCCTGATGCCGCCAGTATCTTGTTGCCGTTGTACTTCGACGAGGAGCTCGGCGATCCGCTTTGCATTCGTAGCATTGTGCACCATACTTTGAATGGTTTCGACGATCCACTGACGCTCTCGGACATCGTCCTCTTCGCAACCCCACATCATCATCGGCCAGAGCAAATTCACAGGCAACGCGTTACCCGAAATGACCATTTGGTGTGCTAGTGCTTTAATCACCGAGCAGGCGGTACTCACGTTGTTAGATCGAGGAAGGTGCTTGTACGCCACTCGGTGTAAATGAATGTAGCATGCATGAAAATTTGCCAGATACGTCTGAAAGCTTCTGGTCACCGGTAGAACCAGATTCGGCGAGAGAAATTTGTCGGTGATGTGTCCTGCAACGGCGTAGTCCATCAGCGCGGGCCTCTGGTTGTAGAGCAGACTCAGATCTTTTGTGATGGTGGCCGCAATGGCCATGACTTCCGTTTCATCTTCCACAGTATCACGGCCACGATGCCAGCGGTCAATCATGGTAATTCTTCCCACGAAAGACTGAACCTTCTGGAAAAATTCAATACCCGGTTGATAAAGGATATCGAAGAGGACCTCTTCCACTTCGGCGTCAATGGCTTCTCGAGACCCAAGGATAGAGACTGGACTCCCTCTGTTTGGTGTCGGATTAGCTGTGTCGACTTTGTCGGCCAAGAACAGACCTTCACCGCCAGCAGAGACGGCCCTGGCATCCAGCAATCGGACCCATGATATGAGTTTCTTCTCCAAAGATCCTAGCTTGGTTTTGTCGGCTCGGTGAATCACCAAATGGGCCTCTTTGAGATTGCTGTGAGCAATGTCCTCTCGTTCTGTAACCAGATCGGCGTATGTCAGCAAGAAGATAGTGGCTAGTATGTGCTTCAGCTGCTGCGAGATGAGCTGGACATCCTTCCCGCATTCGACTAGGGTCCGCGACAACTCTTTGGTAGCCTTATCGTAAAAGCTGCGATGGTCCATGTGTGGATCCGCGCCCGATACCTGATACTGGACAGCCGAGAAAGACATGATGGCCAGGCGGACCATATAGGATTCGGCTGACATCGTTTCGAAAAGCGATCTGGTTGATAGCCATTTTGGACCAGTTTCAATTGGCTCTAGGATGGGGGGAACTTTCATGTTGAAGAAACTCTCAACTAGTAGATGATTCTCGGTCGGTCCCGTGGATACGGCGGAGGGGCTCGATTGTTGCCACTGCGGGATTGCCGTAATATTGGAGCCTTCAGTGGACACATTGGGTGGTCCATACCCAGCATCGTGATCCAACCAAATATAGTTGGCAAATGCAGAATCCGTAGGGCCTTCCGAGAGGAGATTGGCGAAGTCAAACCCCTCGAAAGCATTAGGTTCTATGTTGGCCGGGTAAGGCTGTTGCGAGTTGCTCGTCGTTACATCAGTCTGGGGCGCGACTCGTAGAGGAGCCCTTTGGCGAGACAGAGGCCAATTGCACTCCAGGTTTAGTCGCTCGCAATGCGAGCACCGCGGTTTCTGTTCATTGCATCGTACTTTCCTCCGCTTGCAAGTCAAGCACCCATCCTTCGAGCGTGCTGGACGGCGGGTGTGCAAAACCTCCATCGCCTATCGTCCGAATCAGATAAGTACGTAGCGCCGCCATGAACCAGAGACCGCCGTATTTGTTAGTGGTCTCTGCGAGGCGGAGAGGAGAAGGAAACTCCTGATGGCGATGAGGCACGAGGGAGGAGAAACGAACTTGGGTCGAGCTTTGACTTCTGGCTCGGCTTGGCAATGCTGTAGTGGAGTTTCTCCGCCTCCGAGGATGCGCCAAGCTTTCACTGCCTGTGTTCTGGACTCTTGCGAGAGGCAGGTGCGATAGTTCGGACCACTATCTAGACAGCCGAAGTCATGCTCGTCCACAATCTGCACCACCTATCGCTACAATCCAGACCCATAGAGCTTGCTGTAGAGAGGCGCTGGGCGATAAATAACTATGGAAGGCACTGAATTTTTTTGCAGCATTCGACAACGTTCCATCATAGCTCGTTGCAACATTCAACTCAACCTAAACACTTTCGGCGTACTATACAGTATATATCCAACTCCCGAACAACAAGCGTTTACTCATCCGAACTGAAAATCCAATACTCAGCACTATACTGCACGCTCACCACGCCCCCCTCCGCGCCCTCCGCCCCCTCACAGCTCGCAGGCGGCTGCCCACCCCTCGTCTCCACACGATAAATCTGCCTAATCGGCCCACTTCCGCCCTCCACACTCCCCAACATCAACCACGGCACATCGACAGCCTTGTCCGTCGGCGCATCGCTCTTGGCGCCCACGCTCATGAGCCCCACGCCCAGGGATGCATCCGCCTCGGCGAAGTCGAAGACAGGCGTCTTGGCTGCGTTGAAGAAGTGGTGGCCGGCGCGCGAGAGGGGCTGGTCCGCACCGCAGTCGAAGGCGGCGAGTGGGTCGGCGGGGAGGGGGAGGCCGAGAGCTGTGGTGGTCAGGCTGGCGAAGACGGAGGGATTGCTGCTGGCGATGCAGGAGGCTTCGTAGAGGGTGGCGATGGCGCCGACGGCGGTGGGGACGCTGGTGGAGTTGGTGGGGCAGGTGTACTGCGGGGATCGCGTTAGTATTGGTGGTTGGCGTTGGTGTTGACAGGGTATGGAGGGGGCAGAGCTTACGTTCTGGACGCCGCGACCGATGATCACAGAGGCTAGGGAGAGCGAGGCATCTGGGGCAGGGAGTGGTGGAGTTGTTAGGGCGAAGGGGACGGTGAGGTTGTTGAGCGCATCAGAGACATCGCATGGAGGGGAGACTTGGCGGCTGCGAAGAACGTCGGTTAGGCGGAAGGGTGGAGATGGCGCAGGTGCGTAGGACGTATGGGGCAGGGCGAGAGAGGAGGCGGCAAGGCTGAGGGCCAGTGCGGCGATGATGGTGGAGTGCATGCTGATCGGTGGACGATGGGCGCTTGCGAGTTGCACGTAGGCCGTGAATTATTGGTACAGTAGAGTTCGTAACAGATAGCAAGCCTGCTTGCGGTGTAATGAGCTTTTGTTTTGGGATATAAGAGCAAAGAAAGAAGCGAATGGTTGCGGATGAACGAAAGAAGACCTGCGGTGGAGGATGGATCAGCTCGTACTTTGAGAGGACCAGACCCGACCGTTATATAGACCGTTGAGGCTGCCGACATGTCGTGCAGCAGTATGCGCCGAGTATGCTATTCCATGTCTAGAGCGGCGCAGGATTGCGATAGCAAGCCGTGCCTTGCACGGCTTTGGACGCGTTGTTTCAAGCTATAGAGACAGGTGTATTCAGGCCGACCATCAAAGACAGCAGCATCCTGCGCATCCGATCTCAAAAGGATGAATACACTTATTGCGGAGGTAGTGCAAGTGCTGCCGAGAGATCAACAAGTTCGGTTCCCAATATTAATTGCGACAGTAAGTGTTTCAACGTTGAACAGATTGCGAAAACTTCCGACTGGTCGTTTCAGAGGCTGAAACTAGCGCGTTCTTAGGCAGGCGATTGCCTAAAGGAGCCGCGCGGAAGAATCGCTTAGGCGGCGAATAGGGGTCGGCTACCTTGTTGAAACGAGCCGTGGGGGTTGAGGGTCGACATTTTGAAACTGGCATGGCAAATGCTGGGGGCCGGAAGGCTCCGTACTAGCGAATGCGTGGTAGAAGCGAAAAAAATGTGTGCTGAGGATCTTGCTGGATTGAGTGCTGCGAAGGGCGTAGATGAAACCGGGGCAAGGACTTTGCATTTATTAATATGCACAGTACAGAAGGTCGATAGTGAGGGACCAGGACCGAGTTGGCGGGAAGCCCTACGACTCTAGTGTCTCTGCAACCGGTGAAGCAACTCACCTTCTGTCATAATTCTAAGCCAGTTCCGTTCACGATGCCTTACGCAGCTGTCCGTATCAGACATCAGCGTGAACTGGAGGAACATGGGTCACGCAATACTCCAAAGAATGGCTTATGTGGGCATTCTTCAAGGTACTGGTAGTTCGAGGCGGCGGCACAGCGGCGCCTATCCATTGTATCATTCGGCAGCATTTGCGAAGATTCTTAGGCGCGCTCGAGGACTCATCGATGGAAGCGCTGGTTTTGCAGAGCGAAATGGAGATACTTTACGAGGTAGTGAATACAAGCGTTTTAGCACTGGACCCAAGTTGAATGCGCCAGATGAGGCAGATGTGGTCGAACAAGCTTCTGCTGATTGCATTCGTGGCTGTGCCCAGGGGAAAGCAGACGCGGCAAGTGTCCAATAACGAGGCATCTCCATCCACTTATAAGGCAATTTAAAATTAGATCTGACGTCTTTTTCGTGTCAGATCGACGCATTCTCGCCGGTGTCATTGGGCAACAAAAGGCAAACAATTCTTACCGCCTGCTGGAATTCTTCGGCTTCTGTCTCTTTTATCCCTTGCAACGACCTTCGTTTTCTGTTATTCATCAGCTTTGTGCTTTTCAGCAGGGTTGCGCGATTCTCTGGTGTTTCTGAGAGATATTCCAACTGCTACTCGTAGTAACACCGGTCTACTGATGACCACGCCAGCGACTGCGCATAATTAAGCGCTAGCGTGTCCTCTCCTCTCTGCAAAAGCTCAGAATGTCGTTCAACAATACTTTGCCAAGTTGCAAGGATGCGCCAGAGACTGCGTTGTCAGATGCAGGGGTTGCGGGAGCTGGTGTAAGTCTGCACAAACCTGGGAGTAATTCGGCGGTTCTGGTCAGATGCTCACACATAGTCTCCGATAGATCCTGCTGGCCTTTATAATCACTGCTGGACTCGCGTTGATATTCTCGTCATTCATCGTGTTTTCCGAAATTCGCGGAAGATCGTCGCGCAACATATCCCGAAAGATCCTCAGTGGTCTGAGCGACCAAATGATCGTTGAAGGAATCGCTATTCAGGTTGTCGGCCTTGCCAGAGTCAACTCGATGATTCCATATCACTTCTTCATCATCTGGATGTTAGCCATCTTATCGACGGCAACAAATTTTGCTACGCTCCTCGCCTTGGTGCAGGACTTCAAGCGAGACTGGCTTCTGAGATGGCTCCGACAATTCGCCATGTTTGTCAATTTGGTGCTTACCACTGTGTTTGGCATTTTCGTCCTGCAGACGAACATGCGGAATTTGTCCCCAACGTTGCCCATAGCGTGCGTCTGGCAAGAACACGCCACTGGTGAAAGTGGACGATCCAATTCAGCCGTCTCTGTCGCGGGAACGATCGCTGTGATCGCTGCAAGCTGCATCATCTTCGTGCTCAGCACATGGTATTTGCACATGCCCAAGCTGGTATGGGGCAAAGTGGTGCGAGTCGTTTGCTTGATCGTGCTAATGGCCATTGCGATTGGTGCTGCTGCAAGAGTGATCATCATCTCACAGGCTTTCGGATCACCGTCGGTGGACCTGTCGGACCGAGGTGAAAAACAGTGGACTTTCGGCCAGCTCCTTACCATGCTCCTGCTGCTGTTACCTTTTGTGTCTGCTCTGGAAATCTTCAGAGGTACGCTCGCTCACCACACTCGCAAGGCCATTGCCCAAGAGCTAACCAAACTTAGGAGAGATGGCGGTCCCACGGGCGAATGCTGGCGCTGAGGCAGACCAGATTCCTTTGACGGCGAACGAAGAAGAGTACAAGTCCGGGTCACGAGGGGTTTGATTAGTCTCGAGATTCTGATAAGCAATACGCGACTCCAATCATCGTGCCCCTGACCGAGCGCTGCATTACGCCTGATTCTCCATAGCTGGCCGAGCCCGCGACCTGGACGTCAATTTATTGATTGGTGCACGACTGGGGCAGATCACCTAATCAAGGAATGCCAATACATGAGTTGGGGCCACATTCGGTTGTTTCGTCGAATCATAGGCTTTATCATGCCTGGTGTGCAATCAGCTCGATTACCCACTGGGTCCGTCTACAAGTATAAGGTAGGGAGCCTGATCGGAATCGGTGCCTCCAGCAGACTACTCGTCCGCACATAAAACTCAGCTTTATCGCTTTATGATTCTTAGTCGGAAAGGTTATCTGATCCATTTTACTGCGTTCTAATCTAAAGGGCTACTATGTCTGAATATACCTCAACCCGGGAAGGCTTTCAGAAAGCCATGCAGTGGAGTCTCACAGGTCCCCCAGAGGAAGCCGTGAAATACGTCGAGGCTACATCAACCCCGAGCTTCTATCGCATCTTCAACGGCACTCGCATAGAGTATGACGCCAACGTCAAAGACATCGCTGAATGGAGGGGAAAATCGGTGAAATATTACCCCAATGTGTAGGTCGGATGTTCTGACGCGGAGACTCCATATCTTACTCAAATCACAGAGATCAGTTTCTACGCGACGGAAATGGACTGGCCGCCCATATGACCGGGACCTTGAAGGTGGAGGGGACTGCTACATTTTTCGAGTCTTTCATCTTTGCAGAAGTCGAGGACGGGACGGGAAAGCTTGTGTGGATGTCGGAGCGATCGGTCTGGGGCCCACAGGGACAGGACCCGGTTCATGGGACGTAGTGAATGGTGGCAGATTATTTGTGCATGGCAGAGATCAACATCAAGGCAATGAAACGAAGCCCGAAATTGAAGCCTGACAGTTGAAAGGCTGTTGCGTGACAACAGCGAGTTCTGTCTGTCGAATATGGCACAGATCGACTGAACTGCTGAGTTACTATTCTTATTGCGCCGCACTACACTATAGCTATCTTTTAGCTAGTTGTAGTACGCTTAAGGACCTGTCTAAAAGGTTATATATCTTCACTATTCCGTCTTGCCTATACTCGCATGTCTTGGCAAGGTCTTTTTGTCCCAAATCCTTGTTGGCCAAAAGTCCTGACGAGCGCCTCGCTTCGCCAATAAGCGACACCGATTCCGTGCATGAACCTTAACTGCGCCTACCGCGCACCGTGCAATATCACCTGCCGTAAGTTTGTCACAGCTTCTCCTCTGCACCTTTCGAGACTACACCTCGAGCTGGACAACATTACCGTCTCTAGGTACATCCGGACAGGCCCCCTCTTCCATTGTGCCTGCGCTTGATGCCAAGATACAGTAAATGGCAACCCAGGCCTCTTAAACAAGGGTTTCCCAAGATCTCGTTCATCGGCAGCGGAAAGACCAACATCTCGACGACTTGTCGCTTAACATGCGACTTGTGAAACATGACGGCCACGGCAGCTTCGATCTTACCAAGGATCTGTTCGACGATATCCCCCCTTATGCCGTCCTCTCACATACATGGGGGGAGGATGAGGATGAAGTGACATTCGACGACTTGGAAAAGGGGACAGCTGCGAGCAAGTCCGGCTTTGAAAAGCTTCAATTCTGCGCGAAGCAAGCAGCAGACGACCATTTAGAGCATTTCTGGGTGGATACATGTTGTATTAACAAAACTGACAGCACCGAGGTCACATACGCCATAACATCAATGTTTCGTTGGTATCGCGATGCAGCTATGTGCTACGTGTATCTGTCAGATGTCACAGCTAGTACTCAGGACAGCGCTAATGATCAAGACTGCTGGGAACTCTTCCGAAAAAGCAGATGGTTCACACGAGGCTGGACACTGCAGGAACTTCTTGCACCAAAGTTTGTCAAGTTTTACTCGCGAGAGGGAATCTTCTTAGGCCATAAAACGGCACTTCAGGCGATCATCCACGAGATCACGTCTATTCCAGTTACAGCTTTACGTGGAGTGCCCTTGTCTGAATTTTCCGTTGACGATCGCCTACAGTGGGCGGCAGGGCGCAGCACTAAACGAGTAGAGGACAAAGCCTACTGCCTCCTTGGAATATTCGAAGTTTTCATGCCTCTTATCTACGGAGAAGGAGAGAACGCGCTGCATCGACTGAGAGAGCAGATTGGCAAGCCTTCGATAACAACCGACTACGAATCGCGAAAGCGCCAGGAACTCCTCGAAGTTCTTCCATGGCTCAAATTCAATATCAAGCACGAGAAAGTCTATGATGAGTGTCTTGCGGGAACAGGACAGTGGTTTTTAAAATCACCAACATTTGTGATCTGGCTGGAAAAGCAGGGCGGGCTTCTTTGGTGCCCAGGGATACCCGGGGCGGGCAAGACTGTGCTGGCCTCACTCGTCGTGGAGGAGCTCCAACAAATTTGCAGCAGCAGGAACCGTCACGCCGTTTGCCACATCTATTTTGACTACGACCTTCGCCACGGACAGCACTCGGCAGCAGTGGCTGGCGACCTCCTTGCCCAGTTGCTACACAAACTACCAACGATACCGACAGAGATCCGCGACAGGTTAGAGACTCTTCGGCGCTCCTCTGTGCAGTCCACAAAGCGTGAGTATCTCACAATGCTTCGCCTTGCTTCCAAATCGTTCAACAAGGTTTTCATTGTGGTGGATGCATTAGACGAATGTACAGAGTATACCCACCGAACCTTGGTGAATGATTTCCAGAACATCGGCCCACACGTCAGTATCCTCGTTACATCGCGGCCGTGGGACAGTATCGGCAGGATATTTGACGGCAGCGACCAACTCAGAATTAGCGCGGCCAAGATTGATATGGAGGCCTATATCCGTCGCGAACTTCAAGATAATATTGAGCTGTCAGATATTATTGACGAGGATCCTGGATTCGCGGAAAAGATCGTCGCAATGGTACTGGACAGGGCACAAGATATGTGAGTACTCTTTATTTGGCTTTCTGACCCGCAGGAGACACTGGTTCGGGGGCGAGCTTAGCCGACTAATAACCTCCAGGTTTCTCATCGCCTCACTGTACATGCAGTCCCTTGTTCCAATCGCTGGCAAGGACAAGATCATCGATGCGTTGCAGATCCTGCCAAAGGGGCTCGATATTACCTATGGTCGAGCTCTCGACAGACTACAAGCGCAGGCAATATCGGCACAAAAGCTTTGTATCAAAATTCTTGCGTGGATCTCGCTTCCATGCAGACCTCTTACTCTAAGTGAGATGCGCCACGCTTTAAGCATAGATCGGGACCATTACCATCTCGATGAGAGTCTCCATGTTCCCACGGTGCACAGTTTGGCCTCGGGTTGCGCAGATTTGGTCACGGTTGACAGAGCTGGGGACAAGATCGACTTGGTTCACCACACAGTTAGGGAATATCTCACTACGCATGTCTGTCATATCTTGCCAAATCCGCATCTTCAGATGGCGAAAACCTGCCTTACCTATCTCTCGTTTGAAGAGCCCGACGTTGCAAGGGACAAGGATGCGTTACTCCGAAGTCGGCCCTTCGCCGGTTATGCAGGTCGTTACTGGGGTCATCATGCCTGGATGGCATATCATCGGGAAGCAGATGTACCTCTTGAAGCAGATGTTCGTAGCCTTGCTCTATCACTGCTACAGCAAGACTCTCGGACCGCCGATGTATTTATGTTGGAGCCGACTGATCAGGATTCATCTGATGCGGATCTACATCGTGGCTACATCAAGAGAGAAGGTCCAAAAGGTCTCCATATAGCGGCACACTTTGGTTTGAGAGTACTCGTTGTGGCTCTCCTGGAGAATGGTGCTGGTGTCAATTGTCGAGACGCGAACGGCAACACGCCACTTCATTATGCCGCTTGGCAGGGAAGCTATGGTACTATTCAATATCTGATCCACAAAGGCGCCGATGTGTCATTAGAGAATTCGAAGAGGGCCAGCCCTTTGCAATGTGCAGCTGTCAACGGGCAGAGAGACATTGTAAGATTGCTTTCCGACCATGGCGCCAACATCAACTACAATTCTTCTGTAAGCGATGCTACACTGCCAGCTTTACATGAAGCAATTCTGCACGACCAGCCAGATGTCGTTGACGAACTCCTTTCATTAGGGGCAGATATTGAGTTCATCTCCAACAAACAACATGAGTTCAAGTCGCCACTATCGTGCGCCTGCTCGAGGCACCGCGCCAAATGTTTATCCTTGCTGATCAAGCACTCTGTCTCCATTGAAGGCGAAAAAGGGCGCCAGGCTCTCTCACAGGCAATTCCACGGCACTACTTTGACGACAATGCTTGCTATATTGAAACGCTGAGAGTCATCTGCTCCTCAAGCATTGATCTTAACCAGGATCTCGAAGCTGGTTTCTACGCCCTTGACCTCGCCCTCCAATTCTCGCACGGAACCGTCATCGAGCAACTTCTCAACGCAAATGCTCGCAATGGCCAGCCATGGTACAGCAATCAGCCCGCCATCGAACGATGGGCGAGGCGTTCTTGGTTTCCGAAGCTTACTAGCCTGTGCTCAAGCGCCCAGGATTCCGACATGAGCTGCGACGCTCTCCAGCCTACCTCCTTCACAAGATTGAAAGATCCTTCGGCAGTCTGCGTTGTCTCTAGGATCATCCCAGACGATGACATGACCGATCTCTACAGTCCATATCCAAGACCCCTTTTCTACCCCGACGCACATCGAATCACTGACTCAACTCTTTGGAAGACCACGCCGTGTTACATGACCGTCACTGTACCGGAGAACTTTGTTCGCGTCAGCCAAGTCATCATAACCACGGAGTCTCACGATCAAGGTTCGAGCCTCTCCACACTACACTGTGAGCCTTATGCTTACCTCTTGACAGGCTTCAATATCCACGAAACCGAAGCTGCAAGCCACGGGTCTAGCTACAGCTGGTTGGATGTCGCCTTCATGTACCATCAGCACCCTCGACATCCGATCTGGATGGATCGACTTTACTTTAATGTTCGCTTCAAGTCAGACTGGACAACGCACATTTCCGTATTGGAGACCGAGGATCCAAAGGACGATGCGGATTGGGCGCGGGCTGATGCGGTATGGAACCTCCGAGCTGGTGACCATATAATCCTTTACGCCAGAGCTGCCCATGAGAGTTGGCAGAATCACCTGCGCATGGCTAAGATTGAGATCACTGGCTTGGAAAAGAAACCTGAGACTGAAAAGTGACAATTGGACGATGTGCGTGACAAAAGCGAGGTCGATCTGCCAAATACCCCGTAGGATCACCAGTTCCAGAGCTGCTATCCCTATTACGCCGTTACACACTGCATATGCTTTTTGGGTAGCTGTGATACGCTTGGGGTCCAGTCCAAAATACTACGTTTATAACCATCTGAGGCACAAGGGGCTAGTGATATGTCATCAAGATCTCCTGGACCCGCGAAGCTTGGGGAAGGGAGCCCCGCTGGAGCCATCCGCCGCCGCCACCCATGCTCTCAAAACCGCCACCCTCTGCCTTCGAGTCTCGACGTGTCGCGTGGCTACTCGGAAGAAGACAATGGATCACAGACTTCTTAAGGACGTACGCCGCTACGCGTTTCAAGCATCTTGGTCTTCTGGGGGATCCCGACAGCCGCAAGGCTTCTCTCGCGTTCCTTCCCCGAACGCTCCTGTCTACCCCGCTCGCGACTCGTCCCCGAATACGGTAGAGTTTACCGTTCAAAGCCACTGTTACTTTGAGCTATCCCGGTCTGGACCAGCGTCATGTCAGATCTGATGATGCATCTTGCGTGGCTGCGGAAGCGGAACCAGTCCGGGAACAATATAAAGGAACTTTGTTACCTCGGCCTTCCTTCTTCCACAGGTATCTGTGTTCATCTCACAGCACTACCTTCGCCTATCCGCGCGTAGACTTTCACCGTCCGCTCAACGTTGCACTCTCTGATACTACGGAGACAGAAAGTGCACCATGGTCGTCGACCTGAAGCAGAAGTACGAGGAGGAGCGCCAGAAACGTCAGCAGCAATCCAAGGGCTTGGGCCAGTTTTTTGGCCGGGATCATCATGTCGATTTTCTGACTGAAGATCCCTGGATACAAGCTGGCACGCCTGTGCATAGGCCTGTGCCAAATGGTGGCAGTTGCAAGATCCTCATCTTCGGCGCCGGGTTCGCCGGCTTGCTGGCTGCTGTCAAGTGTCTGGGTGCTGGCGCTGCCAAGAGTCCAGAAGACATCCTCATCGTCGACCCAGCTGGCGGCTTTGGCGGAACCTGGTACTGGAACAGGTACCCTGGACTAATGTGTGATGTGGAGAGGTAAGTTTGTCAGTCCGAGAATGAACATTGATCTAACTTCGACTGGTTATGTCTACCTGCCACTTCTGGAGGAAACGGGATACATCCCCTCGCGAAGGTATGCGGGTGGTGAGGAGATTCGGAAATATGTCAACATTATCGCCAAGCAGTGGCATCTGGAGGACAGGGCCATGTTCCAAACGGCAGGTAAAAGTTGTTCGTGGGATAACGATCATTGGGTTTGCGAGCTTGTGGAAAAGCCCAAAGGTCTAGCAGAACAAACGGTGAAAATCCATGCTGACTATGTCATCCTGGGTTCTGGTGGCTTCACATATCCAAAGATCCCGAATGTGCCTGGCATGGGTTCATTCAAGGGCAAGATGCTGCACACGGGTCGCTGGCTTTACGATGTCACCGGTGGCTCTCCAGAAAATCCTGTGCTTGACAAGCTGAGAGATAAGAGAGTGGCCATCATCGGCACTGGTGCCACGGCGATTCAAGCGGTCCCTGAGCTGGGCAAGTACGCCAAAGAGCTTTATGTCATTCAACGCACACCATCCGCTGTCGGTTATCGTGGCAATCGAGACACCGACATGGAGGAATGGAAGACGAAGATTGCCACCAAGAAGGGTTGGCAAGCGGAGAGGATGAACAATCTCCAAGTATTCACGGAGCAGGCGGCGGATCTGCCGGAAGAGAATCTGATAAACGACGGTTTCTGTTCTATGCCTTCGATCTCCGGCACGTTCGGTGGGCCAAGTGACGTAAAAGCAGACGACATGGCTCAGCAGGTTGAGTATTTGCACAAGTTAGACGATGAGCGATCCAACGAGGTTCGAGCACGGGCGTTGGAAATCGTCAAAGACCAGAAAACAGCTGAGGTGAGAAACCCCCTGATTCTAAGCTCTATGCCGGAACTGACAGTTCACGCACAGAAGCTCCAGGCCTGGTATCCAGGATGGTGCAAGCGACCGACGTTCCACGACGAATACCTCCCAACCTTCAACCTCCCCAGCGTCCACCTAGTCGACACCGACGGCAAGGGCCTAGAATCCCTAACCGAAAACAGCATCAAAGTCAACGGCCAAGAGTTCCCCGTCGACATCATCGTCTGGAGCACGGGCTACGGCAACCCGCTCACCGAATCCCTAGCAGGCAAGGCCGAAATGGCCGTCCGCGGCCGAACCGGCCAAGACATGGAAGGCCTGAACAAAACCATGGATCTTAAGACCCTACACGGTTGCATCACCCACGGCTTTCCCAACCTCTTCCACACCTCCCTGTCGCAAGCCGGCGTCGGCGTGAATCAAGTCCAGCGCCTCGAGGAGCAGAGCATCCACATCGGCTACATCATCGCTGAGGCAGAGCGGAAGGTTGGGCAGGGCCAGAGAGCCATCATCGAGCCCACCGAGGACGCGTGCAACAAGTGGGGCGACGAGTTGGCGGCGGCGGCGCACCTGACGGCTGCCGTTCTGCAATGCACGCCTGGCTACTTCACGCTGGAAGGCGACGCGGCACACCTTCCTCCCGAGGCATTGGGCAAGTTGGCACGGACGGGTTTGTATGGGCAGGGGTTCTTGAAGTATGCTCGGACTTTGGACGGTTGGAGGACAAGTGGGAACCTAGATGGAATACAAGTTGCTGCTGCTGCTGCATAGTGGGATGAGCAGGCCAACTGTGGTGACGATCGGGCTCACTAGAGACTGCAATACTGCACTCATGTTCCCACGTATGGTACCGACTAGTTGTAGTGATGAGTAGAGACTATTTGCAATGGCTGATTTCATTGCATCTCGCCCTGTATCAGTACACGAAGAGCCAGCTGCTGGTGTTGAAAAACTCCCATGTGACATGATCTATCAAGAGTCATTATGTTGCACCATTACGGCCCCTCTCGACGAAAATTCTATACAAGTAGATGTGCCAATTTTGTCCCTTTTGATGGCTTCACAAAACCCACCCGGCCGCGTCACGTCGCAATACCCTCCTCCCCTGCAAACCGAAGGACAAGCTCTCTAGGACACCTAAGCATCAAAGCACACCTCCGGACAACTTTTTACATAACCACACAACTCGCCTGCGACTGCCTGATCTTCCATCTCAGCATCTCCAACTTGTTGTGCTCGTCCTGCAGCTGCTGCCTCAGTCGGAACTTCTCGGCCTCGGAATCCGCGCGTGCGTTCAGCATGCGCAACTCGTACTCCAGCCGCGCCGTCAAGCGCTGCTGATTGTCGCGCTCTTTCTTCCAGGCGTCGGCCTCGTTGGCCTCCTGGGCGTTGAGTTGCTTCATCAGCGCTTCGTTGGTGGCGTTGAGTTTCTTGCGGTCGGCGTCCGCCTGCGCGGTTTTGGCTTTGTTTTCCTCATTGAGCTGCTGCAGCTCGGCCTGCCAGTTCTTGTCGTTTTCGCGGATCGCTTGTTTGAGGTCTTGTCGTAGCTTGTTCAGCTGGCGCTCGTACTCGGCTTTTTGTTTGGCGAGTTCGGACTGCATTTCTTGGCCGGCGCCGGTCTCTTCGAGGGATTTGCCGGCTTGCATCTCCTCCTGGATGGCGAGGGGCCGGGGTCGGCCGGTGTTGCTGGCTTTTTTGTCGATGAGGTATTTGATGATGGCTCGGGCGGACACCTTGTCGTTGTCTTGTCGGAGGACTTTGCTGCCGTTGGCGATCATGGAGCCCCAGAAGTCCGGCTTGGTCATGAGCTCTGCTTCGTGTCTCTTAGCCGTGTCTTCGTCAGTCATGTGCCACATTGTAGTGGCGAGCACGACTTGCGACATAGCCCTGTCGCCGCAAAGCTTCTTGAAAAACCGCAAGTTCCTCATGCCACTGCCCCCCACGCGATTGTCGAAGATTCGGTGCAGGTAGATGATACCTGTCAATCGTATCTCTTCTTGGGTGAGCCGGCTGAGCCAATTGGCAACCTTAATGAGGATGTCTGTATCACTGAGGTGCGTGTCGTCAAATCCTGGAGTATCCACCAGATAGAACTCCCCAAGTCGGTAGTCACTACATTTATAGATATCGACCTCGTTTGTGCCTAATTCACGGCCGTCAGCCATAGACCCCAAAAGTCATTGGAAATTTGATGAGACTGACATGACTCTAATATGTGGCCTACGTCTGGCCTTCGGCCATCCGCAAAATGACCGATGAAGGTACTCTTTCCTACTCCAGTAAGACCCATCACAGCAATGATGGTATCAGTAGGTCTGATTGCGAGGATGATCAGTATGGATTCCCATCGCAATGGGGAAAGTTTGGTGTAGAACGTACTTGATGTCGAAAGCCTCGTCCACGGCCCTCGGCCTACTTCCATTGGCAACATGAGACATCGTAGATGATTTGGTCGAAGTTGAGGAGCAGCAGAAGGAACTCTTGATTGAACACAATGCTCGAGAGTACGCAGACAATCTACAGCTCTGTCAATGAATATGAGCGAGAAAGAGCATTGCGCAACTCCGAAGCCCGGAAACACAAATCAGTGATTATACTTGTAGAAACAGGCTGCCCGGATGAGAGCATTCTTGCACGATGCTCAGTTCGTGTCTGGAGGGGGATTTTGGTGACCGGTCATGGGCAGAGCTCCTGCAGGCGGACGAAGTGGTGCGCCTCGCGTGGGTTGTTCGCTTGATGGCTTGTTGTGCAAGCCCCGGCTGCCCATCATTGGCTTCACCACGGATTCTGGCGATAAAGCGGCAGCGTTTGGTACCCCGCGTTGCTTAGGATCAAGACTTTGGTGGGCGGTGCATTGACTTTGCGTTCGTAACAAGTCGCCGGAATTTCGAACTTCTGAACAGAATCTCCGTACGTAGCCGGGTCGCGCAAAAGTTCGATGCTTCAAGAGATTTTGGCGGCACAATGCATTGCCACAGAACAGCCAGGCATCGCTGGCGAACCCGTCCAACAAGGGCATATCTGTCTCGATCCTGCAGCATGAGCATCAAGATGCTCTCTCAGCAATCTCACACTGACCTGCTGCAACGAAGTACAACTTGATTGTCGTTCTTTTTGATGCTATTGCACAGATAGTGGTGCGCAGAAAACAGCACACTACGAGAACAAGCCCAGTAATGTCGGGAGACAACAATGTCTACATTGCCGTCATGGGCATGACCGGCGCCGGCAAAAGCACCTTCATAAAACAGGTCACTGGACGTGACGATGTCTATGTCGGCCACTCGCTGGAGTCAGGTACGCATCGCCGCCATTGGAGCACAAGAGAATCTATCACTGACTGTTGACAGCAACCGAAGAAGTCGTACCATATTCGTTCTCCTATGGCGGCTTTAATATCACCTTGATCGATACTCCTGGCTTCGATGACTCGAGGTTCAACGACGACGTTATAGTCGACAAGATACTTGAATGGCTGCGCACTTCTGCCAATCAAAACCAACGACTGAGCGGCATCGTTTACATGCACCGCATCACCGATAACAGGATCCAAGGTTCTGCTCGGTCCAGCATGCAAATGTTCCGTCGTCTTTGTGGCCCAGAGTACTTCAGCAACGTAGTACTGGCAACGAGCTTCTGGAACAGCGTTGACTTATCTGTCGGAGCACGACGAGAGCGGGAGCTTTACGAAAACGACGATTTCTGCGGCTTACTGTCTAAGCAAGGCTTGAGAATCGCCAGGACAGGATATGGTGTACGCGAAGATCGCAGATTGCTACTGAAGATTGCCCAGAACAAGACAGCATTGTTGGAAGCCCAGAAGCAGATGCAAGCCGGCGTCCCGCCATGCAAGACTGCCGCTGCAGAAGCCGTTGCTGATGATCTCAACCATTGGGCCCAGATTTTCAACAAGGACTTGGAGGACATGCGAGCGAGAAATCGAGAAGTCCTAGCGGAGAGGAAAAGGCAGCGGCGACAAGAATACAACGCGCAGAAACTGGCCATGGAGGAAGAAGACCGTCGTCGGCAGGAGGAGGATCTTGCTAGAATCGAGAAACAACAGAAGGCTTGGGCGGCTCGTCAGGAAGCGCGGAAGGCCCGGCAGAAGGATCAACTGAAAGAAGACAACAAACAGCTGAAAGAGCTCCGACGGCGGAAAGAAGAGGAGGAAGCTCGACAACGAGAAGCAGCCGCCCAGGCTAACACGGGCGCCTCGTGCAGAAGAAAGCCAGTCAGCGAGGTGCGGTGCGACAGGTGCACACGCCACATCAGGATGAAACGCCACCCGTTCTATCATTGCTGTTTGTGTACCTCCGCAGGCAGGCGTGATAACTATGACCAGTGTATCAGCTGTGGATCGCAGTGTAAGGATGTCAAGCATGGAACGATGGTGCTCCGTAGTTCTTGAGATGTATCAATATGTAATACTACCACCAATGCATAATCATACTCATAATCAGCATCTGAAACATTACTACTATCTGTAGTACCGTCCTGGCCGTTCCGCACGTCCATTCCGAGGCGTCTGACGGGGAGCGACAGCGTTCCAATATCGAGCCACAGTTGGAGCCAGTGGCTTGACCAACTCCCGGGCGAAGCTGATAGCAGGGTTTCTGGCCAGCAGTTTCTCGTCGATCAAGCGGTCGTCCTGACGCTGTTGAGCTTCAATTTCCTCGACCCGGCTCCTTGAGGACGGAGGTGGTGATATTGAAGCTCGGCGTTGTCGAGCTTCGCCCCTCCTGTCGTGGAGGCGTGAGGCGTGATCTTGTCGACGCATCGCGTCTATAAGCAGGCTCTTCTCTTTGTCGCGATGCTTCAGGTAGTCGATGTCCCTCTTCAGCTCCAGCTTTTCCGCTTCCAGCTTACGTTGACGTTGCAGAACTTCGGCCAGGGCCGGGTCTCGAGCCAATTCTCGCCGTTGTTGCTTTTCCACGTTCTCCCTGTACTCGGGAGCTTTTTCGTTGATCAATTGATCCGCGTCCACGATCAAGGAGTCCATGCCTTTTTCGGTCTCGTGTAGCTTTGACAACGATGCTTTGTGCTCTTCTCGCAGCATCTCCTCGCTCGCCAGATCTCCTTCGGCACGCACTTCGTCGATGTCCTGTCGTAATCGGCGCACCTCTTTCTCGTACTTGGATATCATCTGTTCCATGCCACCCTCTAG
Source organism: Cyphellophora europaea CBS 101466 (assembly GCF_000365145.1). Classification (NCBI taxonomy): domain Eukaryota; kingdom Fungi; phylum Ascomycota; class Eurotiomycetes; order Chaetothyriales; family Cyphellophoraceae; genus Cyphellophora; species Cyphellophora europaea. The sequence continues at coordinate 70,498 of NW_008481802.1, read as the reverse complement.
GTACATGCCTGCCGATGTCTTGTCCAGTGAGCGTCCGTCGGCCATCTCCCGCTGCAGCTGTAGAGCTATCCCGGGCGGAGAAGCAAGCGGCATGCTCTCGAGAATCCGTCGCGCAGAGGTGTCTGTTCCATGATGACGCAGTGGTCTACTCCCTCCATCCACGAAATCCTTCCAGAACCTCGCCTCGGACAAGAGTTTGTCCTCGCGTTCCTCACCAACCTCTTGCCCTTCTTCACCTTTCAGCTGCTCCCACATAGTGCTCACAAGAGCAATGTTTTGGAAGGCCTCGGATCCGCAGATACGCCTGAACAGCTCCAAACTCTTCATCGCCGCACCTCCCATGCGCACATCGGTGATGCGATGCATGTAGATCATCCCAGACAGCAGCATTTTCCGCTGAAAGAGGCTGTGCAGGAAGAATGCGATACCTTTCAAAATCTCAGCGTCTGACTTTGAGGTATCATCGAAGCCAGGCGTGTCGATAAGATATGCATGGCGACGGCCTGGCAGCTGCACAGCATAGATTTCTGGATCGGTCGTGCAGGAGGTGAGTGAATGGCCAATCTGGACCTTGCTATCGGAAACTCGACTGATGAAAGAGCTTTTTCCGCTGCCTGTCATACCCATCACGAGAACGACTATGTCATCACGTTTGGTACTCGTAGCAGGGTGCTGAGGGGGTGGTGATAAGCCACGAAGCGATGAAACGGCATTGAATGATTGCGATCGACGAAAGGCGTGGTGCTGACGGTCGGCGACTTGGTGATGTCTCCCTGGAATTTCCATTGACGACGACAGTGACGTAGAGGCTCGTCTCAAGGAACTCGGGCTGCCGATGCTGGGAATGCTGCGCACTGTCACGAGCTCCTCGCCAGTAGTCGGCGACTCTTCTCTCCTGATCAACGTTCGCTTCTCAGCAACTCTGCCAGCCGAGTCCTCGTCGTACCGGCGGTACGGAGACTCACCGCCATGTCCTCCCGGCGCTATGAAATTCGGGTGCCTAGACATTGTTACAGAACATAGTGCAAGTCTCCATAGGGGAGTTGAATTCTGTACCAGCGTCCCTCCAAAGAGCAGACAGAAGGCATATCAGTACAACACGAACTCAAAGATTGACGTGGCTCACACAACGCTTCACTCAGCCCCAAAACATCGAGGCAGCGCCCACTCATTGGACTACAGTCCATCTCCTCCACCAGCTGCAGCGAAAGGTCAGGCTTCGCTTGCCGCTTTTACGGCGCGATCCCCATCTAAGCCCTCTGTTTCGCTGCCTTGCTGCGCCCACTGGTTCGCGCGCACGTGTGGCTGCATTGCGTCTCGTGTAAGGCGTATGGTGATTTTGGCTGATTCACAGGATTCCGGTCACATGGTCAATGTTCCTTCGATGCCAGATGGGGGCGGGCGCTTTCCTGCCAAAGGTCCTCAGAGCACGAGTCGATGCCAAAGTCCCAACGCCAGGTGGCACCCAAGCGAACCACGACAAACTAATGGATTGCTTTGCTGAGATGCGTCCATGAGCCGTGGATATGCGCTAGGCGAGCAATTGACGGCACAAATCGGCGCGTTCCGGTCCAGAGAACGGCTACCCCGGACCCAGAGCGCCCGGAATCAGCCTTACTGTGACGACGCGACTGGGATCTTCGTGCTTGTTTTGACTTATCGACATCGCTGCTGTGCTTGGAAATAGTGCGTAGCACTTTTGCACCTGGTGCATCGCAAAGTTTTGATTGAGGATATCAGGGTACGGGCATCGATCTATGGGGCATCTACTTATGAGGCTTGGGATATGATACACCAAGACCCATTTGCTGATGCTGTGTATACGGGTGCGAGTCGGGGCCAGGACTGAAGCATTTGGCTGCGGCATGCGACCGGGAGGAATGACTAGGAGGAGGTGTGCATCAATGGCAAGCCGGTGTACGAATGACAGCCGGCTCTCACGGTAACAGCGTTAGTCTCTAGCTGGGTTAGGCACATCACTCGGTCAATGGCACCATTTGGAATCAATCATATTAGGCTACCGAGTTCCTCGACTGAGTTAAGAAGCTTGATCAGGCCATGCAGCGTCTGTTGCGTTCATCCAAGATCCTACACATCTCTGATGGCGATGCTCTAGGTACGCAAGCTCCAGCAACCTCACAAATTAGACCTCCCGTAGGTGAACTCTGGTAGTCGGAACAAATCGGTACAAGTTTGGCGTGGCGTAATGTCGTCGGACTAGACGGGAGGATCGAAATGGGGGGCTGCTACATTCTTGGTCGCGGCCAGCTTGGCAGCTAGCTTCTTGCTGGGACTGACTGGTTGCCTCCATCGCCTGCCTGATTGATTGATGACGGTGGATGGGGCCTCCCGAGGTCCCAAGGGAACTTTGCGCCACCCCATGTGCGGATCGAGCATTTTTCTAGCAGTGGGAGTCACCCGAGGTGCGACTGTCGGATTCGTCGTCGGAACCGCCTTCGGGAGTGGCTGGGCTGGGATCTCTCGGCTGCTTGCAGGTAGCCATGCCTTGATACTGTCAGCGGAGGGAGGTGGGTCCACGGGATGGGAGCCCTTACGATTGCCCTTGTGTCGATCCAAGCGGTGAAGAATCTTTTGCGTGTCTTTAAGGATGAGAAGCTTCTTCGTGAGGCTTTCTCGCTCGGTCAGTGACTCTTGAGATTCACCAGCGATCGCCTGAACTGCGGAATCGTCAAGCTTCAGCACGGTCTCGGGTGTGAACACGCTGGGGATTTTGCTGAGCAGACACGCTTCCACAGCATAGATCCCGAAAGCATCAATGAGCGTCTTGAACGAAACCTAATACAAGTTAGACCAAAAGGATAACTATTCAGGAGGAGTGTGGCTTACCTTGTAGTAGCTTAGCATAGCATTCACGCATTCGATAGCGGCGAAGCGGTCCATGTTCGATTCGGTCTGCTTGACAAGAGCGTTCAGGAGTTGACGCACATCGAAACTGCCTTCGTAGCGTCGATCCTTAGCATCTTCGGCCTCAGGACTGACGCCTAGGAACTCATGGAGGCGATTGCCCATATCTTTCCGAGTCTGCTCCACACGCTTGCGCTGGATGTTCTCCGTAAAGTAGTGGTTCAGTGTGAATGGGTGGCGTTTTAGGTTCAGGGTGAGGACCTCTTCCACCTTGTCAGAGAGTGAACGTTCAAGTGATTCCATCCCGGGGTTCACAATCTCGTGGAGTATGCCATCTATGGTTGCTTCATCAGCTGCCTGATCAAGCACCAATCCAACACAGGTGTGCGCAGCCTCGAGAAGAGCGTCTTTGGTCCCAGCGACAATACGTGACCACGGCTTTGCTTGGTCTGAGAACAGATCACCAACAATGCTAGGGTTGAATAAACCCGGAAGCTCACGTCCACCGTTACGGCGCATACGGAACTGGACTTGGTCGTAGAAGTCGTCGCGCGTCGTCTTTCGAGGAGTACGTGCCTCATGTTTGTACTTGGATGGAAGCTTGTCAACGAGCTCAACAGCATGACCTTTCAGCCGCATGTCTTCGGCAAAGTCTTTGAGGATCGCAACAGATACGGCACGCAGACGCTTCTGATATCCCTCGACAGAAACTGAGCTGCCAAAGAATGAGTCATGATACGTGCCGTCAAAGGCGGCTGTCATGAGCGACACAAACTTCTGACTTGCTCGAAGCAGGTACATGCGTTGCTCCTCCACAGTTCCACGCGAACTACCAAGGGTCTCGAGTCGCTCACTGCACTCAGTGAGCCCAGCTTCAACATCTTTGAGGAGGCTTGGAAGCTCACTGAGGATGTGATTGTACAATATCTTGCTCAGTCGAACGCGCAGAGTGGATATACCCTTGTTCTTCACATCCAGAGCTCTCCAAGTCCCAGATTCGAAGAAGGATTGCTCGGTACGATCGCGTTCGTCTGCAGTGGAGGCTTGTTCCTCCCAGCTTCGGTTACGCAGAACATGCCAGCCGAGATCGAACTTGACATCATTGTTCTTCGCAATCTCGAGGTAGGCTTGCTCACTGGGAGAGTTTGACGATAGGGTGTGGGGCTTTGTGATGATACCAAGAGTGCGGACGCCGGTAGGGTCGTGCTCACGAGCGAAGTTGAGTACTGCCTGGTTGTTCAAATCATTCTTAGCTGACACCACTGCGAGAATAATACTTCTTGGTCTTGCAATATAAGAAGCCACAAGGGAGAAGACAGCATCTTTGTCGCCATCCGTATGGGATTTGCTCGAAGAGTGAAACAGACCCGGAAGGTCGACGAGAGTAAGATGTCCTTGGGTTGGGCCGCTGATCTCAATTCGGAGAACGTCGTGAGCGAAGGTCTTGCCGTTCTGTCCAATACCCATGCATCGTGCGACTTCCTCGATGATTTCCGGAAAGCAATCGAGATCTGTGGTCGACGGCTGAAAGGACTGCAGCTTGAATTTTTCGGAGTCAATCCGCTCGGTGTCGGGTACAATACTGATTGAAACACTAGAATCAGAGCATCGACGTAGGATGTATTCAGTCGCGAATCGGGTGCATAAGCCGTCGCCGGTAGGAAATCTTAGACCGCAGATTGCCTCCAGACAGGAGCTCTTGCCGGACTAGACATTGTTAGACGTCAGAATAGGCCTCGGGAGGCACGTACCGATTGATCGCCACAGACAACGATCTGTGGAAGGTCGATGTATCTCGAGATACCTTGCGACCGGATCTTGTCGATTATGTCCAACAACTCTTCATGCTCAGCGGAAGTGATACTGCGCTTCTGCGCCGGAAGTGTTCCTGCATCGCCCATGGCGGCCCGCTGAAACGATCTATGGTAGGTTGTAGCTCAGCGACAACTGTTGCGATGATGGCCGAAGACTTTTAGTCATGCGCTTGCGAAGAAGAGCTCAAGAGTCCGGAGGAGCTAGCTTTTCGAGGACAAACGGGGAGAAGGCAGCAGTGCCAAGGCATTACAGAATCAGCCAGCAGGCTGCCTTTCTGCAGCAGCCCGATAGTCACTTCGCGTCAAGATCAGCCTGGCGACCTTGCGGTGCCGACCTGACGGTCCGTTAGGTCGGTCAATGTACGAATCAGCCGCGCTGAGTGTATCAAAGCTCTTGCAGGCCATAGTTGCAGTCTGCCTTGCTTCGCAGTAGAACTATCGAGGGCGCGTAGTGCAAGGGACATGACCTTCTACGCCACCACACCAAACGCCTATTCGTGACCGCTTCGTGGCAACCTGATCCTGCAGCACATAGTCCTGGTAGCTGCGGCAGAGAGAGTGCTGACCTTCCGAGGCCAAGTGAGCGAACGGAATTGAACCAGGAAGGAGACTCCTGTCGGGCTGCTGAACTGTGCGTTACGAGGGCAAATGGGCTCCACCTTCTTTCCTACAGACTGCTGCCTACCTCAAGCACTGGGACCGGCTGCGATTCGTGCTATGAATTGAGGAGGCTCAGATCACCAGCACAGGAACGTTGCCCTGATTCGTGGCTGAGCAATTCGACCTCATCGTGACCGTGGCTGCGTCGAGAGCTTCGTCACTCCTTGCCGGACTGACAGAAGCTAGCCCGCCTTGTACTGTGCAGTTACGACTGTCATCATCGGCCGAACTAGATGAAGTCCCAAAGTGATGGCAGCGAGAGCGCCTGTCCCGACGTGATGTTTGCTCAAGCTCCTGGAGCTAATCGTATATGGAATAGTGATTCTGACCTCCTCCCATGAGCCCAGATGTTGCCTTTTGCTTCACCACTCCCCTTATAGCCTTGTCTTCTTTGATGTACACAGAGGACACAAGACGAATTCGGTGTTGTCAAGCATGTCTCGATGGCGTCTGTCGTAGACCCCATGGGCAGCTTTGAATTTGCTTGACCAACCGTTATGCATGGCATCTGCCACGGTGGAGTCAGTCTCTCCCCTGCGCGACAGGTCAACCACGCTACGGGAATACCCACGCACATCATGGCAAAGGACCCAAAGTGGCTGTCCCATGACTCGTTGGGCCCGTCGACGGCAATGCAAGTCTACGTGTGCCTAAGCCAGCCGGCTACCTTTGGATCAAAGCTGCGTTGCCAAAGACCCCCAGCGCCAAAGGCTAGCCTCCAGGCACAAGAAGAGATGGCGGGAGCTACGACAGCCCAAATTCCCTTTTGACGCCAGGTTTCCCGGCTGCAGCCTTATCCTAGCCATCAAGGCAGAGACATGGCGGTGAAAGTCTCAGAGCATTGCCATCCAAGCCCGGGTTTACTATTACCCTCCCCGATATTCTTTGCCTAAGGCTTGAAGCAGGAGAACCCATGAAACCCCAGCTCTGTTCTACTCTTCGATAGGAGTGCTCATTTTAAGTAGGTTGCACCGGTATCGTGTAACTCAGGCCTCCGTTATGTGCACGTCGTGGTTGTGAATGGTAAATCGATAGCATTACCACAAGCCCATTAGTGCTTGAGGCGACAATCCTGTTCTGGAAGGAAATGATTACCTACCAGGCGGTTCTGGTCAACTAATCATCGCAGATACTTTCTGAACTCCTGGGCTGCAAATGTTCGAAGCTTGAGGAAGTATACATTTACAGGATGTTGAAAGATGCAGGCAGTGAATGGCAACACCTGATTCGATGACCTCAGCCGGCAATACCATATCCCGAAGGACTGGCACCCCTGTAACTCCGCGGTTTAGGGGCCAGGCTTATCAGATCTAAGCGTCATTTCAACCCCGCAATACTGCCCTCACACCCAATCCGCGCCCAACGAAGGTCAGCAACGATGGCCTTACCCTTGCACTACAGCAATAACGCCCCTCCACGTCCATCACCTTCATCCAAGTGTGGAGGGCCGCACTCCGCAGTTCCAGCTGGATCTGCTTGCAAATACACTTGATGGCGCAATTGATGCGTCGACCCTCCTCACCACCCTCTACTGCCGGTTGCTCTTGCCTCGGACGCGTTTGATCACAGCTGCCTGCGTTGACCTGTCCTCGTCCACCCTCAGATTGCGACAGCTTCCTTCTCCTTCTATACCATCACACTGCACACTTCTGCCCCGAAGATATAGATCAATATGGCCTCAGCTACAGGCATTCCCGAACAGGTTCCCGCGAGCTCCGAGCAAGAGCCGTTGCTTGGAAGACCCGGCGATGCCACCCAACAATCCGACCAGGGCTTATACTACAATTTCTTTACCGGCACCGCTATTCTGGCACAGGTCGGAGTCTGGATATTGGCCGCTATTATCTGGGTGACTAGTGTCGACCCGTACCATTGCGCTCCTGCTGACCACGACAGGCTGCCATTTTCGAGCACGGTGTTATGTTCTTTAGCGCGCATCCTGTATGTGACTGCACCCGCTCTACGATGAATCTATGCTGACCTAAGATAGCTCCTTCAGTCGGCCGGCGTTCTCTTTCTCGTACAAGCGATCCTCATCGTACAGCCTACGGCGACACAAAAGCAGAAACGAGATGGAACATGGGCACATTCCGCACTCAATTTCGTGGGCGTCGGAGCGTTGGTGGCAGGCGTAGTGGTCATTGAGCTCAATAAGGCACCTCACCCAGATCAGCGCTTCAAGTCGCCCCATGGCATACTCGGCATGATCACCTTTGGTCTCATCTGCATTCAGGCCATTGTTGGCTTCGTGCAGTACTGGACGCCGAGCTTGTTGGGCGGAGTCGACAATGGCAAAGCCCTCTACAAGTATCATAGGTATGATTGGTCTATTGCGAGCTGAATTCGGCTGATTGTAGCAAGGGTTTCTGGCTACACCGTCCTCTTTGCCGCTCTTGCAACTGTTGCGACAGCCACTCAAACCGACTTCAACAAGAACGTCCTTGGCGTCAGACTTTGGGCTGTCCTAGTGGCCATTGTTCTCGTTCTCATTGGCATCATTCCTCGAGTCAAACCAGCTAAGCTAGGCTTCTAGGTGGAGCATCTCGTGAAGAAGGCATGTGTCTGGTGGAAACGCGCCATTGATCCATTGAAGAACAGAACGGACGCAGTGGGTCCCATGGCAGACACGCCTGCTCAGGTGTCGCATCAGCGCAACGAGAAGACTCTCTCGTAGACCAGCAACGCTGGCAGCACACCTCGGTCGGCTCTACGTGTGTGAGGTACGGTATCAGATATCAGCCGAAGCATGGACTGCTAATAGGAGTGGTTGGGCATTGGTGCCTGGGATGGTGAGTTGGAAAGGACCATGGCGTTATAGGCATCTCGACTAGGCGCTTTGGAATGGCCTTAGTCAGCATAGACGGTGGTCAATTCACACAGCATTACACTTTCGTCTCGTTCCAATTTGCCTATCAGTCTCTATATTTGACACCATGAGGGCGATCAAGTACTCATAGCGGACTCGACGAGTAGATGTTTGTCCACTCTCGCACCTGATGCAAGTCCATGACCTTGCAACTTCCTTTTGGTCCATACCTTCCTTGCAGTGCTGTCCAATCGCGACCAACAGCAGTCTCTGGCCTCCAGCGGAATTGTTTTTGCATTCTGGCGTCGAGCTGGCCCTCTACCGCATCTACGATGAAACTCCCGATGGCCGGGATATATACATACCCATGGCCTGAGCCACCGACTCCCAAAGTCAGACTGGGATACTCGGGATGCCGATCGATGAGGAAGTTGCGGTCTGGAGTGTCGGCGCACCAGCAGATGCGGGCAAAGGAGAACGGTCTCTCCGCCAGCTGTGGCATGGTCTCTCGCAGGAACAGTCGGACTCTTTGCTCTGCCTCTACCGGAATCTGGTGCTTTGCGAAAGGCTCATCGCGCCTGCCGTCGTCACGTTTGAATTCCGTTCCGCCATCTTCCATGATCCAGTTGCAGTAGCCGGGATGCTCGTCGCAGATCTTCAGGGCTCTGCAGTCCTCGTCCGGCTCCATGAAGAAACCTCGTTCGCAGTTGAACAGCACCGGCAGGCTTTTGTACAGCTTAATCTCTTCCTCGCTTAGTCTGATATGAGCCAGTGTCCATGCCTTGGGCAGTAGTTGACCCTGCATATCGAGCAGGCTGGCCGCGTTCGCGCCAGCACAGAGGACAACCTTTTCAGCACGATGTCGCTGGCCATCACGCGTCCGAGCACCTTTCACATCGCTGTCCTCAATAATCAGTTCGACCACATCTCCGGCTTCACCAGAAAGAAATACCACACCCAAGGATGATGCTGCGGACGCGGCACTTTGCATGGCCTTGCGGGCATGCACCCAGCCGGCGCCGCTGTTGGCCTGTTTCCACCACCCACGCCAGCCGGGGAACTCACCTGTGAGCACGCCATCTGGCATGGCGGCTTGAAAATCATGCTTGGTCTTGAGTTCGGTCCATTCAGGGCCATCGGTTCCTTCTTCGTTTCGCACGTGCTCGATGCCTTCCGGAGAAGACGCGGCGATGATCATTCCTGTTTCATGGCAGTAGTCGCGGAAGACGACATCCTCCTTCCAGCCACGCATGACAGTATCATACAGCAGTCGAGAAACATGCCTTTCGTCCGCATCCTCGCCGGACTCCCGGTTGAGATCAATGATTTTGTTCACATCGTTACCAGCGGAGATGGGCGATGGCACCGGATATCGATCAAGCACTGTGACCGAGGAATAGCCGCGCCTGGCGAGGTGTAAGGCGGTGCTAGTGCCCCATGTACCGGCTCCAACTACGAGCACCGATGGTTTGTGCATGGAGGTCTTGCTCAACTCGTGGCAGGTGATTTTTAGAGATTGATAACAAATCACAACCCCAGGTATGCGGTCTCAGACCGACACGAGCGACAGTCGATCGACGTTGCAGTCGCCTGTAGTGTCCTTTCTGCCACCTTGGTTGAAGCGAAGTTTAGGCGGTCTCTGCGTCGAGGTCTCCGCGTATCAATCTTAGGTGCTTCGGCTGTCTGAAATTCGGCGCATCAATTCCGCAGACTCCAGATTGTCCCATTTATGCAAAGACGGGTTCAACCTGCCGACGATGCACAAACGTTGTGTCCCGGTCCTGGGCCAGAGGAGGAGGAATAGCAATGCAGGGTGCTGGTACGATGTCGCTCCCGTGGGGCAACGCGAGCGCCGACCCGAGGAATACCCGTCTTTAGGCTGATGTCCACCTAGGCCTGAATGCGGTTCTTCCTGTCCTTTGCACTCGCTCTGTTACTTCTCGTTGGGCGAGAAGGGATCTTTTGTGAGCAGAAGCAATGAGCTACAAGACATCTGAGGCGTTCAACCCCCTGCCACCCGGACTGGACGACCTCAACGCCAAGCCCAACGCTTCCGGCGGCGCACCCATGTCCGGGGTGCAAATGCTTAATGGCTCGACCCTGGCAATCATTGTCGCCCTTCTACTCGTGGGCTATGCCACTGAGTTCGTCTTCAGCCTCATCTACAATGTCTACTTCCATTCGTTACGAAGCTTTCCTGGCCCAATAGCAGGTAGGGCGAGCCATTGGTGGAAAGTATATATCGAGGTGTGGAAGAAGGAGTCCATGACCGATGTCCTGACAAGACTGCACAAACAGTATGGCGATGTTGTACGAACGGCACCCAATGAACTTCATTTTGCCAGCCCCAAAGCATACTTCGACATATATGCCCCGGCGATACGATGGGACAAGGAGAAGATCCTATACCATTCGATGGGTGTCGACAGTACGTCGTTCGGATACCTGACCTACCCGCAAGCCAAGCAGCGGAAAGACGTACTGCAGCCTCTTTTTTCGAGAAGAGCAGTCAGCGGCATTCAGGGGCTTGTCAGACAGAAGCTTGATGATTATTGTGACGCATTGGTCCGTCAATATGCCGCCGCACAGTCGTCCAACATGTATCTCGGGCTTCGATGTCTCACGGTCGACACCATCTCTGCATTCTGCTTCGGCAAATCGCTCAACGCGTTGTCTGCCCCTGATTTCAAGGCGCCCATAGTCATCGCGATGGACTACGCCAACCCTGAGTTCCTCCCTTTCAAGCACCTACCCTCATATCGAAACCTCATATGGGCCCTACCACCTTCAATATCCGTCAACTTCCTACCAGACACTTCTGGCTTTGCACAGATCTCGAACCTGACCCAGGAGCAAGTGGATGCTGCTTTTGACGATCCCTCGTCGCTCCAGAAATATCCTCATCCCACCATCTACCACCGGCTCCTGGATCCAGCTGCACAGGATGGCCATCCAGTACCGTCAAAAGAGATGCTATTGGAGGAGGCGAAGAACTTGATCTTTGCGGGCACGGATACGACGGGCAACACTCTTTATGTTGGTTTCTGGCACTTGATGAGGAATTCCAAACTGCAGGCTCGTCTGCGAGAAGAGGTGCGTTCGATATGGCCTAACCTGTCCGCTCCGCCTAGCTATGAGGCACTGAGCTCGCTCCGGGTTCTCACAGCAGTCATCAAAGAGTCTCTGCGGGTTTCATCCGGTGTGGCATCGCCCCTCTCCCGAGTCGTGCCAGAACAAGGCGCCACCATTGGTTGCTATACTGTCCCAGGCGGCATCGTTGTCGGCATGTCAGCCGTCTTCATGCACTACAACGCCGATATCTTCCCCAGCCCTCACAAGTTCGATCCTGAACGATGGCTCGGCTCTAATGCCAAGGAGCTCGAGAAATACCTCGTCTCCTTTTCCCGTGGACCACGGTCATGTCTCGGTATCAACTTGGCTCACTGTGAGCTGTACATGTCGTTCGCCACTCTTGTGCGAAAGTTCGAGATGACGCTAGACAAGTCCATCGAGGCGAAGCTGAATGTGGACCAGCACGGCAATCTGATGTGGACGGACACGTTTTTACCATGGTTTTATGGGCAGCAAGTCCAGAGTTGGTGCAAGCCTGTTGAGACTTGATCGTCGTCCTGCGTGCTTTCGATCTGCATTTGGAAGGCGTTGAAGCGCACGGAGAAGCATTGATGGGGACTCTTTCGGCATTTTCGATGTGGTAGTGGGGAGGTCGTAAGTAGTTGAACATTCGAGCGCAATAAGTCCACGGCCGTTCCAGCTTCCGCTCTCGTCCCATGACTGCGCTGTCTAGGACGTGAAGAACGAGCCTTGACACACGTTGCTATATACAGATCCCTATCGCCTTGAAGTGCTGGATCTTGAGCCAATCAGCAATGCAGTCGACATCCAATCGAGCACAAGCGTGGAAACAAGCATCGTATTCGCGTTCGCTGGCCAGTAGGACTGCTGCGCTCAGCTCTGAATACGCTGGGCCCACCGTTCTGCCCACGACTCTTGCTCCATTTGCCCTTCTTCCTGTGTCCGTTTCTGACAGCTTTACGCAGTCTGCTGGCTGGAGCCTCCCTGGATCCCCAGAAAATACTGCTGCCTGAGTGTCACAGCACCGCTGGGAATCTGTTCAGGCGTCCATATGGCACCTGAACATATCTTATAGGGCTGGACATGCACATGTCTAACGCCGTCTCTTGCTCTGGGCTGAACTAGGCCGAAGTCTGACTCGGGATCTTCGACATACACATCTGTACGCCCAGCGCCCGCAAATAGTCTCACAGGCTACCTAGCAGCCAGCGCAACAACGGAACGAACAGCATTCGATATCGAGTCCTGCCACCGGGTCCAGCCCCATCCAATCGAGTCGGCCATCACCACGATACCACGTCAAAGGCCTCACAAACCCCAAGCCATGAAACACAAGTTCACCCCCGGCCACCACCGCCGAACGCACACTAAATCCCGCCACGGCTGCTTCCCCTGCAAGCGCCGCAAAGTCAAATGCACCGAGGAGCACCCACAGTGCATGAATTGCTTCCAGCGCAACACCCCCTGCGAGTATCCCAATCCGGCATCCCTGCTTCTGAAGCGACCGCCTCTTGCACCGCCCCGAGCCGGCAGCAGCCCCGTGCGCATCCTCCCCTTTCCATTCCGCACTCCGTCGGATTCCACAGCTGCTACAGACTCAGCAGGCTCGCCAGCAGCGGCAGCAGCGACATCCTCCGAGCTGAATCTGCTTGATCTGCGCCTCTTCCACCACTTCCTAACCGCCACCTACCCGCACCTCCCCGCAGGCAACGAAACAATCTGGACGACTACGATCCCCGTCATCGCCGCCTCCAGGCCGTATCTCATGCACGCGCTGCTCGGCCTAGCCGCCACACATCTGCACCTGCTCTCTTCCTCGCCACTAGCATCTTCTACCCCCTCCCCATCCCTAGCTCCCTTTCCAGCACCACCTTCGCTCGGCACCAACACTAGCACCCCATGCACCAACCCCTGTCACTCCACCGCCATCCACACCTCTCCACCTCCCAACGCAAAACTCTCCGCAACCGGCGTCGCCCACCGCACCGCCGCCCTCGCGGGCCTCCACGCCTCTCTGGGCCTGTCCTCCAGCAGCTGGTCCCGCGACGACGTCGACGCCATGCTCGCCGCCGCCTACGCCCTGACGTTCCAGGCCACGTACATGCTCGAGGACGGGCTGGTGGATTTCGTCACCATGGTGCGAGGGTGTGCGCTGATCACGCGGCAGATTGAGTCGGCGAGCCAAGGGAATGCAGGGGCAGGGGCAGGGGTTGGGGAAAGCAGCTGCTTCACGTTGGAGCCTCGGGCGTTCGTGACGGTGTTGGAGCCCGGGTTGGGGAGAATGCCGGGCGTGGATGCTTGGGTTGTCGAGTGGGGTTTGCGGGCGCTGGAGGACGTTAGGAGGAGGTGGAGGAGAAGAACAAGAAGGGAGTGCGAGTGGGAAGATGGAGAAGAAGAGCAGCGCTTCTTCGCCGCCGTAAAAGTCGTCCTCACGGCCCTGCGTGATGGCAAAGGCGTGCGCGACGGCTACGTCCTCTTCTGCGAGGCGCACGCGATCTGGTACGACTGCGACGCCGCGGCGTTCGAGCGCCTGGTCGACGAAACCAACACGGTTGCGCAGGTCCTCATGGCCTTCTTCCTCGCGCTCGAATGTCTCCTGGCGCCGGTGTTTGCGGGGCGCTGCGAGTTCAAACGGAGGCAGCAGGTCATTGGGCTCAGGGTGCTGTGTGTAGGGAGGTGGGTGGAGCGGATTCGCGAGGGGTGCGGGCAGGGGTGGACCGGGGAGTTGGCGTGGGTGGAAGCGGTGGTGGGGGAGGTGGAGAGGAGGGCGAGGGTGTGGTTGGAGGGCGGGTGGGATGAGGAGGTTAGCGGGATGTGGTTGGGGGTTTTGGGGGAGGGGGGATGCGAGGGTTTGAAGAGGCTGGCACGGGAAGGGGCGATGGAGGAGGGGTGGACGAGGGAGGGAGATCAGTGGATCTGATGAAACTTGAGATGGCATGCTGCGCCATCCCAGCAGCGTGTTCAAATATATCGCTATATCTTCTCCAGGGGAAGTAGGTGGCGTACATACCCCGCCAGCCTTCATCAACTCGTGGGCCAAAGACATACCCCCACAACCTCACAGGTAAGGCGGCGTCACGCCAAACGCCTGCCAGCACCACCACTTGGTCGTGACGCGCCGACCCTTCTCCCTCTGCGCCCTCGCCAGCCCGTCGGCGAAGCTGGCGAAGAAGTCGCTGCGGCTGACGGGGTCCTTGATCCTCCGCATCTGCTCGACCGCCCACTCGGTCTCGGCCTGGTGGATGCTCTCGATGGCGTACAGGAAGAGCGGGCGGAGGAAGGCTGCGTGTAATTTTCCACTGGTGGCGGCGTCGTCGTCGTCGTTGGAGGCGGTGGAAGGAGAGGTGGTGGGCCAGTCCGGGCTCTCGATCAGGGCGCGGACGCTGGCTAGGTGGTCGCGGGCCTCGGGGGACGCGAAGGGCGGGTCGCTGAGGTTGCGGCCGACTTCGACGATTTCGTGGTGGTAGGCGGCGGTGCAGGTGGCGATGAGGTGGAGGAGGGGCTCGCTGAGGTGCTGGGAGAGGTGGCTGCGGATCTCGGCGGGCGGGGAGCGCATGGTGGCCGGGCGGGTGGTCCAGAGGCGCTGCATCTGGGACTTGAGGGAGGCGATGAGGGCGAAGACTTCTTCTTGGTCGGAGCTGGTGACGCGGCTGCGGTGGTAGTGGGATAGGTCGGCGACTTGGCTGGAGAGGAGTTGCAGCTGGAAGTGGAAGTTGTAGAGCGGCTCGGTCAATGATTGGAGCATTGTGGTGTGTAGGGGAGTGGTGGGGTCGAGGGGCAGGAGAGGCAGGGTTGGTGTGTTGCAGCATGGCAGTCGTAAAACATTTTGGGCTCGGTTGGATAGCAGCCCGCTGTTGCCGCCACGACGTGCTGCTGCGTGACATAGTAAGAGCCAAGAGGCGACGCGGACGGCCAGAGGAGTGTGGTGTCTTCCTTCAGACCAGAGTTCCAGGCGGGTGAGTAGCGGTCCATCATGTTGTGCAAGCGGACCCGGCCCTGTGTCTTCGGGCAAAAGCATCTCCGCAAGATGTAGCAGGAGGATGAGCATGAGAATGGTTTCCGGATCGTACTCATCTTCTCTCGATAGCATTGCCTGGAATAGAGAAGATGCCGCTCTGTACAGCGACAGCGCCTTTGATGTAGACAGACCATTGCCCTGTGCTTTGTACAAGGACTGCACTGCCAGGAGGGCGGTTGCGATGGTTGCGTTGTGGGCGGCCAGGCTCACTACTTGGTGCTGGAAGTACTGCCAGCCGATGGGATCGTATGGGGCGATGAAGGGTGAAAACACTGAGTGTTGAAAATACGTAAAGGACGGGCGGGCAGACTCCTCGTTAGCTACCATGAGGTCGATGGTGGTACATAGGTAAATGTCCTGAGATACCATCATGGATAGGAGAGAGGGAGAGTCAGTTGTGGTCGTTGATAATAGGTATGGCGAGCGCCCATCATGCTGGCTGTTCGAGCGCGGTGTACCGACGTAAGGGGACGCGACGTCCACTGGCTGTTGATCTTCCACGGCATGATCTTGAAGCGGCGATGGGGTGACAGAGACTCGTCGAAGTCTGAGGCGGGGCCCGTGCGCATCGGTAGTAGTCCCGCCATGATCGATCGTGTCCGACGGCGATGAGTGCTGAGAAGAGGCCTTCTTCTTGTAAACACAGGCTCGACCCAGCCGGGTGCATCGTTTGCAAACCGGATGCTGCTCATCACAGCGCACCTTAGAGGCTCGACACGTCAAGCAACCAGTGCGTACGCGACCACGATACCCTGCGTTGATGGCTCCAGTTCCACTCGAGACGTGCTCCGCAAGTGCCATTTCATACGTGGGGAGCTAGGTCTCGAGCGCTGGACTAGCCAGGAGCTTCAATGGCGTGGCGAAGACAGTTCTAGATGGGACAGCGTTGTCAAGAACTGATTGTCGACTTAGAGTGTACGATCAGCCATTGGCAGAATGTGCCGCAAGCATTTGCTCGCTATGTCGGCCAGCTGCTGGTCTTGTTCGTCCACAGATTCATGGCGTCAAATGCGGATGCAAAGCTTGTATATCTTGACGCTTGCTTCGCACGATTCATGAGAGCCCGGTGAAGGATATGTTATCGTCGAAGCCAAGCCGATGGCCGAAAACCAAAGGAGGCATCTGGCAGAGCGAAGCTTCGAAGCCAACTCGTGCGACGGACCTCGGCATTGATTGGTCTACACACCACGCTAGTTCTCGAGCGCTCGTCTTACTCTTACCAGGGCTATGAACGAGCGATGACCAATATCATGGTTTGTTGATCCGGGACCTTGTGGCACAACGCGCGCGTCAATAATGGTATATATTGTAAAAGTGGTGGGATGAGAAACCAGATGCATCTTGGCATATTCTGCAATATATATGGCTGAGGGCGGGACACCTGGTAGCCACGGTGGTGGCATGCTACACAGTAGACTGCTGTTGCTTCTCGGACTTCGTGATCTTCTGCAAGCAATGTACATTGCCCCATTCCAGTTCGGTCCTTGCATGCTGCGACTCGAAGCTCTCTCAGCTTGTGGCCTTCCCGCCCACCATCATCACCAACCGCACCTCTGTCTTAGCAAACTTCCTCGCCGGTACCTGCCGCTCAAACAGCAGATCAAGCTCTGCAACGGTGCGACCTTTCGGCTCTGGAATGAAGACATAAGTAAACCCCCATCCAATAGCAGCCGACCCGGCCCAGAAGAAACCGCTGATCGCTCCCCATCCCCAAGCTGAGGGGTTCAATTGGTACGGTGTAATGACATTGGCGATGATATTGATGGTGGCATAGCAAAAGCGAGCCATGACGACGGACTTGCTGCGCAGTAGAGATGAGGGGATCTCGGATACCAAGGCATACGAGACGGGCCCCACCGCGACGTTCGAGATGAAGAGCGACAGAAGCAGGAGAGCGCCGATGCCCCACGGCAGACCGTCCACTGTGGATGGAGAGCGCTGGGCGACTCCGAGACCGCCGACCAAGAGCATGATGAGGGTCAAGATTGCTAAGCCCCAGAGGAACAGCGTTCGTCGGCCAACATGAGGCATTAGCAGCCACTGCGAGTTGTGTCAGTATTTGTACCCCTGAAAGGAAGTCGTGGTATTCACTCACGGACACCATGACGCCAGCAATTCCGAGGCCATAACCTACTATCGTCATATTGAAAGCCTGATCTGTGGGCAGTCCTGCTGATTGCAGGAAGTATGTGGCGTAGGAACGCAATGTAGACCCACTCAACACCTGCATGCAGTAGCAGCCGATCACGATGATGGTACGGCGCAGGTCGGTGCCCTTGAAGCACGAAATGAAACGCGTGTCCGAGTTGGCTTCGCGTTCGTGTTCCGTTGTCAAGACCATTAGAGCAACGTTCTTGTCGATGTCAAAGTCTGGGTTCCGCTTCGGAGAGGTGAGGCGGCGTACAACAGCTTTGGCATCTTCCAATCGATTCTGACGAACGAGCCACCATGGGCTCTCTGGCGCCAGGAGGACTCCGACGAGGAGTGGAATAGGCCAAGCCCATCTGTCATGGTGTCAGCACTTTTCCATCGCAGTATGCAGGCGAGCTGACTGGACGGCGAATGGCACGCGGTATGCCCATGGAGCGGGCATGCTTAGCGTACCCCTCAACGTGCCTGAGGCAACCAACTGACCCAGCAGCCAACACATGTTCACAAACGAGGTCAGGTACGCTCGGAGACTCGTTGGCATAAGCTCGATGGCGTACACGCAGGTGACGGTCTGAAACATGCCGAGCGGCATGCCTGAACTTGTGTAAGCTTATGCTTTTCATGCACTCATCATTGCACTTTACCTATCAAGATCTGCCCGGCCTGCAACTGCGGTAGGTTTGGTGCAAAGAATTGAATGAAGATGAGGCATGGCAGCACAGTCAATGCCCCCATCATCGTCTTTCGGAAGCCAAAACGTTCCACCACGGTTCCAGCAATCAGCAAGCCGAGCATCTGGCCGACGTTGGAACCATTGTTGAGCCCAGACTGCCACGGCGCTGGAATTTGGTATGTACCGTCGGGTTGCTCCTTGCCATAGCTCTTCTGGAAGGCTGGCTGCGCGAAGAGGGACCCAATGAGCTTCAGATCGTAGCCGTCCATGACGAGAGCGCACGACATCATGACACTCCACCCGACAGCCTTGGGATAGAGCTTGATGGCTTGCGTGAAGCTGAGATCGTGTTCGTTGTTATTGGCATCTTCTGCATCAGACAGAAGCTCGCGCTGAGCTGGGATAGTCTTCTCGTCGATGTCGATGTGCGGCTGACTGGACTTGTCCATGATGAGTCTTGACGGTTGAGTCTGCGGCTGTGCTAAATTATTGCAATGCTCCTTGGGCCCGGTCTTGTCGATGGCTGGCCACCCTCAGAAATCCTCAGCTGCTGTACAGCCATCATTTTATACCAGCGAACTTGCTCAGGAAGCCTGGCAAGCAGTAGTTTTCGAAAGAGTGTGCCTGAGATGTTTTGTCGTCCGTGTGCTCTCATCGCCCGACATGATTGGCCGTTTGGACTGAGGGCCAGATGTTTCCGTGAAGCGGAATGAGACTGAAGTCTGCTGAAGAACGCGAACGCCTCAACGCGAAGGCAGATAGCCGATAGCCGACGAAAGAGAAGGACAGGCTATCCTGAAGCAGCGTAGTATGCCGGCTTTGGGGCTCAGTCTTGAGCTTGTCGTTATCTCGTAGCGACCGCTTATCTGTTGCCGACAGCCGGCGACGTTTCGACACCAAGGTCACGTTTGGGATAGAGGTAATTGGCGACAACTTTCAAGTCAATGACATGGAGAAGCCAATCCAGAGGCTCTCGTGGTTCCGAGATGCTCAAGCCACGAGCGCAAGCCATTCTAGGTTGGGGATGCAGCACGAGCAGAAGAGTCATCTGCAAGCGCCCACAGGCTAGCAGCAAGCGAGCCAGCATTTGCCGGACGACAAGGTCTGAGGTATGAATATCCGAGTCCCTACTTGAACAATCTCTACCTGGACAGTGTGTGAATCTTTTCTCAATTCTGTCAACTCGAGCATATCACTCTCCTGATACGTCAAGAGAATATCCTTTGACCATTCCCGACGCCACCATGGCAGCCGCTGATATCACCGCGATGCCCCGTGATGCCGCGTTCGTCAAGTCGCCTGACCATAGCAACAGAGACGAACCCGAGATACCCCTAGACTATGATCCAGAACATCGAGTCGAGCCTGTGCCAAAGTCGGGATTCCCTCACCACCTCTATCCGCGATGGATCGGACAGAAGTTCACCCCCAACGGCGCAGTGCTTCCTTACCCTGGCAATACAATTGTCTGCCACCTCCCCGAAAATAGCCCTCTTCGACCAAGACTGCTAGACCTCTACCATGATATTCAGCAGCAAGAATTCTCTTCCCTTTTCACCCTGCTTCCACCAAGCAGCTGGCACATGACAGTCTATGAGGGTGTGACGGACCAGATTCGCACTCGAAGCTGCTGGCCCGGCGAACTGCCACTGGACTCTACACTCCGGCAGTGCCACGCTCATACTGCCTCGAGGCTTGCGGACTTCGACGCTGGGCTGGGGACACCCTTCGTGATGAAGATTGTAAGCTTTGAGGAGCTTGACGATGGCATCGCTCTGAAGCTTGCGGCTTCCACTCCAGAGACAGATACTAATTTGCGCGGGCTCCGCGATCGTCTGTCCCACACGCTCAAAATGCGCCACCCCGGCCATGAGACTTATTCATTCCACCTTAGCATAGCGTACACCCTGCGACACCTGATGGAAAAGGAGCGAGCTCGAATATGGGCTTATCTGCAAGCCTGGCAGGCGAAATCACAGATGTATTTCGACTTGGGAAGTCCCGAGTATTGTGTGTACGATGACATGTTCGGCTTCCGGAGGATGTTCTTGCTAGAGGGCTAGACCGGAGCAGGACGAACTAGGTCAATCCAATCTTTCCCCCTTTCCAAGCCGAATGATCTCACTTCCTCCCAACGTCCAGATCTTGTCCTTGACCTCGCCACGCTCAATCTGCAGCGAGGCAGACACGGCCGCGTTCGCAATGGTATGGGCGTCTTGCGCCCACGCGTTCTTCAAAGACGCATGTACGTAGCCACACGCTGTTGCGAGATGATTCAAGACGTATCCTGCAGCATCCTGATTTGCTCGCTCACCGAGGATCATGCCTGGGCGGACAATGATGGTGTGCTTGAAGTCGAGCTTCTTCACATACTCCTCGAGCTCTCCTTTCATTCTCTGGTAACCAAAGATAGATTTAGGATCTGCACCGGCGGCGGAGACGAGGACGTAGGTATTGATACCCGCGTCCTTCGCGGCCGTCGCCAGTTGAGCCATCATGTCATGCTCGAATCGGTATTGATTGTCGAATCCGCCAGCAGAAGCGCGGGTGCTGGCCAGAGCATAGAACACTACAGCTGGTGGAGGCTTGGTTGAGGCAATGTGAGCTCCCCACTGCGAAGTGTCTTTCTCCACGTAGGCCTTTGTGGGTACGGCAGCTTCCGGTGCAGGAGGAGGTGCACGTCGTGCCACGACCTCAATGCTGGAGAAGTGAGGTGCACTGTTCCTCAGAGTCGCCAAGATGTGCGAGCCCTGCGAGATGTCAAGTCGGCGTTGGAAGAGTGATCTGCGAACTTACCGTTAATCCTGTGCATCCGAGCACCAGTGCTGTGGCCATATCGTGTCGTCCACTTTATGAGAGAGGAAAGGGAAGCAATGCACTACTAGCGGATTCATAGATGTTGTTTGTGGTCGGACCAAAATCGGCCGGAATTTCGCAGAAGCTCTCAGTGCCTCGCCGTACACATATACGACACGGCAACACCACCTGCTGGCTTACGGCCACTGCGTATTACAGCCCCCCTCATGTATATGGTGGGCTTTATGCGTGGGGAAAAGGGTCATCTCATCACTGGAACTGATGGCGATGCGACCGAGTTGGCCAGGTTTGCGACTTCGGAACGTATTATGCAGCCCTGGACCGCCTTTGAGGCGGGACATCGCCGAGAGACGGTGTCCAACAGCAAGGCTTAGGTGCCTGTCAGGGACAGTCTTGCGGTTGAAAGCTTCTTCAGCTGGTATGGATGGCCCAAGCATACACACTGGACGGGGGCCACGGACCAGTCAAGTCATGCAACGAGCTGCGTTTTGGCGCGGGGGGACATCGAAAGGTCTCTTTGTGAGTCCTATGCTTTTCACGCACTAAATAGCCTGGGGGGAAAGGGTCAGGAAGTTGCGACGACAATCTGCTTCAACGCTTGAGCCTCAGCCATTACCACAAGCAGACCTGAGATCTCAGCTCGTAGTCCATCTCCCGTAAAGGTCGCTGATTCCGTGCAGTTCTTAGGCGATCAATTGCGAAGTGTTGTTCCCTTCCCACGGCACTCAGAGCAGGGACCATGGACGAAGCAGAATCTGAGCCAGATGCAAGATCATCTGGCCTCGCTGCTCGGTTCGCCTGATCCTTACGGACGGCAGCTGGACGGTTTAGGTGGGGGGATTTCTAGCCTCAGCAAAGCTGGTAAGTGCTGCAAGATCTTGGTTCTGGAAGCACTCAATCCTTAACAGTCGGCCTGTACAGTTACGTTCGAAGTTTATCAGAGGACAGATCTCATGGATGGGCCCTTTGCCGACATACAGTACACTTTCTTCCAGGTTGGTGTGACAGACGGTCTCCTGGACATGTCTGGGAATTGCGGTAACCTCACCTCCGCCGTTGGGCCTGCTGCTATCGATGCTGGACTGCTAGATGCTCATCTGGAAGATCCTCGGACTAGAGGTCAGCACCTGCATCCTTCTGATGCCTACCGTATAGTAGGAAAAGACAACGTCGCATTCCACGCGGTCCCAGTCACCTTTCGTTTGTTGAACCTCAACACCAACCAGGTAATCCAAAGTACTTTCTCGGTCAGCAGGCCCGAATCACAACCCGGAGCTCCCTGGCGGTTCGAGCCGCGAGGCAACTTTACAATGCCTGGGGTTGCCGGCACTGGCTCCGAGATCACCCTTCGATGGCTGAGCCCTGGTGGCTCCAAAACGACTGCAGCACTGCCTACCGGACGGCCTCTCGATCAAGTAGAAGTTGAAGGTCAAAACTACAATGTCTCCCTCGTTGATGTGTCCAACCCGGGCATCTTCATCAGTGGCGCTGACCTTGGCTGGGATCCCGCGAGAAACCCCGACGAGCTGGACGCGCAACCCAATCTGATGGAGAAATTAGAAGTCATCCGCCGAAAGGGAGCGGCGATGATGGGTCTGGACCCGGACAAGCCAAGCATCCCCAAAATCGTGCTGGTCTATCGTCCCCGTTCAGCGGAGACGCATATCGATTGCCAGGTGAGCTCCGCCCGCCATCTCATCATATCCAAGGGGTCCGGAGACTGATAGTCCAACCTAGGCACTTTCAATGGGCAAAGCCCACAAGGCCGTGCCGGGCACGCTGGCACTGAATCTCGGAGCAGCGTGTCAGATGCCAGGAAGCGTTCCAAATCAGCTCGCTCGAGCGAGCACAACTAACAAGATCAGCATTGGCCATCCCACGGGGTTCGCGGAGGTCGGTGCAAAGGTGACGAATGGGCAGGAGGTGGAATATGTGGAAATTAGCCGTACAGCACGGTGTCTCATGGAGGGTGTTGCGTTGGCGGCTCCGAGCAATTACCAGTGCACTCCGATTCCGCAAGGGCAAATGGCTGAGTAGGCATGTGGGATTCAGCACTATGGAGCGGTCAAGTGCATACGGGCCGTCCCTGAGTCTCTGGGACCATCGCGACAGCCACAATCAAGAACCTCAGCAGAAGCTTGCCCGACCATTCAACACATATCTGCGGCAGCAGCTCCGCGTCTTCCGACTAAGACAAGTACTTCTCGAACCACGCCACGCCCTGCTTCTCGGCATCATCCATGGCCTTCTTATCCTTATCGGAGCTCCAGTCGCTCCGCAACGCAAACCCATGCACCTGATCCTCATAGTACCGCACCTCAGTCGGCACATCCTTCTTACTGGTATCCAAAAACTCCTTGATCTGCTCATTACTCTTCTGATCCAGCAGACTATCCTTGGTGCCAACCGCAATGCTCAGCGGCTTGCCCAGCCCCTCAAAATCCGCCGGGATCGACAGCAAGCTCGGGTGACAAGCATACGCAGCATCCACGCCGCCCACCTGCCCCTCTGGTCGCGGGCTGTGCGCCTGCAGGATGGCGTACCTTCCGCCCCAGCAGAAGCCAATGGCGCCGACCTTCTGCGTGCCGGGGATCTGGCGCACGGTGTTGACGAACCCGGAAATGAGCGGTTCGGAGACGCCCTCGCGGTGCTTGGCGAGCCAGGGGCCCAATGTGGCCATGATGTCGACCGTCTCCTTGGCTTTGTCGATGATGCCTTCCTGCTCGCGCACCTTGAGCGGGGGCTCGACGGATTGCAGGAACTCTTCCGGCAAGGAGTCGCCCTGGTGGACGTCCGGGATGTAGCAGGTGAAGCCGGCGGAGGCGTAGTTGTCGGCTAGGAGGCGGACGTTCTTGAATTTCCAGCCGAAGATCTGGGGGAAGGCGGGTCAGTGTTGGTCTTCAGTGCTGTAGTGTATACGGGGAAAGGACTTACGTCGGTAATGAAAACGATAGACTTGGCTGTCGATTTGGATTGAGGTTCCGACACGTAGGTATCGAGGCCACCGATGTTATCTTCGCGTCCTTTGGGAGTGCCGCTGTGGACGGAGCCTGAGAGGCAGCAAGCCCCCATTCCGATTTGGGTAGACATGCTGGTTTGTGTGGATATGCTGGTGATTTGGCGATGTTCTTTGTGAAGAGTGTGTTTTTCTTGAGTAGAGATTTCACGACACCATTCACCGCCGAGTCAATATATTAGTCTGTCCGCCTCTTGTCATGCAAGCGTCCTCGGCTGCGATCCTCCTGACGTAGTGACCTTCATTTTTGTTCTCCGAGTGGGGACGTCTCAAAGTGTGCGGGGGACTTTGCGAATGGGAAAAGACGGGTGTTTCCTTCCACTGACGAAATGGGCTCCGGCGGGTGCGGATGATAGGACCGTCTTGGACACCAGAGTTAGCATGATTTGCATTACTGGTGCCGGCTATGATGCGCGGGGCGGGGCGCGCAAGTCTCAGGTTCTTAGGCAGTGAATGTCGATGGGGCAAGGCTGAAGCGCAGCCTTGTAGACCTCCGACATCTCACCTGCAGCCATCTTGCACGATATCGAGCATGCGTTGGGCCAACATTGAGCCGCACAAATTGATTACAGTCTGCCGCTATGCGACTCTTGGCATCGTTGTTCCTGCTGACGACGGGTCTTGTCGCTGCGCAACAGCCACAGATACCTCTATCACACGAGAAACACACGACCGAGCCTCATCGGATAGCCATCATCGGAGGGGGTGCAGGAGGTGCATCGACCGCGTATCACCTAAAGCAATTCGCTGAAGCCTCGGAATACGATGTACCGCTGGATATCACACTGTTTGAGAAAGAGTCACGCATAGGTGGCCGGACCACAACCGTCAACGCGCTGAATGACTCGGCATTTCCGGTCGAACTGGGTGGAAGTATATTCGTCAAGATCAACCACATCCTCTACAATGCCACGCGTGATTTTGGTCTTGATATCAAGTCCAGAGCCTTTGAATCGCGGCCAGACTCTGACTACGATCTAGGCGTTTGGGACGGCAAGCAATTCGTATTCAAGCAGAGTAGCAGCGATGGGAGGTGGCAGGGCTACTGGGATATCGCGAAACTGCTGTGGAAATATGGCCTGGCACCTATCCGGACGAGAAACCTTGTCAGCACTGTAATTGGGAAGTTTTTAAGGTTCTACGAAGAGCCGCTGTTTCCGTTCAGCTCCCTTCAGGGCGTGATTGAAGAAGCCGAGCTCTTGGAGCATCTGAGTGTCAGTGGGAAGGAAATGCTCGATGCCTATGGCGCCGGCGGGGCTTTTGGGAACGACATCGTGCAGGCTTCGACGCGTGTCAACTATGCTCAGAATCTCGATCAAATACACGGCTTAGAAACGCTTGTCTGCATGTCCACCGACGGAGCCATGGCGGTCGAAGGAGGCAACTGGCAGATCTTTGACGAGGCCGTGAAACGCTCCGGTGCAAAGGCTCGCTTGAACACTACAGTACTGGAAGTGCGGAAAGATACTGCTGGCAGCAATCCCACATATTCCTTAACCCTGTCGAACGGCTCGTCATCTGGACCATATGATGCAGTGGTGCTCGCTGCGCCATATCAGTTCGCAAATATCTCCTTCGAGCCTGCCTTGACCCATAAACCGTTTCCGGTCGACTACGTCTCACTCCACGTCACACTATTCACTTCGCCTCATGTGCTTTCGCCCACCTTCTTCGATCTCCCAGCCGACAGCCCTGCGTCCGTCCCGTCTACTATACTTACCACACTCCAGACTTCCTCTGACGCTACAGCCGGCGAGTCCCTCACCTTCTACTCAATCTCAAGCCTGCGTACCCTTCACCCGTCCCAGAGCCACCACGCCAACGTCACCTCCCCACAACACCTCTACAAAATCTTCTCGAGCGCGCCCCTCAAAGCATCCTTCCTCTCACGCCTCCTCAGCTTTCCCCATACTAGTCCCGTTTACGAAGTCGATGAGGACCCAATCTCAGCAATCTCACACTCCGATATTTCGTGGTCATTAGAGAAAGTCTGGCACAGCTATCCATACGAGGTGCCACGAACAGAGTTTGAGCACATCAGGCTCGATGGCGAAGAAGTCGGCCACGGACGCGGCGTGTGGTATACGAGCGGGATCGAGAGCTTTATCTCCACCATGGAGACGAGCGCGTTGATGGGGAAGAACGTGGCTGCGCTGATTGTTCAGGAGCTGGCAGATGGCTTCGAGTACTAAACAAAGTGTGATTCTCATACTCGAGAACCTATCACGTATGGGTTATCCGAGTACCCGAGCAATATCAGCCTGCGCCTCGACTTTCGCGCCATCGATGGCGTCTGTCACGCCTGGAATCCTCAAAGGCAATATCGCCCGCCTTTGTAGACTCCGCCACCTGCGACAATACTGCGAGCTCTACTCTGTGGCTGCGACAGGACGGCTTTCGAGATGTGGCAATCTTCTTAATGGTAACAGCATGAAGACAACTACAGGAGAACTCGAAAATACTCCATTCCCGTGGCGCATCGAGGCCCATGAACCCATTCTATGGATGTTATGACAGAGGACCGGGTCGTGCTGGACCAGGCTAGACTCTACCCTCGATCCGATCTGGCTACAACTGGCTACGCACAAGAGCTACGCGCACTGTTGATGTTCGGGTCGGCGGACAGCCCCACGGCCCTAGTTCAGAATGGCTTCTCGTCAGTAGGACTTCTGATCAGGGCCAGTGGCGACGAACCGGTGCATTGGACACGGATTCGATCATAGGTCCAGGGTCAAAGTTCCTTGATGCATCACCCGCTTCTGGGTTGGTAGGCATGGCGACGGGCTCCCAGTCGTCGACATCGAGCTCATATGAAGCCATGACTCTCGTGGATGAACTCGGCACAGCGCCACCTTAATGACATAATGCATTTGAACGACCGTGCGTTTAATGAGAGTAGTTGGTCTCATTTCTTCGTGTGCATTACCCACGTACAGATGATTATCAGCAGCCATGTAGAGGCCTCTCCCTCGTCTACATACTACTAATATGATGACAATCTGTGAGGCAGTGACGCTCTCTGTGAGTCCACATCCATTTGTCTCTACTGTCGAGGATGATTTTGATGGACGTAACTCATGGTGGAATCGTAGGACATTCAATGATGCACCTCAGAATGTGTCGCACCTACAGACATTATCCAGTAGATCCCCCACCAAACATGTCGATTCCTGAGCCCAAACGCCGTCCGTTTCAGCGCAGCTGCAATTCACAGGTAAAAGAACTTGAAGTCCGAACATCTTCCAAACCGCAAATATCCGCCCAAGATGTTTACTAGAGTTGCTCACCATTAGACGAGCGCCCATTGGACGGAGAGGCGGCTGAAGTCGGGTTTCGGGGCAGCCTCGGGTGGCCGAGGCAGTGAAAAATCGGGGACGAGCGACGAGCTCGGTGCACTCGGTGACGTTGAGAAGCTGCGTGCGCCCTCTAATCTTGTGCTCCACCTCCCCCATTCTTGATGGCGACGACAACGAGAACCACTACCGGGAGTTTTACCAGCAGTGTGTCCTGGGTGGCTGCTTCAGACCTAACACTGTCGTCTGTGCTTACCGGCAAGCTACACGATCGTCGAACCGGCCGCCCTTCGAGGATCCCTCACCGAGCGTGTGACCAGCAGTGCCACTCAGCACCATGTCTCTTAAGCACATGTCCAAGCCTGTGTCGAGACTATTAGTCTCGACACCCCGATCATCACGAGCATGTCAATCTTCCGCTCCTTTCCTCGCCACTCTCCCAGCCCGCCATCGTTCAGCTCGTGCCTTCCCGCGACCCCTCTTCGTTGCAGGCCAGCGGAGAGCCCTCTCCTCATCCCTACGCCACCGCTATGCCGACGTCGAAGAAGGTTTTGACCCTGCCACCGTAGATCGCGAGGCCGATGAGGTGGACGTCTGCATCGTTGGCGGCGGCCCTGCTGGTCTTAGCGCGGCCATTCGTCTGAAGCAAATAGCAAATGAAGACGGCAATGAGGATTTCCGCGTCATCGTTCTAGAAAAGGCCGCAGAAATTGGCAACCACATTCTGTCCGGAAACGTACTCGAACCCAGGGCTATTAATGAACTGCTACCGGACTGGCTGTCAGACGAAAACGAGAACCGCTACCCCGATGTCACCCCAGCAGGCAAAGACCACATGCGCTTCCTCACCAAGTCCGGATCCATACCATTACCAACTCCTCCGCAGATGAATAATCACGGCAATTACATCATCTCACTCTCTCAGTTTACAAAATGGCTGGGCGAGCGAGCAGAGGAAATTGGTGTAGAGATCTACCCTGGCTTTGCAGGTGCAGAACTAATCTATGGACACGATGGAGCTGTGAAAGGTATTGCCACCAATGACCAAGGCGTGGGTCGTGATGGCAAAGCAAAGCCCAACTTTGAGAGGGGAATGGAGTTTCACGCTCGCGTCACCCTGCTCGCCGAAGGGTGTCATGGCTCTCTCACCAAACAAGTATCTAAGAAGTACGACCTACGCCGTGAATCCGACGCCCAGACCTACGGTCTAGGCATCAAGGAAGTCTGGGAAGTCCAGCCCGAGAAGTTCAAGAAGGGCGACATATCGCATAGCATGG
Source organism: Cyphellophora europaea CBS 101466 (assembly GCF_000365145.1). Classification (NCBI taxonomy): domain Eukaryota; kingdom Fungi; phylum Ascomycota; class Eurotiomycetes; order Chaetothyriales; family Cyphellophoraceae; genus Cyphellophora; species Cyphellophora europaea. The sequence continues at coordinate 42,015 of NW_008481802.1, read as the reverse complement.
GCTATCCACTGAGCAAAGATGTGTATGGTGGCGGCTGGATGTACCACTTCGGCGAGAATTTCGTCTCTATTGGCCTTGTCGTGGGTCTCGATTACGCCAATCCTTGGATCGCTCCCTATGGCGAGTTCAACCGCATGAAGCTGCATCCATTCTACAAAAATGTGCTCGAGGGCGGTAAATGTATCGCCTACGGCGCTCGTGCACTCAACGAGGGAGGCTATCAGTCCATACCCAAGTGTGCCTTCCCCGGTGGTGCGCTCATCGGTGACACCGCCGGCTTTCTCAATGTGCCCAAAATCAAAGGCACCCACACGAGCATGAAGTCAGGCATGCTCGCCGCCGAAGCAGCCTACGGCGCCATCAAGAACAACCCCGAAGCCAACTCGATCTTCCTCTACGACTACGAGGACGCTTTGCGGTCATCATGGATCTGGAAAGAACTGCGCGCCGTCCGCAACATACGGCCCTCCTTCCACACCCCTCTCGGCATCTACGGCGGCATCATGTACTCCGGGCTCGAAGCATTCATATTCCGCGGCATGGTACCTTGGACTTTACCACATCCCAAGAGCGACGCAGCAGCCACCAAGCCAGCAGACCAATTCCAGAAAATCGAATACCCCAAGCCCGACGGCGAGATCACCTTCGACATCCTCACCAGCGTCAGCCGAACCGGCACCAACCACGAAGAGGACCAGCCCGTGCATCTGCAGGTGAAAGACTGGGACGAGCACGCCAAGAAGGCCTACCCGCTTTACAAGGGCATCGAAAATCGGTTCTGCCCCGCCGGCGTCTACGAGTACGTAGAGGACGAGAGCAAGGATCTGGGCGTGCGGTTCCAGATCAACGCGCAGAAGTGAGTACCCCCTCTGCATTTTCCTCAGGCGATACACTCATACTGACTCCTGAATAGCTGTATACACTGCAAGACCTGCGACATCAAGGTCCCAACTCAGGACATCAACTGGCAGACACCACAGGGCGCCGAGGGGCCGGGCTACAGCATTACCTGAACATCGTGTACCTGGGATCGGCTGCAGAGGCGATGTGTTCAAAGGCTATATAATTCATTCTGGCAGGGCCTATTGTGGTGTGTATGTATAGGTGTGGTTGAGGCTACATATATGTCGTAGGATCTCAAAAAGGCCTTTTTAGTGGTGGTGTTTTTGATAGACATCGTGTCGGCATAACATTCTTCCAAAAAAACAAACAAACAAACACCAGACGCATCTAGAAAGAACTCCCAATCTAGGACGCCTAGTCAAGACTGGCGCTCAACTCAGGATCAATGCAACCCACCCGTCCAGCCCTCCAGAGCCTGAATTTCCGCCTCGTTCATGAAACTCAGGTCCGAGCTTTGCGAGCCTCGTTTCCCCTTGCCCATCCCACCACCACCTGATCCCAGTCCTCCTCCTCCTCCCGCCGCCGCCGCATTCCCCCCACCACCACCCAGCAGCACAGGACCAGGACTCCCCACAGGCTGGCTTGTCTGCACGGTATCCGTCTTTGTCAGCGAGGCGCCCATCATGTCGTCCATCATGTCGAGCCCTTGATCTTGATCCTGATCCAGATCCTGATCCAGGTCAAGGTGCATTTCGACCCCCCTGCCCATCCCATGCGGGCCGTCGCTGCTCTGGGTATGATTTTCGTAATCAAAGCTGTTTCTGACGCCTCGCTGACCCACACCCACACCAGCACCAGCACCAGCGCCGACACCGACACCGGCCATCCCACGGCCAAGGCTGGCGTTCACGTCGAGAGGGACGCCCATGCCCAAGCCCATGTCCATGTCGAAGCCATTGGGACCCGGAGACGGAGCAAGACCCTGTTGTGACGGCATCTCGAAGCCCTGCCCGCCAAAGAAGTCGTCTTGCATCTGCACCTGCATGGGCATGGGCATCTGCATTGGCAGCGTGTTGACGGGCGCGTAGCCGCCCATCGACAGGCTCGTCGGCCCGGCAGACATGGAGGGCATGCCGTTGGATCCGCCCATACCATCGTCACCAGCACTGCTCAAGCCGAGGTCCAAGCCGCCAAAGTCGACGCCCTCGAAGTCCAGATCCATGCTCGTGTCCGGCGCAAAGGTCGGCAAGTCATGGCTGGTGCTCGAGCGCGAGCTCACGCTGCTCCCCGTGCGGGAGCGCGCGTTGCGCTGCGACGTCACCGCCTTATTGGTGCGGCGACCGCGGGCCTTGCGCCGAGTACCAGCCGCGCCGCCTGCCTCGCTTCCACCTAGGCGATTGCCGCCTTTGACGACGTACGGAGCCTGCACGTCGACCTGCTCGATGAGGCGCACGCCCTCGCGCCCGTGGCCGATCAGGCCGCCGCCGGCGCCACACGCCATGACGTCCTCGCTGGCGCCGCCGGCGGTGCAGCCGACCTTCTCTGGGCCCAAGCCCGCGCCGCGCATTGCGTCTGTCAGCGGGCCGACGCCGTGCTGCCACTTGAAGGTGTCGAGCCACAGCGCGTTGTCCGCGCAGGTCCAGTTCCACGGATCGTCATCCTCGTAAATGATGATGCGCGCCTGGTCCTGCAGCTGCTTGTCGCTCGGAATCGTGCCGACAAGCTTGTGCTGCGTAAGGAACTTGGTCAACTCTTGCTCTAAGCGACCCCAGCAGTTGCTGTCGCGCGTCATTTGGTCGGGCTCGCCTTCGTCCACGTCACTGGCGGCGACGGACGCGCTGTTGGACGAGGTGCCGTACGTGAGTCCGCTGTTGCTACCTCTTGAGGAGCCCGGCGTAGCAGACGATTGTCTGCGGCTGTGGCGGATGCCGCCGGAGTCCGGAGGGTTGCTGGCAGGACCCCGCTTCGTCAGACGCGCGACGTAAGGTTCCATGGTCACTCGCTCATGTCCGATGAGGTAGGGGGGGATGGCATTTTCGACACAGCGCTCTACCGCGGCATCGAAACCCCAGCCGTTGCTCCAGTCCTTCATGTCGGCACCGTTCCGGAAGTGGGCAGCGAGATGGTCGGCTCGTTGACTCCAGGTGGTGAACTTGCTGGGACAGAACCCGCAGGCGGACTTGATCTCATTGGTCGTGGTCTTCCAGGCCTCCATGTGGCGCTCGAACTTGGCACCATGCCGCAGTTTGAGGTGCTGCCGGAGATGGTCTTTTCGGTAGAATGTCCGCTCCTGCTGTGTCTGCTCCTGACAAACGTTAAAGTTGTGCACCGTTTCCAAGTGCGAGGGTGTCGGGTCGAGGCAGTTGCAAAACACACAGTGGGCTAGACCGGTGGAAGGTACAGTGTAAGTACCGCCAGTGGGGCAGCAGGTCCAGCGTTCTAGGGCCAAATGCAGGGACTTCTCGTGCCGCTGCCAGTCATACTTGGCAGGGAATGTGTCGGTGCAGAAGGTGCACTGGAAGATACGTGCCGATCGGGATTTGGCCTGCTGGGCGGCAGCACGTTGGGTCATAGGGGCACGCCTGCGACGACGACGCTCGCCTGAAGAGAAGGAGTTGCGTGATTGCGCGGATCGAGAGGACGCACGGGTCAGGTCTGAGGCGGTGGAGGCCGAGTGCGTATCGAAGGAGGAGATTGAGGGCTCCCGGAACATGCTGAAATTTGTGGCACTACCAGAGGAAGAGTTCTGGCGCGATGGGCCTCGACTGTGGGGATCGCTGTTGTGTTGGAGTGAGAGCGACGATGAGGCTGATTGAGAAGACTGATGCGGCAGCGGTGTGGAGGTCACGGCGCGGGCAATGGCGGTCATACTGGCGGGTTCGTTCTCGGGAGGAGAAGCTTTCCATCTGTCCAGAGGGTTGAGCTCCGACAAGTCGTTTGACTTTTGGGGGATATCAATGGCACCAAGCATTGGAGACGAGGAGCCTGAGTTTTCTGCTGGCCGAACCTTGCCGCGGCGTCGTGCGTTGGCAAGCCAGTTGCTGATCTGGCTGCGCTTCAGGCCCGTAAGCTGTTTGAGCTCATCCTTCTCGCGCTCGTTGGGATAAGGATGGTCCGAATGCTCAGCGAGCCACTGTTTAAGAATCTTGACGGCATCGCGAGGGAAGCGAGCACCGGTCTTCCGGACCCGGGCTTCGTCGAAAGATCTCAGGGTTTTGGCATGATGGCGGCCGAAGGATGTCTCGGCTTCGGTTTCTTTGATGCCGTTTAGGTTGTTGACGAATCCCCGAGGAAGTTTGGGATGGGTGAAGCTGCATTCTTTGTAAAGCGATATGCAGCAGGTACATCCTGTCACCATAGCACCACGAGTGGCCAGGAAGCAGTCAAGACCCATGCGGGCGCAGAGGTCGCAAGGATTCTTAGCTCTAAACATAGGATAGTCAAGCGAGGGATCGTCCGGCTGAGGAATGGCCTCGATCTCAATGTCGTTGATAAGCTTGAGCATGACGGGACCTTGCTGAGCGGGTGGGGCAGGATCTGCGGGGAGGGCATGGCTCTTGTCGAAGAAGAGGGAGTCGAAGCAGTCGTTGGCCTCATCCTGCGTATACTCCGGATAGAGCGAGGACAATTCGTCCACATCTAGTGGAGGAAGCGCGTGAGCATCCGAGGCATCGTGAAAATCAAAGTACTCCATGGCTGGGTGCCGCTGTGCCCTGAGACGGCCAAGCAGGGTTCGCGGAAGTCAGACTCTTCTCGTGACAAGTACTGGAAGACGAAAGGCGTGAGAGGATGAAGATGACTGCTTACGGGCAAAGGCGCAAATGGTCGTTGTATCAAAGGATTCAATGGCCGACGTCGGGGCGAGGCTGATGACTCCTCAGGCGACGAGACTTGGCACTACGCCCTTGACTTGACGAAAGGTGGGTGCATGCCTGTCAAAAAAATGTATCCGGGGTGGTGTGCCCACATATCCTCGCCCATTGCTGACAAAGTGGACATCCGAGTACGCTAGCGACGCGATTCTGGAAGCACTTGGAACCCTGCCATCGTTATCCTACCCAATGATGTGGCTTTGGCTGCGCTACTCCCAGATGATGCGGGGGTGACTGAATGCTGGTAGATGATTATAGCGGTCTAGTCATGCGTTTCGCTACTGGAATACGCTGGAGACCAGAGCACAGCATCGTAGAAAGTGGTTTTTCCTGCCACCATTGCCGGGCCGGGCATGCTACAGTAGTCTTGTTCCCTTTTACGCCGCGCATAGAGCCTGCATATCATGATCGACCAGCATCGACACCGCTCCCTCTTGGGTCGGCGAAAACCCCCTCTAGTCGAGGCATGACGTGTTGTGATGTGGATGAGAGTTCTGAGAAGCCGACGATGAATTATGCGGAGAAGATGGCCAATAGCTTTGGAAGTTCCCAGAGACCGCTAGCTGGCATGCGGTCTCCTGCCTCATTGCAATAGTTCTTTCGAAAGGAAGTTTAAGGTGCTCGCAGCAACCATCGGCTGCCGACCCATGTACCGTGCTCTCCTCGATGCAGTAGCAAACAGTCACTTGCATCTGCACAGTTTCGCATGCTGTGCCCAAAATGTCGGACTGCTCAGTCGAGATTGAAATGCATGGCCCGAGCAAGGCTATCTGACTCACCACTGACTCGGGCTGGGATCGGGATTTCCTGACCCAGATCAAGATTTCGCCTGTATGCCGCGGCAGGTGTATATGTGAGAAGTAGTCACACTGCGTCGGCGCTGGTCTATCGCCATGAACCGCAGCTGGACTGGTCACGCCAGCCATTGGACTTCCAGGCGTCAAGCGTCTAGCTTGCGCGAATTTGTTGGCGGATCGCATCGAGCTGCTCCTTGTCGAGCTTCGCGAACCTGACCAGACCCTGATTGGTAAACAGACCGGCTTCGCTGATACTGGAATCGATCCCATTGCGTACTCGAGATTCCCAAACGCCATCCCAGTTCCAGTCGCTCATCTGCTTCGGTGATGACGGAGGCTTTTCTGCCGGCTCGTCGTCTCCCAGACTCCGACCGCGAGTCTGGCTTCTGGCAAGCCCACGATAAGCCCGCCACGAATGCCACGCGCTAGGGTTCCCCACCACTGCAAATGGGAGGTTGTCTAAGAATTCCGCATCTTCGAACGACTGCTTGATGTGATGCAGAAGCTGCAACGTGATCTTTCGCGAGTCTAAAGTGTCTGTAAGCGTTTCTTGCCCGCTAGCCGCACTTTCTGCTGATAGCGCTCCTGTTGGTTCGAGCTCAAACTTGTTTTCTAAACTGCTACGGGCTATCGTCCCATGACGGAACCACTGAGGGAAGCCATGCCGCAGGCTGAAAGAGCCAGGCGGCACACGATACTCGTCCGATGCGCTGACGGTGCCAGTGGACTCGGGTGCACTGGTGCTGAAGGTATATTGGGTCAGAGGTACAACGAGCGGGTGAAAGACATCGGTAGAGAATGTTACGACAGGGGCCACATCCGGATACGCTGAAGGAAAGGTGATCTCGAACCGCAGTATGGCAGACTCGAAAGGACCTTGCCTAGTGAGCTTTTGCATTCTGAGACCCTGAGATGCTTACCTGAGCGGACAAAGTAGACTCCTGACCACGCCGAAGGATTGTCTGGGGAGAGTGTAATGTAGATACCCTCAGGACACTGATGCTGTAGCGACGAGCTTGAGACGCGTCATTTCGAGTCACCCGCAAGCCAAGGTTCACTCACAAGTCAATCACGCGTTGCTGGCGACGGAAAGATGGTAACAATAGGGACATGGTTTGGTGCAAGGAAGATGGAGGGGGTGAGAATGGGCGACTCCGAGCATGGGGAAGTTGCGGCTCTTCTCCAAATTGCTTCAGCCTCACCAGATCTACGAAGCCCATTTCGCCCGCTTCTATAAATGTATGAATCTATTGCTTAGCTCTACAATGTGGATCTGATGACGAGTTCAGAACACTTGAAAAAAGAAATCAGTCATTCGTGACTATCGAGAACGCATTTGGACCATCTCTGTGGCTCCCGCCGGTCTTTGGCCTGTCATCATCTGGTCCCATCCGTCTTCGATCCCGCATACGATTTCTCCCAGCACTCTGCTGGAACATATAGATGCTCTGGCGATAGTCCTCCCAACAACGTCACCAAAAGCTGGCGAGTCTGCCTGCTTGCCTGCCGTGATGTTGACAAAACCAGTTCCCACCCCCTCAGCAAACGCCAGTCCTCGCTCGGTGAGCTGATTCTGCCTCTCGAAGCGAAGCAGCGCACTCAGAAGCATCATCATCACCGGAACGGCGAAGAGGAACCATGACAACATCCAAGTCACAGTCCAGGCGGTGAAGCGGCGGAGTGCGCTACTCGGCTGGGACTTGGTGACCCCAGTGTTGCCGTGAAGAAGTGTGTCGGGCATGTTCTGACGCAGCCTCTCGATTTCTGCAGGGGTGAGATCCTGGGGTAATGCCATATGGAGGTAGCTGATGGCGTCAATATGCATCCTGCGTACGACCAGATCGTCACCTCCCCGACAAAATGCTTGGTGCTTGGCCGTCTGCAGCATGCTATAGCCAAGTTCTGCTACCTGCCAGTTGATGGAGGCACTGGTAGTATCAGTCGTCGAAGGGTCAAAGGGAACTAGAGTGTTGTTTTCGGAAGCTGTCTCGGGACAGTTGGTACGGGGCGTGTTCAGCGGAGTTGATGGAGCGCGTGCTATGCTAACGATATCCGCGTCGTCTGTGGACTGGCTTGTTGTGCTGGACGATCTGCTTCTCTCGGGCGAAGTGGTACCCAGGGCATGCTGAGTCCGATGCAGTGAGCTGAGAAGTGGTACCTTGGTGCCCTTTGCTATTTTCGAACGGACAGCATTGGGGATCATATTGTACAGGCCAGAGGCGTTGGATGGTGTGGCGAACTCACGGAGGGTTGCTCGAAAGGTGCGATGGCCTGTTAGTGGCATGGTGACGGATAGATCGCAACGACAGAGCATACAGGTCTTTGGTTGCTAGCGAAAAACGCTCAATTGTCACAATCTAGCTGGTATGTCAGTTGCGACTCTCCCGCATAAGTGGTGGCTTTTATAGAGAGCACGAGTTGAGTTTCAACCATGTAGAAGTACTCTCTTATCTTTATTGAGGGCAAGACTCTCTTTCACATGCTTTGCAAATCTTGGTCGGGGCGGCTAGGAGCCACACCCCCCTGCGCACCGTATCCACGTTATGCAAGTCATGAATGCTATTGCGCCATGTGAAAGGTGCAAAGTCGGAGTGCCTAGTGACTCGTGGGTATGATATGTGGTTGTGCTGGAAACGTGAAAAATGCGGCTTGTGGGATGAAGTCGATACGGCCTATGCGAGATGTTGCCCGGAGCCATGTTGTGCCGAAGTTCGATTCGCTTGCGCGCCAGTACTTCTGGCAGCACTACATGTTTATTCGACCTCATCTCGGGATTTCTTGCTTGACTAGACTGACTCTTTTCACCTCTGCAGCATCCCGGACCACGTCTACAGTTCGTCGATACATGATTTCTACGCAAAGCTGGATTACTTTGCGCCGAAACTCCAAGCTACCGGAGGAGCAACCATTTGCGAGCCGATAAGGCACGATGGGTGGTGCCTGAGCTCCCCCAAAGCTCTTTTGCGGTTCCTTTTTTGTGTTACCACACGACCAGCTTGAGAGCTGACTCACACAATCTGTTCAACTGACGTACGGCATCCGCCAACATAAACTAGATTTGCCATAATGCCCGCCTGCCTGGATGCGTTTGCTGCATACCCGCCCCAGGCGACCCTAAGCTTTCGATACCAACGTACGATTATGGAGTTCCAGTCCCCTGACAATCATTGCTGGCATTCGCTCTTCAGATATGGATTCCACTTGATATTGTGGATATGTTAAACAATTTGAAGCTGGTAAGGGCAGACCACTCGCTCCTTTGGAGAAAATGGCACTTGTTGCCTGTCAGGGAGTGGCAAGCGTCGAGCCACTGGTCGAGCTTCCGCCGACTCTCCACGACTGAAATCTACAGCCTCAACAATCCCAGCCTCCGTCAACTGAATATATACTGCCGGTCACGTACGATGCTGCAGGCGACAGCAAAAACACCACAACATTTGCGACCTCGTCTGCGGACCCTGTCCGGTTCATCAGACATTCATCTGCGTCATGCTTTCCTATGATCTTGACAGACTGCTCAAGCAGTGGCGTTTGTGTGGCACCTGGTGCGACTGCATTGATCCGGATGTGAGGCGCCTCCTCCTTGGCCACGGATCTTGTGAGCCCGACAACGGCATGCTTGCTCGCTGAATATGTTGCGTGCTTCGCGAAGCCCCTTAGGCCCTGAATGCTTGCGGCGTTGACTATACTGGCTCCTGCTGACATGTGTCTGAGCTCGGCCCGGAGGCAGTACATCAGGCCCGTCAGATTGACTCGCATGATCAAATTCCAATGATCGTCGTCGTCCATCTCCTTGAGGGTGCAGACTCCATGATACTTGCCGATTGCGCCAGCCATGTTGGCCGCGCCATCCAGGCGGCCGAATCTTTTGACCGTCTCCGCAATCCACGAGTTTACCTGCGAAGCGGTGCCGACGTCGACAACAGTCGTCATAATCTGGTCGTCGGTGGCCCCCAGCTCTTTGCGGGCATTGTCTAATGCATCCTGGCTAAGATCGGCCAGTGAGAGGAGGGCGCCTTGGGAGCGGAGCTGTTTAGCGACGGCAAGGCCAATGCCAGAAATGCCTGTGATTGCAACGACTTTTCCGTCCATTTCGAAGCGCGAATTGCAGGATAGCTGTTACAAAATCAAGTCAAGAGGTCAGCCGCCTTATGTAGTACTACCTAGGTATGCTTAGTCTTCGACGCGGGGCAAATGCATGTAACAGCATTCACTGCCTGGTCGACTGGTGGGTGGGGTCGCACGGGTATTCGGTTTCTCCGCAACCGAGCGACTCTGAATCGCGGATGATGCCACATGTTCCTCGCGTTCAACATCGGCGGATACACAATTGAGCGCAGGCGCAGCCACGACACCAATTCAAGTGTTCGGAGTTTCTGACGCGTCTAACATGCAAGCAGCGCTCTGAGTCTCGTACATCCTTGCATCCGCACGAAATCGCACACTCGTTCTGCGCCCCAACTACGCCGTTTCCTAGATCAGCAAATACTATTACACCCACTTCGCAATCCGAGTTACCGCGATTATGCTTCCAGACCTCTCGACCGCGCTCGCCTCTCCGCGGCAAACGCTGCAGCAAGTTCTCAACTTCGCGCTCGTGCTCTCTACGGCATTCATGATGTGGAAGTCCCTCTCAGTCGTGGCCGACTCGCCCTCCCCCATCGTCGTTGTGCTCTCGGGATCTATGGAGCCTGCTTTCCAGCGCGGCGATCTCTTGTTTCTATGGAACAGAGATGTCAAAGCCGAGGTGGGGGAGATTGTCGTGTATAATGTCAAGGAGAAGGATATCCCGATTGTGCACCGTGTTGTAAGGAGTTATGCACCACCTGCGGAAACACTCGAGGTCAAGTCAGGGAAAGGCAAGAAGAGGTGAGTTCACTGCAGCACGTGGAGTGGGACACATGGGCGCATGCTAATTCATGATTCAGTGCCGCTGCAAAGCCAGCAAGCGAGAAACTGTTGACCAAGGGAGACAACAATGTGGCGGATGACACGGAGCTGTACGCTCCAGGGCAGAAATACTTGGACAGAAAAGAAGACATAATCGGGAGCGTAAGGGGATACGTGCCGGCGGTGGGCTACGTGACGATTATGCTCAGCGAGCACCCGTGGTTGAAGACGGTGATGCTAGGCTTGATGGGCATAACCGTGATATTAAGTAAGGAGTGATGCTGCCGTATCACGACAGAAGTTGGTTAGCCCATTGAGCTCTTTGTGATCAACACAAGCAACGCCATTTGCATGCTGTCATAGACTACGGTCGACTGGCGTCCCCGCACAAGTAAGAGCTCGTAGGAATGGGTCGTGCCTTCCGGGCATAGAGACTAGCTTCACCTACCCCGTCTTCATCTCTCCACCTCCATCTACCATCACCACTCCTCGGTGACCAACACGCTATCCTGAGCTTCAGGGAACAGCCCATACTATCTCCGTACGTTAAACAACAAAAGATCACGAGTAGTACGTAAGAGGCGACCAGGTCTGCGCCAACCATGACAAAGCCGTTGTGGTTGGCGACGCTAGAGCCCGAGAGCTAAACCTCAGACTGCAGCGATACCGTGACGGACGAGTCTGAAGCCCCTAAAATTGCGCGACCAGTTGACACGGTTTAAGGCGTGCCTTTTTCTCATTCGCTAGAGGCGGACTTCAACTTTCTGACCTTGTTTCGGAGCCCCGTCGCGTCGAGTGCAGTGCCTTACGAGCCTTCCAACGAGATCCTTCAGCTATCCTGTGGGGGCCATCCACAAACAAATGCCGATGTTTGATTCCCAGAAACGTGGCGGAAGCGCCCTTGGCTGCCCTTCAGCTCAACCAAGTGGTCGCCCTGGATGGAGCGACCATGGGGGTCCTGCCGTTCGGGGGGAGGATCGCTTACAGGCCCACAAGGCTAGGCCCGAAGCTTGTCCCAGACAGCTGGTGCTCCAGACTCCGGACGCACGAACCCCCCACCACTCAAGTCGCGAGTGAGATACCCAGTAAAGCATCAAGCTGAACATGCAGCATCCTCGGGATCTTTCCTTCTTCCCGCCGTGTGGTTGGCGACATATTACCTCTACTCGCTTCCTTAAATCCTCGCCAACTGCCCAAGTTCTGTGGCAAGCTGAATCATCAGCATCGTCGATAACACGACCGGTGAGCTAGTCGAGATTAGATCTCACTCCCTCCAGGAGAACCCTCAAATCCCGATTCTGGTCTCAGACGATCCGTCTCTCCCATCTCAGCATTTACTACTTTTCGATGTCCCACGGTGACAGCTGTCAGTTTCCAACACATCTGACGAGCGGACTTCGAACCACTTCACCTGACAGCCACGACACCGGCGACATCATCTGCCGCTTCCCCCTGCTCAGTTCGGACGATTTCGCAATAGCCGGTACCTTCCGTCCCTGTACAACGCCCGGTCTTTAGTTTGTGTCGCTTTGACCCCGGCCACAAGCCCACAAGCGTTTTACGTCGATCGTTGCATGAACATAGGCTCTGAGCAGCATATGGTCTTACTGATCTTGTGAAGCGCTGGTCATCAGCAATGAACACTTGATGTGTAACAGGCTGTTCTATCCTTGACCGCTATCGCCGGTCTAGGAGACGCGGCCAGCTTGTTCGTCAGCCACTGCCTAGCCAGCGATGGAGGAAGACGAACGTTTCTATGAAAGGCCAGGCCCGTCGTCTCGCCCAGAGCATTTGCAACTGCTGGAACAACAAGATGCCGAGCAAGACATCTCGGATGCCTTGCCTGCAGGAAATGCAACCCAGCACTCGCGCCACTCTTCAGTGCGCTCTATCCAAGAAGAAAGGCCCATCGAGCTTGCCTATCGAGATGATGACCGTCAGAAACTGACTGATGCCCAACATCTCGCCCCTCCCAGCCCGAAGAGATTGGCGCCTTTATCCACCATGTCGTCTTTAGTGAGGCGGATGACGACCATGAAATCACCCCTTACAGGCACCAGATTCCGCACAATGAGGCGCAAAAAACAGTACGAGACGCTGGATGAAGCAGAGGAAGCAACGCCTGGTCCAGTAGATCTGTCATCTCTTGACGGCCTGGGATACGAGTTACGGGACATGTCTCCTGCAGGACGCACGCACCTAGAAGAGGAAGAGACCGAATACGTCTCACCTGTTGCTAGTAGACAAGACAAGCCCAATTTCCGCGCCTTCGTCAATAAGCGTCAGTCAATGGCAGATGGTATTGGGAACGGAATGAATCAAGTTGGTGCTCAACTGCGACGGAACCCTACCAAAACACCAGCCAGAAATCCTCCTGCGCGTGATGAGAGTGCGCGGGCTATCGACCGAACCAAGACCGTCCGCCACATTGGTCAGAAGCTGGCAAGCGAGAAGAACACCATCGTCGTTCTCAACGAAGGTGCTGTCGACCTGAGCCAATTCGAGGGTCCACAGAGCGTACCATTCCGCTCCAGTACTGCGTCGTTCGAGGGCATGACTTCCAGCAGAACGAGCACTTTTGGCTCAATTACTGCCGCCGAAGACAACAAGAGCTACTTTTTTCCGACCGACCCCGACGTGCCGAATTGGAAGCCATTCCCTATGAAGACTTACTTTATAATCCTTCTCATCGTTCTGGCGGTCGCCATCGCTGCGGTGCAAGAAGTGCTTTGCCAGATATCAGTACGGAAAACCCGAGACGGGGGAGGTCTCATTGCCTTCAATGATGTCAAGAACGTGCCAACAATAAAATTCTTCGCTTGGAAATGTAAGTCATCCATTGGGTCTCTGGACCTCACACTGACTGGCTAGACCTCCCAACAATGATAGCAGTGGCGTATTCTGTCTTATTCAACCTTATGGACTTCGAAATCCGCCGTCTGGAGCCGTATTATCAGCTGTCCCAGCCAACTGGAGCTACGGCGGCGACAAGTCTAAATTGTGATCATCTCACCATGTTTCAGTATTTCGTACCGTTCAAAGCGTTCAGGCTCAAGCAGTGGGCTGTGTTACTGTCCACGACGGGTAACATCATCGCCTCCATGATAGGACCGGCTGTGCAAAACCCTGCGCTCCGCTTCGTGGAAAACGGCGACCCCTCGTGTGATACTACTGAAGGCTTTTGCGGGAATGGTCAGTACAGGATGTTTGTCAGAGTCAACACTGTATGGTCTCGCCTCCTGACTGCGTGTTACCTGATGGTTGCAATAATTGGCATTGTGTTGGTCTTTCAGATGCGACGCAAGTCTGGTCTGTTGAGCGACCCGAAAGGTATTGCTGGCATCGCATCTATGGCCACCAAATCTCACATCCTCCGGGATTTCAAGGGCACCGATGAGGCGACACGGGGACAGCTTCACAGGAGGCTCAAAAATCGCCGCTACGTGCTATACAAGTCTTCCATCTGGCAGGGTGAGTACGCCGAAGACTCGTATGTGGAGAGCGAAGCCAAACAGAAAAGCCCACACCCACCCATGCTCCGAGCAGGCGCGGCACTTCCCTTTATGGGCTTCATGGTGTTTGGTCTCATCACTATCCCGCTCATATCCTTGACTCGTGCCCGCGTCGTCCCAAATGAGGCGCCGTGGTTGCCGATACTTCTGGCGACCCTCCTGAAACTACTCTTCAACACCTTCGAAGCCGATGTGCGACTGATGGAGCCCTACTATCAGCTGTCCCGTGGCCACGCCAAGCCCGAGCACTCCCTGACACTGGATTATCAAGCCTCGATATATGGCTGGATGCCGGTTCAGGCGTTCATGAACAGACACTGGCTGGTGATGCTTGTTGGCATCTCATCTGTAGCGCTTGACATATTCACGGTCACCGTGGGGTCCTTCTCCGTCAACAGCGTCGAGTTTCTTCATCGTGGTGACGGGGGCGAGAGATCCAACCAAGACGAGACCTACGTGTCCTTCTACGTCTCTCTCGTCCTGTCTCTCGCCATCTTATTGTTTGTCCTGTTGTCGACTGCACTCACATTCTGGCGCCGTCGACACCCCTTCTTGCCGCGCGAGCCGTCCACCATCGCGGCGAACCTGGCATTTATTTACTCGTCGAACATGCTCACCGACTTCATCGGCACCGAACAATACAACAACAAGCAGATGGAGGCGAAGTTGAAAAGCATAGGAAAGACCTATGCACTGGGCTGGTTCAGGGGTAGAGACAAGGAGATTCACTGCGCGATCGATGAGGAGCCGTTGGTCAGCAAATATGTGCACGGGAAGCCATATTCGAGGGCGCAGGCTGCACCCAGTGCGACGTTTGATTTTCAGTATGTAGATGATGTGTAGATAGACTTATGTAATTGTTCGTAGACTATGAGTGGTGCATATCTAGATGACTTGAAATGAGATGTTTTGGACCTTTGGCCGGGTGGCTTTGGCACTTTGGTTTCCCTGCGGCCATAAGGAGACATCCGAAACTGGTGAACACACGTCATGCGCCTGGATCGCGACACGTGGGCCTGCCAATTTCGGTCTACCCGGTTTTTCGCTTGCGACGTCTATCCGCTACCCTTTACGGCGCCTTGTGTCTCCTTTTCGGAATACAAGTACCCCCACCTTAGCGAGCATTAGCCCGAAAAGCTGTGGGTGTCCACAACATCGCCATCTCATCATGGCGTCCATCGCCCGAAGGGACAGGAGAACGACTAGCTTGTTAAGCAACGTCGTCGTCCTTCTGTTCTGCTTCTATGCCCCGACACTGACACCGACGAGGCGTTTCTGTCTAATTCTCAGTTGCGATACGGTTCCGAAAGCCCTACGGTAGCTTTCGAGATGCAGGAACCCGTTATTAGGTTTTGGTACCTGAGATTACCGTGTGGCCAGAATCGGATGGCTCTATTCTACAATAGGGGCGACCCACTAGCTTAACGTGGCCAGACTCGTATAGTTGACGCCTCGTCGACAAGAATCACCGCGTCACAGTCTTCCTTCACAGCCACGCGCATCTTCTACGGGCTGCATGGCGCTTCTGGCGCCCAGACTTCCAACAATGGCCTACACCATTGGAGGCCTCTCTGCCCATGAGGGCTTGCTGCGACTCAGCTGAGGGTGAGTACGCTCCAGACCGAAAGAAGATCGGCGAAAACCTCGCCAGCAAGCCAGTTTAACAGAGATGTTCCCACGAGGACACCATCCGTAGGTGCTCACCTTCTTCACCACAGTCTTTCACAGTCATTCGCTTTCTGGTGCCGCAGGCCCATTCCATTCTTTTGCAAAAATGCCGTCCTCATCACTCTCTCTGAAGTCGAGCACATCACTCCTTACTGTTCTGTCTCTATTTTCTTCCACCCAAGCCGTCAATCCCGGCATTGGGAAGTCTTATTCGCCTTTCAAGGAATACAGTGGCTCAACTTTCTTCGACCAATTCTCTTTCTTTTCCGGTGCTGATCCCACCCACGGATATGTGACCTACGGAGACAGAGGCTACGCCCAGACCAATGACTTGATCGCTTACGATGGTACTTATAACTACTTGAAGGTGGATGCCATTGGTGGAAAGGATGTGTATAAGAGCCATACTGGATATTATAATAACAACAACATTGGTCGAAAGAGTGTTAGGATTGAGGGAACCGACACGCTGACCAAAGGCCTGATCGTCGCTGACATTGCCCATATGCCATCCAACATTTGTGGTACCTGGCCGGCTTTCTGGACTCTTGGTGGCCCTGACACATGGCCGGGTGCTGGTGAGATTGACATTATCGAGGGAGCTAAGTAAGCCGATCCTGACACCAAACTACCCTATCCAGCCATTTCAGGCAACACCAAGTTTGGTCTCTGCTAACGCGTTATTAGCAACCAACTTGGGAATTGGCAAGCACTCCGTAAGTGGAACCACTCTGGCATTATCAAACGGTCTGACCATGTCGACAGATACCGGCAAAACATCCAGGATTTCGGCCGCGAATCCCATGGTGGGCACTATTCAGGCCACTGACTGCAACGTCAACACAGACCCGAGCAACCCCAACTACGTTGGTTGCAAAATCGTTGACCCCGACCCAAGCACCTACGCATCGTATCAAGGTGGCGTATGGGCTATGCAAATGTCATCAGATGTCCTCAACGTATGGTTCTGGCCCTATGGCTCAGTTCCAGCGTCTGCCCAAAGCAACAACCCTGTGGTGTCCTCCGAATGGGGCACTCCTCGTGCCAGCGTACGTGTCTATATTGCCCCTCCAGGTCTTCTGACTGACCATTCCTAGTTTGGTCCCAAGGACACGTTGAACTTTGACGCCAACTTCAAGAACCAGCACATCATTTTTGACACCACCTTCTGTGGTGATCTTGGCGATCCGACCTGGGGCACCGTTAACGATGCGGGAAGTTGCGCTGCAAGAACCGGTTACGCCACCTGTGCTCAATATGTTCAGGAAAATCCAGCAGCTTTCGCGAACGCGTATTGGAAGATCAAGTCCGTTAGGATGTATAGTGAAGGGTCAGCAACGACCACTACCACTACCACAACTACCACCACCACCACCACCACCACCACCAGCGCTTCCACAACCACGACAAGCACTACCACTAGCTCCAGCACATCTCAGAGCACTTCCACTTCGTCGGGTTCGGCAACAATGACACCTGCATCCACTTCGTCTAGCACCTCGACCAGCAGCACCTCGACCGGCAGCACCTCGACAGGCCGCACCTCGACAGGCCGCACCTCGACCGGCAGCACCTCGACCAGCAGCACCTCGACTGGCAGCCCCTCAGCGTCCAGCGCCAAGACCACCGAAAGCCCCTCCCAGAGCACGAGCTGGGGTGACTGGACCTCAACTGCTGCATCAACCGTAGCCACAAATCAAGTCTGGGATGACACATGGAGCTCAAGCACCACCTCAACAAAGTCAGCAGACCCAACCTTCTGGGGAGCCTGGTCGCCTTCGAGTTCCTCCACCAAGTCCACCACCAAGTCTGCCGACTCCACACTACAATCCTGGGCCGATGTCCTCCCATCATCCCAGACCGTCGACCCGACGTGGCAAGCATGGAGCCCCTCCTCCTCCTCTTCTTCCTCCTCCACGTCCACGGACCCAACATGGCGACCATGGACCGCCGCCCCAAGCAGCAACCCCGCCACCCCAACATGGTCAACATCAACAGTCCCAGCTTCCAAGACAACACCCCAATCCAGCGGCACCCCCGCCCCGGTCGCCATCTGGGACGATGATTCAGCAGCTGCGAAGACCACGTATCCCGTCGTGAGCGTCACCGTGCAGCCCCTCCCTCCCTCGTCCACCACGCCAGATATTTCGGGCGTGGTGAGCTGGGCGCCCTGGTCCTCTGACGTGGCTGCTACACCGGCTTCAGCCTCGGCTGCTGCTGTTGCTTCGGCCGCTTCTGCTGTCAATGCAGGTGCGGAGACGTGGTCAGAAGCCAACGTGCCTGCCGCGGCGGCCACCGGGGCTTCAGGGGCAAGCGGTGAGGCCGTCGCGCCCAGCTCGCCGGTCGATGTCTACAAGGGTGCGGCTAGCGCGAGCGTTGTTGACGTCAAGGCCATGATGGGCTTGGTTGCGGCTGTTGTGGGGATGGTCGGCATGATGCTGTAAGAGTTAGGTTCAGTGTTCTAAGATAGAGGTGATGAAGCTTTAGTTTTAGCTTGGGAGGAGCGGGTTTTGGGCCCTGGCATTACTTACTGGTGATTGAGGGGGTGGGGGATGAATACGAATATAATGTGCAGTGCGAGCGGACAGCGGATGCTGTTGGGACATGTATCTGGTTTCGTTCTTCTACAAGTGTGAAAATATCTACTAGAATAGCCATGGCCTGGCTCCTACGATCCGTATGAATATGCATAAGAACCTGCCACCCAATATAGCCACGACATAGCCTCTGGAAGCCATATGCATGAGCTCAGGACCTGTTGGCCAAGGCCCAAGGGGGGCTGGGGTCGCTCGAGGGTCGAAATAACTGTGAAGAAAGTTCGCCGGACGATGATGCTTGGCAGCAAAAGGGTATTTTCGTCGGGTCCGTGGTAGAGCGTAAAGTCATAGCAGTGAAAGACAGAGATATATGTACTGCTGAATCGCACGCCGGAATCTTGCGTAGTGACATCATCATGAAGTCGACGTGCCGTTGAGGATACTGTTTATCAGAAACATAATTAGCACTTTCTAAAAGTTTTCATATTCAGCGCAAAAGATATCAAGCATCATCACATACCAGTGCGCACCGTCATTGACACTCGTGCCCGGTCCCGTCGCCAACGACGTCGCCTGCACGGACGTGACATTGAAGCGAAAGATCCTCCCGGAGTTGTTCTCGGAGCCGTACAGAAAGCCGTCGGCGGAGGCATACACGGCGCCCCAGGTATTGGTGCCGGTGTTGACGAGGACGCCGAAGCTCCCGAC
The DNA here is from genome assembly GCF_000365145.1 of Cyphellophora europaea CBS 101466. Lineage (NCBI taxonomy): Eukaryota > Fungi > Ascomycota > Eurotiomycetes > Chaetothyriales > Cyphellophoraceae > Cyphellophora > Cyphellophora europaea. The sequence goes on along the minus strand of NW_008481802.1, from coordinate 23,188 downwards.
GGTGAACCACGTTTTGGCGGTGCGGTCGAAGCGCATCAGGTAGGTTTGCTGGGAGGTGCGGGGCTGCGAGGTGTCGGCGGCGACGGTCCATAGGTAGTTGCCCTTGGTGGGGACATAGGCCCAGTCGTACATGTTGTATTGAGGCGAAGCGGTGCCGCTGTAGAGGATGGGGTAGCTGGGGTCGGCGGTGTTGACCTGGACGATGCCGCGGCCGAGGTAGGAGCCCCAGAGGTGGCCGACTTCGTCGACGTCGCCGGCGTTGTACTCGCCGGCTTGGGCGGGGAGGGTGCGGATCGTGGCGGTGGTGCCGCCGGCGCCGATGACGACGAGTTGCGGGTTGGTCACAACGTAGGTGATGGCGTAGAGCCGGTTGTCGATGATGCTGTAGCCGAGACCGTTGAGGATCGTGCCGTCGCCGAGGCGGTAGTTGACCAGCGTGGTGGCGCCGGTGGCGATGTTGACTGTGTAGAGGGATGTGCCGTTCACGCCGTTGTATTGGATCAGGTAGCCTTCGCGGGGGCAGCTGAAGGTTGGAACGGGGGATACCGAGATGATTGAGGTTGAGCGTGTGGTGGTGGTCGTTGTGGCGGTTGTGGACGAGGAGATGAGTGTCGTAATTGTTAATATGGAGCTAGAAGATGATGAGGTGCTGGAAGATCGACTTGAGCTGGGTGAGGAAGTACTTGAAGGGGCGCTTAGAGATGATGAGGAGCTCGTCGATGACGAAGAAAATATTGAGAATGAGGATGAGGATGAACTAGAGCTTCTTGAGGATGAAGAAGTACTCGATGATAGACTCGACGATAATGAAGACAAGCTGGAAGATAGGCTTGACGAAGATAGGGACGGAGAAACTGAGGAGCTAAACGTAGATGAGGCAATACTGGACGGCAGGCTGGAGGATGTTGAGAAAACGGTAGACACGGCGCTTGACGAGGGTGAGGAGAGCACAGGCGAGGAAGCGCTGGAGGGGAGCCCTGTTGTAGAGCTGCTGGAAGAGGTAAGCAGGCTGGATAACATACTGCTGCTACTGCTGCTGGAAAGCACTGTAGAACTGGACGAAGAGGAAGCCACTGAGGAGTCCGAAGTGCTGACCACTAGAGTTGTTGATAGTGTAGTTGTAGAGCTAGCAGAAGTGCTGAGAGATACGCTGACCGAGGAGCTCGAAGTCAGGATGCTTAAGAAACTCGTCTCAGAAGTCGACGGGGGGTTCGATGGTGTTGTGCTGCTTGTTGACGATGAGATAGCAGTAGTGTCGCTGGTTGAGGACGAGATAAGAGTAGCATCGTTTGTTAAAGACGAACTTATGTCAGAGCTGCTACTTGAGGACGAGACGACGCTGGAATCGCTCGTTATCAAAGTCGATGATGTAGAGAACGCTGCAGAATCTAAACTCTCTGTGGTGCTATCAGAGGAGCTAGATGACTCCAGCGTTGTAAATCCCAATAGACTAGTGGTCAGAGAGGTAGAGAATGAAGAAGGCGACGTGCTTGTGGATTCGGTGGTGTCGGCTGAGCTGTCGGACGATGTAAGCAACTCAGTTGTGCTCAATGAGCTGCTTATGTCGGTAGTATCAGAACTTGTGATCGTGGTAACGCTGGTGTCGGGTGTGCTCAGTGATCTGCTTGATTCAGTAGTATCATCGGTGGTGATCGCTGTGTCAGATGTGCTCGATAGGCCTGCTGACTCGGTCGTAGATTCAGTGGTATCGGAGGCGACTGAAGAGAGTAACGAAGACGATGAAGATGTCTCACTGGCTGTCGTAAGTGAAGGGTCTGTTGATGTGGTGGAAGAAACATCAACGAGATCAGTACTGGTTTGCGAAAATTCCGTAGACGACGTATTGACGTCGCTGGAGGAGGAAGTTTCCTCGCTGGTCGAGGAAGACAGATCGCCATCGCTCGACGATGATATTTCGGTACTGCTCGATGTTTCGACACTGCTCGATGAGCCAGGAGTGCTGCTGCTCGATAGGATCTCGTCTGTCGTTGTTGGAGAAGATGCGACAGTGCTTGTAGACAGCCCCGTTGATGAGTCTGTACTGGAAAATAGAGTAAGACTCTCTGTCGAGGAATCGCTATTGGTGCTACTAGAAAGTGTGTCATCGGTGCTGCTTGACGAAGGAGCTTCATCCGTGGATGACAGGTCCTGCGTGGACGTCTCCGATAAAGACTCCGTGCTGCTTTCGGTGGTGGTGTCAGACATGCTGACCGACTCTGAGGTTGTAGTTAAGGCTTGAGTTGTGGTTGACAAAACAAACCCTGTCGTACTTGTTGAGAACTCTTCGGTCGTGCTCGAAAAAGCCTCACTGGTTGTGGTCGACAGAATTGACTCACTACTAGACAGAATGATCTCGGTTGTGCTTTCAGAAGAAAATATGTTCGAGGATGTCGTTCCATCATCTGTGCTAGACGATATCTCTGACGTACTAGACTCCTGGTCTTCTGTGCTAGATGATTGGAATGGTGATGGTGTCGTCGATGCAAGAGTGCTTGAAGCATCCGACGATGTACTCTCTCCAGTGAATACAGGCGTTGAGGTTTCAAATGTCGATAGATCCGAAGTGCTAGACGAGGTCTCAGTTGCGGTTGAAGAAGAATCATCTGTGCTTGAGAAAATGCTTGTCGTGCTTGAGAGGTCAAAATCACTGGTCGGGCTGGAAAGGCCGCTGGTCAAGCTGGATGATGATACGGTTACATCGGTAAGAGTTGGATCTACAGAGACTATGTATGAGGTCGTTATGTCAGATATAGCACTACTCAGACTTGAGGCACTTGACGATGAAGTGTAGCTCGTGTCTGACGAAGACTCCGTGGGTAAAGTTGTGGCGCTCGTAGTTGGATCTGGTTCTGTAGTGCTCGTAGACAGGCTTCCAGTCGAAAAGATATTTGACGAAGTCACATCTGTTGTCGATGGGCTGGATGAAGTCTCCAACTCAGCCGTAGATGATGTTGACGTTGACGTACCGCTGAACTGAGAAGCCTGGGTTGAAGACGTATCCTGATCTAAAGTACTCGTCTCTGTCGATGAAACTGGAGCACTAGCTGTTGTAGAAGACGTCTCGGTCGATAGGGATGGACCAGGGCTAGAGGTTGTCGCGAAGTTTGAGGTGAACGTGTCGCTGGACGATGTGCTGAGATCCGAGGAAGTTCCATCGGACTCTAAAACCACTGTGGGGGAGGTAGTCGTCAATGAGGTAGGATATATGGTGGAGCTTGAAATAAGTGATAACACGCTGGGTGAAGAAGTTGTATCACTAATAAGAGTTGGCTGCAGCGAAAATTGTCCGGTAGAGCTAGATGTATCAGTCGATGATGTGCGTGTAAGCGATGTTGGAAAGGCCGGGCTGCTCGAACTGCTGAGTGGCACCGATGTGCGAGATGAGGTCTCAGAGGTATCAATGGTGCTAGCAGCTGTTGCAGTGCTCGATGGTTGATCGGATAATGATTGGGAACCTGTACTAGTATAACCCGGCAGCGTTCTAGTGTTGGGAGATATCACGAAACTGGCTGGGCTGGTTTCACTGCTGCTACCAGAGGCGGTCGTCGTCAAGATTGTAGTGCTATTGCTTTGTGTAGACGAGCTCGCTCCGCTGGTAGTACTTGAAAGAACTTGGGTGATCGTACTGGACAGACTGCCGCTTGGCTGCTGTCCATTACCACTCGAGTTGTCACGCGACGAGCTCGAAGTTGTGGCTTGATTCGTCGTCGTCAAAAAGTATGTACCGGTATAAGAACTGCTGGGGCTTGTTGTTCCTTCTGTTCGAGTTCCCAGGTTGCCTTCCTGGATTTGTGAAACTGTGGTTGACGTTGATGAAGGAGCCGAGCCACTCGTGGTTCGCTGCGAAGAATACGATAATGAGCTGCTCACTGTTGGCAACGACAGACTCGCTCTTGTTGAGCGATACACTGGGTCGTCAATCTGATTCTGGGTGCCGGCAGATGTGGACGAGGCCAACGGCAGGCATATCAAAGGGGTTTGATCGCTCGCGGCGCCGTTGAAGCATGGAGTTTCCGTGATCAATGTCGGAAATGCGGCGCTCCCATTCGTTTCGGGGACAAGGACTGATACATGCAGTAGGCTTGAAATTCTGGTAGGCGCGTTCGTGACAGACACCGTAACGTCTCCCTGTAGGCAAAAGACTGTATTGCTCGGAACAACCGATTGCAGGAGTAGATCGAATTCGTAAAGGGCAATGTTGTTGACGCAAACGTCGGAACAGGCTTGAAGGACTTGAGCATAACTGGTAGTGGCGGAACTGGTTGCCAGCAAGACTAGCAGGCTCCTAGCCAGGTGGTAAAGGGGCATATCTTCTCGAAACTTTCAGACATGAGCCTAACACACAATTGTAAGCATCTTCGAACGATTCCAACACTTCCCTGTTGTAGTCGAGAAGGGCAGTCAATGGTAGATAATTAGAGGCGGACATAAGTCCAGCCATTGGGCATGCACGATGAGAGTCCATCTCATGGGTATTGCATTTGCCCGTCGTCGGCAAGTTTCCCCTGATCATGCTGGCGCTCGCTTGGTCTCGCCTAGCGGACGATACGAGAGCCTCAATAGGATTCGATCGTCATTCCTGTTACAGCAATACGAGCAGGTGCGTTCCATCACTCAGGGCGTCTAAGGGTCCTATTCGCGTGTCAACCTTGACTTCGAATACTGCCGAGTCTGCCACCAATCGGGACATTTGGGACATTGCGACGCGGGAATGACGATTGACTTTCGCGGGCATTCCGACCCGCGTGGGCCAACGACTGCCGAGAGATCGAAACTCGCAATCTCTAGCATTCATTCAAGCTCGATCCCCGCAGCTATGAGAGCATTTGTCAGCATTCTATCCAAGAGAGCTATATCAGCGTCACGGTTCGTTGTGGGGAAGGATGGTGGCCAACTTCCATGGCATATCGCGGCAGATGTACCCTCTGTGTAACACACGATAGGTTGATGTGTATGTGTGTCACGTACTGGACAGCCTAACACCTGGGTGGTAGATAAAGTTGTGCATGGTGGATTGGAAAGAGGCACGTAGATACATTAGCACAGCTGTCGGGAAGAAAGGGGTAAATGCCAAGGAATTGGTGCCAAGACCCATTAATACATTACCATTAGACGCAGACTTGGACTCAGTATACTTAGACTTTTCGGTATAATTAAGACAGTCCCTGATCAGCTGCGCAGGCGGAGAAAGGGCGGAGACCACATTTCTCCCAGTTGTACCTGCGACATGGTTCTAGTAGCTTCATTCCGCTGGCACCTTTTGACTACTTGTCACTCGCAGTCACCATGCGGCTACTGGCGGAGACAAGCTGATTTCTGGCAAGTCGACAGGTTTTATATGTGCCTGACTATGCTTCTGTGTCACAGGCTAGTTCAGACTTCACTCAGACTGCTGGCCGCTCGGGCTCGGAGACGTGTATCTCCGACTTCACCTTCGTTTGTTGAAAGAGCAGTCACACACTTCGAATCGCCATGCTGCGCCTACAGATTTCGATCGTGGCCTGCGACTCTAGACAGTTGCAAGTAAGTGCAAACAGCCATCAACAGCGGTGCTCGGTCGCTAGCACTTCGGTCTCGACTAATCCGCTCCTTGATGTTCAATTGTGACCAAATGGCTCCCTTCGGCCTACTGCATCTTCCAGCCGAGATCAGTCTGAAGATCTATACGCTGTACGCTCAAGACATCACTTTCTGTGCTGGAGATTGTGGAGATCTACGCTTCTCTGTTCAGGAGCAGGACATTGGGAATTGCAGCTTCACACGCATCACATTAGGCTTACTGCTCAGCTCTCGTGCCGTTCGCGCAGAGGTTTTAACGCACCTGGCTACGACAAGAAGTCTGCTCATCCCACAAAACCGTTGCTACTCTCACATCATACGCACGCATTGACCCAAGTTCTCGAAGCTGATACCTATGCTTGTCAGGCTGAATTTGCGCCAACTGGAATTTACCAGTAGCGACAAACACCGCTTCAGGAATTTGAAGAGAGACCTGGTCACCGGCTTTCCAATGTTGAAAATCGTCAGTCTACGTTGCCGTCATGGTTTACTCATGGGCCCAGAGATGTGGGACTTGGAGGCGCTGCTAAAGCTCCTAATACACAAACCATTATCGACCTCTTTCAGTCTGGGATTCAGGGCTTGGAGGACACGAGCGAGAAAAGTGGCACAGAGCGGAATTTCCTTCTTCGTGTATGGGTCAGGGTTGCATCCTTCCACGTGTGGACGAAGGGGGACCTTGACGCACACTGGGCGGGTCACGCACTTGTGAGTCTCGTTCCTTCGCATCATGGCCAAGATACTTGCTAATCCGAGCAGAAGATTAGCTTCGATGAAACTGCTATTGACAAGTACCAGAGCTGTGCCAGATTGACCCATATTTGGAATGATTTCCAAGATTTCCGGGCAAGGAACCCACAAGCATTGATTGTTTGGATGTTCAGCCATGCGATGAGGGGGCCTTTGGTGTACTCAGCAGGGTCTGGACAACTCTTAGACATAGGGCCCGGGCCGGTGGGTGTAGAGTTTCTCGCTCAGAGTCCTCCTTGCTCACGCAAAAACGGCCGTCACATTCAGTAGTATTCCACCCTTGAACGACGAGTTACAATCCTACAGTCGTTCTGTGGCATCGCTTCCGGACCTTCAATATCTGTCACGACTACAATATCGCTATGCATCTTCCACCGCTTCAGATGAGCGCACGCTGAGCGCAACGGCCTTGGGACTTGTGACTGCGGGTGAGACAACGGAACGGAACTGAACTTCATGATGTAAGGCTGAGACAGTCAGAGGGCCAAGTTAAGGCCTCTAACAGCAGGCTTATATCGCACAGCGCATACAGCGGCACTTATAGTTCTCCTGCAGAGAGACTTTGGAAGTGCAGTAAGCGTCCCAATCCGTGCCGATTCAAACTTACGTAGCTTCATTAGCAACGAGTACGAAATTACGCATGACTATCGCTTCGCGAGCCATAACAGATTACAGTCGTATGAGAGATGGGCCGTTCCAATACTCGCTACCCAAGACAGGCACGATTGGTGGTCAAAGTTGATTTGCTTGGTGGTGATGAAGACCGAGGGGTGTACTAACAAGTCGATTTAGAGTGGACTGGATTCTTATCCTTTCGAGAATGCAACGACATCTATTGCGCCTACAGAGGTGTGCGGAATTTGTATGGGAGACTCCGTGTCTTATACCCAGCCCGTAACTGCAATGTCGGTGGACTGAGACCACAGCGGAGCACATACCATCTTTCGTTCTTCTACCTTACCGAATGGTTATATATGTAGTGCCAGCTACTCAGGCTCCATTGTGATGACTTGATGGACACTATTCCAACAGAACGATGGCGCGAGGGCAAAGGTTGTAGAGGAACGACAGAATCATTCTACGCAGTTCTCAAATGGACGTTAACAATCAACTTTATGGTGGCATTTTGGGCATCGCACAACTTCGGATCAACGAGGTCAAAACAAGCGATGGTTTGCCGATAGGAGAGCGATCGCCAGATTCGCGGTACCCGGAACAAGAATAGGAGGGTCGCTTAGGCGTGGTTCAGCCACACAGGCGTAATCCAAGCCCTGGAACGGATCACCACAGCGGGGCTCATCCCTGTCTGAGTTGACGTCACTGGCTTGAGAATTGCCATGCGCTTTCATCATTCCCCCATCCGCAGCTGAACGCGCATTGGCAGCGAGACAGGGAACAGCGGCTGCAAACTTCATCTATAACCTGCATCCAACATCTCCTGCCCTCCACTGCTAATACTCCTGACTTGAGCAAGATGCCTAGTACCCCGGGCTACGTTTTTCGAGATGGCGGCACGACGCCTCCTCTCGAAGAGCAGGACCCCTCCAACAATGAGTTTCGCCAGCGCATCCTTCAAGCGAGGAAGCCAGAGACCGCCAAAGGGAATGCTCCTCTGGCCCAACAGACCACCACCTCCCACCAACTCGCGACTGGTGAACATGATTACGGCGACGAGCTACACGGCAAAGCCATCGAGGCGGGTAAGGACCCGAACACCACCGATTTGGGGTGGAGAGCGAATGGTAACGGTGTAGATACGTTGGTGGGCGGTTTACCGAACGATGACCTGTGGACTCTGATCCGCCGCTTTAATAGGGCATGTTCGCCCTTACCACCTGGAAAGATAATGGCTGATTTGAATTTTAGCAAATGTACCACATTAAGGCGATCGAGAAAGCTCCTCCTGGTGGCTTGGACTGCTACATCGCCGATGAAGATGATTTCAGTCCCGATAAGCTACGCGCAAATCTCGAACGTCTCTATATCACTGTCGGTGTCAGCGTACTCGGTTTCTTCAAGCATATCGTGCGTCTAAGAAGCTGGAAGGAGCCGCGGAGAACAGGCGCATTTTTGGGCGTGTACTTGTTGGCCTGGCTGCTGAACTTGGTTATGCCGACTCTGCTGCTCACGTTGATTGTTCTCATTACCGTGCCGAAGTCTAGAGCAATCATGTTCCCGCCTGCGCCACTGGCTCTGGTTAGCAGTCATACCGGGGGTGTACAGAGCCCGCCGGCAGGTGTCCTCGGAAGCACCGACAGCTATAGTGGTGCACCGGAGAAACATAAAGGTGAAGCAGTGGAACAAGAGGCTAGCAACCTCGTGGCAGGCATTGCAAACGTTGCTATCTCTTCCGCGGCTGGGCGGCACGATCAGGCCAGCCCCGACGAGGAAGGTGGCAGCAAACAGCTGGACGCCAGCGTGCCCGACCCGGCATCGGTAGCCAATGTTGCTGCCGATGCTTCTACGTCAGCGACTGGAGGCAACCCTAAGAAGTCGCACGACAAGACGAAGCAGCCCATGGAACAAGCCGTCTGGACACAGATGCGACCGGCCATGCACGCCATCGGCGACATCAGTGACGGCTGGGAACGCTTCGCCAACGCTCTCTCCCCGACTCCTCCGTTCTCTCAGAATAAGCGCACCCAACTTGCCGGCATTATTGCCCCGATCTTTCTACTTTCCCTCTTCGTGCGTCCTGAATGGATCTATAAGGGCATGACTCTCATGAATGGCCTCATATTTTTCACCGACCCTCTTCAGCAAAGAGGCATTGCTCTCTTGAACGAGAAGATCCCAGACTGGCCACGGTACCTCGAGCTCCGCAACAGTCTCCTCCGTGGTGTTCCGACCAACGCGCAACTTACCATCACGCTTCTTCGCATCGGTGAGGCCAATCGCGCACCCCTTCCCCCACCACCATCTTCTACCGAACCGCCAGCACACGAGGCCGTCGACATTGACAAGCAGCAACTCCTCGAAGACTCCAACCTCGACGCTACACACTCTGAAGTCGAAGATGCTGTTACCGCGGACGATGATGCTGGTACGGATCCAAATGCACCTCAAGCGGCTCCCAAGAAGAAGGGTTTCGGGCAGCGCATCGTTGGCGCCATCAAAGGTACGACAGCCGGCGCGGTGGAGACGAAGCTGCAAGCCGACAAGGTTCGCGCCGTGGCTGGCTCCGGACATGCCAAGAACAAGCTAGGCATCCTGCCGAGCAAGTCGGAAATGAAGAAGCACGAGACGGAGGGCCCAGTGACCTTCAAGGCACGCTGTAAAGGCAAGCGCGGCGCCGTCTTCATCGATTCCGCTGTCTCGCCCCCCACGAGTGACGGCAAGCGCCCCGCCAGCCCGTGCGTCTACTTCAGCACGGACGTCAACAGCGAGGAGGCGGTCGAGGAAGGCCATGAGAAGGGCTTGGTCTGGGCGGTGAGCATCAATGACATCGCCGAGATCAAGAAGATTGGCGGCCTGGGCTGGAAAGGGAAGATCGTCGTGGGCTGGGCGACGGATCGGGAGGTCAAGGATGGCATTGAGATCACCACCAAGGAGGGCAAGGTCTGGCGTGCGACGGCCATTGCCCAGCGCGATGAGCTCTTTGATCGTCTGGCTAGCATGGGAAGCCAGATTTGGGAGTGCTACTGAGCGTTGAAAACAGCAACTTGCGCCGCAATGGCAAGGGAGTTAAAAGACACGATCTGGATTGGGGAAGTGTCAGGACTGAAGTGTCCTTTATTGGCAGCAACATTATTACAACGACGCGTCTGGTCAGACTAGATATCCATTTATCCAGCTGTTTTGTACCTCAACAATCCCGCTTCGCGCACCCTCAGAGCCAAGCTCATACAACCTGCCCCCCTCTCAGCAGGTGACGGTGCATCTTCGCCGCATTCCCCTCCAGCTCGCTCCCATGACCAGGCGGATCCCCCTTTAGTTCCGCCACCAGCGGTTTTCCCGGTGCTTCCCGTACAGTCTTCTCGTCCGCGCCGAGCTCGAGCTCGTTGCCGCCCGTAGCGGTGTCATGCACGCCCGGCAGTCTAGGGCCAGAGGCGCGCCGCTTCCGTCGCCTCTGGCGCGCCGACAGCAGGATCACGAGAACTGCTAGGGCGCCGATGACGGTCCCGACGATCGCGCCGCTGGCCAGTCCTTTATGGCGGGATGCTTCACCGCGTCCTTCTGTGGCACCTGCTGATGCTGATGCTGATGCCGCCGTGGTGCTGATGGAATTGGTTTTCGTCGCTGACGTCAATGTGGATGCAGATGTTACTACACCAGCAGGGTCAACGAACGCCCTCAGTGCGTTCGCGTCGCCATCGCCATTGCCCTCGCCCTGCTCCACGACGACGTCAATGCCGTCGGTGTCGACGGCTAGGGGTCTGGCTGGGCCCGCGAAGTCGCTGCGAAGCGTCCAGCCACCACCGCCGCCGCCGTCAAGGTCGGCCCACGTGCGGTTCCAGGCCTGGCCGGCGTAGTCGTTGTCGATCTGCAGGGCGGCCTGCGTGACGTTGTTGCCCCATTGGTCGAAGCAGTGGTTCGGGGGTTGGTGGTCGGCGGTGGGACCGACGGTGCAGACCTTGAAGTCGATGGCTGGGTCGGGGCTGGTGGTCTGCGTGTAGAGGAGGAGGGCGAGGGTTTTGTTGGCGGTGAGGTTTATGTTGATCTCGGTAGTGGCATTTCTGATGGAGATGTAGGCTGAGGGTCGGGAGACTGGGGAGAGAAGATATTGTGTGGGAATTGCGTGTTGTTGAGACGCTGTAGTCATGCTGGTGTTGTCGGCGTAGGGGCTTGCGCTGTTGGGCAGAGATGTAGTCAGTCCGACGTCTGAGCATGAGCCATTGGAGGGAGCCCGGTAACAGGTGCGGCGCATCTGCTGTTGGTGCAAGTCTGCGCACAAAAGAGCCTCCCACAGTTGGTTGGTGTTCCTGCAACGAAAAGAAACGGGGCCTCGAAAGTCGGTGCCTTATCTCTGGTCTTCCACCAACCTTAATGGTAGCCATTACTAGCCACCCCCTGCATCATTCGCAGGGGAAACAGCGAGGCACGCGCAGGTTGATGTCCACGCCTTCGTCGGACAGCCAATTCCGGCTTTCCGACGAGCAGGGACGACGATCAAGGTAGAAGATGAGGCGGCTGTCAGGAACATTTCCAGATTTTACTTTTAGGAATGACCAGTCTACAACGGATCCAGCTCTATATCTTGGCAGTAAGGGCTCTGTCAGGGGCTACAGCCTTGCCATGCGAAAAGAGCGGGCTTTCCAGGGGGTACGAGGGGTCGACGAAATTGATGGGAAGGCTCCTGAAGCTCACAGCAGACTACCATCAAAAGCCCGTGGTGCGAGTCTAGGGAGGGCGCCGGTTGATTGTGTTTACTACAGGTGATCTGCTATATATCCGGGGACCTCGCTCGTGAGCTCTGTCGATCATTTACTGTTGGAGTAGGAGCACCAACTTTCTTGCTGGGGTGGATGACTCGGCGGTTTTTTCTTTCATTCTCTTTTCCATCAAGGCAGCTGCGTGTACGCGGGGGGATCAGGATAGAACGTTTCGTTCGGCATTATGTTCAAGCAGTGCGAATACTAATTTTAATAATATCACACCAGACAGACAAGGAGCAACACTGCGCGCCTGCTGAACAGCATATCTCCTTGTAAGCTACTGGCAACTACAGCTTCACCCCAGGCTTCACCCTCTCTCCCTCAAATACCATATGTCCGTATTCTCGATACCCATCGTTGCCTAGCCCCAACACCACCCGCCTGCTCGCGAAATGCTTCGTATGGTGATAGTCTTCATGAGCCTTAATGCTCTCCCAGCCCACATACACCAGGTAGCAGTTGGACTTGCCATCCACCTGCTCAACAAGCTCACCGCCCACAATGCCAATGCAGCCCGGCACGTGCCTCACAATGTGCGTCCATAGCGGCCAGGCACCTTCGTGCCAGGTCACGTCGGTGGAGACGTAGACAGCGGAGCCTGTCACAGGTGTTGACGGGCTGAGTGGCGAGCGACGCTCAGGTGTGAAGTGCTTGAGGGGGGCGTGGCGTGCGAAAGGCTTGGTGTCGGGAATGAGAAAGGGCTGTATTAGTTGGAGGATGTGGTCGTAGGCGGCGGAATAGAGGAAGTTCTGATGCTGGGCCAGAGTGGTGCGGACTGTGTAAAGTCAATAGCGAAAGACTGGCAAGATACGGCGCATGTGCTCGAGCAGATCTTGGGAGTGGATTGAACTTACCAGTGTGCAATTGCACTTTTGACCGGTCTTCGGGAGAGCGGCCCCAGGACAGCCGGACGAAACCCTGTGACTGCTCCACGACATCGAGAGCTTTCGACCATGCGAGACCTGTGTCTGAAGTGGAGCTTTCCAGCTCCTGCTCTTGGGGAACTGAGAGGTAGAGGATCTGCGTGTATGGTACCATGTCCGCCGCTTCCATTGCGCTGAATACTGTGCCAAGCTTTCACTGCCTGCTCTGCTTCGCTTGGATCACTGCTTATTCTGAGAGTATGAGGTCCAGAGTCCACTATACGAGGAGACGGAAAGGCCATTGAAGACATCCCTAATGCCCCAGGTAGTCGGCAGGGGTCTCGGTTCTCGGGTCTTCCCGACATTGATCAAGTGCCGCGGTTCCTGATACCAATTGCGGGGTAAAGGCACTTGAGTGTACACAGGTGCTTACCCGCGGGATCACTGCCCCACGGATCGACACAGGCTCCAGGGTCTTGGGCACTACGGGGTACATTATCCCTCTCTTCTACCGGAACATGAACACAGCAATGCGAGAGACGGATACTTGTTCAGTAGCACGGCTCAGGAAGACCTACGTCGTCTCCATCAACGCTTGAGTGAGCACTCACCTTCCAGCAACTGCACGCCACGATCTCGACCGTGGCGAAGCGAGCGCACAGCGGGTACTATATGCCTACAGGCATGGCGCTAAAGACTGACTTCGCCGTCAGTGATAACTACAACTACCTGGAGGGACTTGGGAACTACCATCAGTTGAGCTCCCCGCTGCGTCCACTTGTCCAACACTTATTCACCCTCAATCAGGTCCGAAGCCTTCCCGGGCGCGAATTCTCATGTCAACAACAGTCCCCAGAAACCACCCTATGGCCTCAAAACGGAGCGCATAAGCGGAACCTCCTTCACAGCACCACGCGAACAGAATCTGCAAACATGGATGTACCGTGCAACACCGTCCCTGTTCCATTCTGAGTACGTCCCTTACGATGACGCTCATACCCCAAACCCTCCGACTTTCCTCTCACCCAACTCGTACATGTGGCCTACCTTCCCCACCGAATCAGGAGTAGATTGGGTATCATCTCAGAAGCTCCTCGCTCGTAATGGTGATCCTGCGGGCAAGGAAGGTCTTGCTATCTGGACCTTCAGCATCACCAATGCGATGAGAGACAACACCGCCTTCTCGTCTATTGATGGCGACTGCCTCATCATCCCCCAATCTGGGGGCCTCGACATCCAAACCGAATTCGGTAAGCTTCTGGTACGGCAAAACGAGATCTGTGTGATTCCTCGTGGAATTCGCTACCGCGTAGCTTTACCTAATGGCCCAGCTCATGGCTTCATCTGCGAACTATTTCAATCGCACTTCCAACTACCCGGTCTCGGAATAGTAGGCTCGACGGGACTCGCCAATCAGCGCGACTTTCAGATCCCTGTGGCATTCTTCGACGGTCAGCTTCGGGAGGACGTTGCGGTCGCCAATGACACCGAGTGGACGCTCATCAGCCGCCAAGCTGCTCGCCTCTGGACCTGCACGCAGGACCACACACCCTTCGACGTTGCCGCCTGGCACGGCACAAACTATCCATTCAAGTACGACCTTGCCAAGTTCTGTGTGTTGGGCAATGTCCTCTTTGACGAGCACGATCCATGTCTGTACACTGTTCTGACGGCGCCGGCGCACAGAGAGCCGGGAAACGCGGTGGTGGACTTTGCCATCATCCCGCCGCGGTGGATGGCGAGCGAGGACACACTGTGGCTACCGTATTATCATCGCAATACCATGAACGAGTTCTATGCACCTATTGTCAACAATCAAGATGGAGATTATCCATTCAATCAAGACCGCGGAAAAGGCTTCAAGCCGTTTGGAGCTGGGCTGAATGGAGGTATGGTAGTGCATGGTGAGTGGCCCTCAGGATCAAGAGCAAGGCGTAATGCTAATGCGCCTAGGTGCTACTGCCGAGGACCTGGAGAAAGCGAGTACCTCTGACACGAGCACACCGGCAAAGGTCATGATGGATGGAATCACTATCTTCCTGCTTGAGACAGAGAAGCCGCTGTACATCAGCGACTGGGCGGCGGAGATGGCACAGCAGAACTTCAAGGCGAAGGAAGCCAGGCCGAAAAGCGATTCTAGACTGTGAGCAATAAGGAAGCATAGTTGGTGGCTCTCTACTTTTCACAGAACGTTAGTCCTGTTCGAAGGAAGTATTGTTGATGGAGAGCTGGTATTTGCATATCTCATTGTGCCTCGTAGGCGGTTTCAAGGGGCGCTGTGGGGAACGTGAGGGGTCTCCCGGAAACAGCCGGGCACCCATGCCGATCAATGACCCATGTCACCGAGTGCACTTTTTAAGGCAACCACAAGCTCTTCACAGGTTTTCATCCTTCTATCATTTCGATACACCGTTCCATTGGTCATGCAAAGATGGGCTCCAAAACACCTGGTAACGATAACTATCAAAGAGGCGGTAGGCTTTCTCTCTTTTTCCTACCAGTCAAATCGATCTCGAGACATACATCATCATCTGACGTCAACTAGACAGCCAATCTTCCTCTGCCGCCATCGGTAACGGGGAAGTACGCGGCCGCAACAATTCGCAAGACGGAGATGGATGCATGGGCAGTAACGGAGGTGGCGAGGATGACGATGGCGAGGGCGACGATGACAACAACGATGTTGCCCCTCCCACCTTGACGTTGACTGGCGCTTCCTCTGCTGATGCCAGCAAGAGCAAGAAAAAGAAGCGCAAGAGACATGGCAAGAAGAACAAGACGTCTATTCTGAAGCAGTCGTCACCTCCTAGGGTCCCTCTTCATGATCTCTTTCCGTCCGGTAGCTATCCGACAGGCGAGCTTTTGGGCTACGATGCTAGCTCCGAAACACGAAATACAGCGAAGACCAAAGAAGTCCGTATCGACGGTTTACGCCGCACCAACGAAAGCGCGTTTCTCGACAACTATCGCAAGGCCGCGGAAATCCATCGCCAAGCGCGGCACTGGGTTCAGCAATCCGTCAAGCCAGGCCAAACCCTAACAGAGATTGCTGTTGAGGTCGAGGACAGTGTTCGTGCGCTCTTGGACAACCAAGGGCTGGAGCCTGGTCAAAGTCTTCAGGCGGGTATGGGGTTTCCTACAGGTTTATCGCTGAATAACGTTGTGGCCCATTACACTCCCAATCCCGGCCAGAAGGACATTGTACTCCAACACAGCGACGTGATGAAAGTCGATTTTGGTGTCCACATCAACGGCTGGATTGTTGATAGTGCCTTCACCATGGCTTTCGATCCCGAGTACGATAATCTCTTGGCTGCGGTCAAAGCCGCGACGAATGCTGGGATCAAGGTGTGAAGTTCTTTAGCCATCCGCGAGGAAGGGTGCTAACGCATGACGCAGACTGCAGGCATTGATGTTCGCATCAGCGACGTCAGTGCTGCGATCCAGGAAACCATGGAAAGCTACGAGGTCGAGATCAAAGGCAGAATGTACCCTGTGAAGGCTGTTCGAAGCCTCTGCGCACATGATATCAAACAATATCGCATTCATGGAGGCAAAAGCATCCCGTTCGTCAAAAACTCAGATCAAACCAAAATGGAAGAAGGCGAAGTATTTGCCATTGAGACATTTGGAACCACCGGACGTGCCTATCTGAAGGACGATGTGAGTCACCGCCAGATAAGTACCTGCTTACGTTGTGTGCTAAGGACGTTTGAACCAGTCTGGAATTTACGGCTATGGACTTGACCCCGGTGCTCCAGCACGGGTGTCATTGCCTCTGGCCTCCGCTAATCGCGTCTACAAGACCATCAAGGACAACTTCGGCGGTATAGTGTTCTGTCGTCGATATCTTGAGCGTCTTGGAGTGGAACGATATTTGGCTGGAGTAGGTTCAGCTGCAATACAATAGTTTCAAATGTCATACTGATTAGGCGACAGCTCAACTCTCTCGTATCCAACGGCATACTAGAAGCCTATCAACCGCTTATGGATGTTCCCGGATCTTATTCGGCCCAGTTTGAACACGTAGGCAAGCCCTCAGATTCCCCAAGGTCAAATTGTCTAACATTAACAGACGATATTGCTGCGGGAGTCTCAGAAAGAAGTTGTCAGTCGTGGGGATGACTACTAATGTCGTTGATCCCAATGGAGAGTAGCAAAGTGACAGTGTAGGAAGGCGAGTTTCAACACAATCGTCAGTCGATTTGGTCTCATCATCAACCAACAAGGCTACTTCAACATGGCCGTCGGTCATTTGAATGACTTTCAATTCATAGCATCTCTATACAGCGAAGCCACTCATTTATAATGTTGAACGACCGAGGTCCCATGGCGTGGCGGACATCCCACTTCACAGGGAAGTGCCAAGCTATAACAACAGAAACCGCCTCCTCAGCTGCGACGAGGTCCAGTATTTCATCAAATAACAAACTGACCTACATCTTGCAAGACACTGACGGTCTTATAGGCGACCCCAGAGTGTTTGGCCCATAAGCGGCACTTAATGGTCGCAGCCCCAACAATGACGACTGGCTAGGACGGAAAAAGCAACCTGCATGCACAATGGCGAAATGCAAACGTCTCGTGCCCCTAAAGTTCTACTTGCGGCAACATAAGGAAGTTCGATACCTCCAAGCATATACTTGTTCGGCAGCCGGCTTCCTCATAGCTCCATCGCGGGACGAAAATGCCATACAGAAGCTTCCGCAACGGTGCGCTTGTGGAGCTTCAATGCGTGGCCGACATCAGCCGAGCAAGCCAAGGCAGCTTGACATGCCAATGTTTTCTTCTCCATCAGATCCATGTAACCACATCGATGATTCCCCCGGAATCGACGTCAAGCACAACAACTGCTTCTCGACTTTGCCAAAAGACACACGATTCGTTGTGACTCGGCGTACGTAAGGCATTTGCTTAGACTAACTTATGTAGTCGAACCCCAATGTAGCATTTGGGGGCTGGAGCTGCCGTTAGCTATGCGGGCCAGAGGGGAGGCAAGTCAATATATCATCCCAAACCGTGGTCTGTGTCTGCACCAAAACTGCGTATCTTGTCTGGACTTTTTGCTTCCAGAATCTTCTCTTATACCCAGACTGCTGAGCGTGGGCACTGACTAGAATACCTTTCCCAATCGCAAAGATACTGCACAGTCATGAATCCAGACTATGGCTGGGGCACGAAAGATGAAGACGACAGGACTGTGCGCTTCTCAGTCGATCGTCGCGATGTCGAAGCTACCGGCTCGATACAGAAAGCGAGAGACCCCCAGTATGATCCTGCAACAGGTACAGTGAAGCCTGTAGGCTCGCTCGGCCCGTGGCAGGCGGCCATCATCTTTATTACCAACGAAGTCGGGATAGGCATCTTGAGCTTGCCGGCGGCACTAAACGTGCTTGGCCTCATTCCCGGTATCATCAGCATCATCGGCATGGGCACCTTGTCACTATATACTGCGTACATACTGGTCCAATTTTACCGGCGGTACCCACACGTCGTCAACATTGTCGACTATGGAAGAATCATTGGCGGGAAGCCACTGGAAGTCATTTTCGCAATTGGCTTCATCATCAACTTGAGCTTGATCAGCGCTTCAGCAGTTATCACTATGTCCATCGGCATCAATACCATCTCGGAACACGCAGCTTGCACGGTCATATGGATTGGAATAGCTTGCCTGGCATGCTATCTGCTTTGTCTGCCTCGAACGATGATGTTCGTCTCCCACTGCGGTTGGCCGTGCACCGTGTCGATCGTCGCCGCCGTCATCATCCCAATGGCTGCATTGGGCGTCAGTGGTCCCGCAAATGCTCCACCAGGTTCATCGATCGCTATCAAGCTAGTTGGCAATCCGACGTTTTCTGAAGCTGTATCATCTTTCCTCAACATCGGCTTCGCGTTTACCGGGTGAGCGTTTTCCCCAGACTGCTGGCATCCGAGCCGCTCCTAACAGTTTTGATATAGAAACCAAGCATTCGTGACCGTCTTGGTCGAGATGCGCGACCCTGCCCGTGACTTCACCAAGGCAATCTTGATCGAGAAGCCCTTCGCCATCGCCATATACACCACCGTTGCTATTGCCTGCTACTGCCTTGCTGGCGAGTACATCACTTCCCCCGCGATAGGAGCAGCTCCCGTCACCACAGCCAAAATCTCCTACGGCATCGTAAACCCACACTTCTCCTTCTCTCCAGACCATCATAGCTAACAACCACCCGCCACAGATCTTCATCTCCCTCCTCGGCACAGGCCTCGTCTTCGGCCACACCTCGATCAAATACCTCTTCGTCGTCGTGATGCGCCACCTCAGTTTCTTCGAGCGGCGTAGCAGCCCGCTCAGAAAGCGCTCACGGGGAGTCCGAGGAGGAAACCGCAAACCATCCGTCGAAGCCGACATGATGCGACGCCGCCAATCCCAGCCCCACGACTCCCGCAGCGTCGTGTCCTGGATCGCGTGGATCGCCATCGCCACGGCCTTCTGGATCTTGGTGTTCGTCATCGCCAACGCGATCCCCGTCTTCAACTCGCTGCTCAACATCAGCTCCTCGATTCTGCTGGCCTGGTTCACGTGGGGTTTCCCGGTGGTTTTCTGGTTCCATCTGAATTGGAAGAAGATGTTTAGTACTTGGAAGAAGACGGTGCTCGTGGTGTTGAACGTGTTTATTTTGGCGATTGTGGTTTTTATGAATACGGCGGGCATGTATGCTTCGGTCGACGGGTTGTTGACCATCTTTGCGGATCCGGACGGTGAAGTCAATGGGCCGTTTACGTGCGCGGACAATAGCATATTCTGAGCTTATCGGCTGTGGGGATGCATTAAACAGAAACCATTCAGCCACTAACTCACGCAGTCCTTCAGTTTTGATGTTTGTTCACATGAGACACTGGTCTGTTGGAGCTTGGAGAGGAGGGCTATGCTCTGCTCTACCAGCTAAGTTCCAGTTCTCGCAAGCTAAGCTCAGTCCGTTCCACTCCTTCAGGCGACTCAGTACTTGGTTTGTCAAAGGTCACGCCATCTCTGCGTAAAGCGTTTCATGATGTCCCGAAGCTCGGATCGTTGCTTAGCTTGGGCCGCCGTGTATCCTTGCCCCGTGTAACCTGGCCCCATGTATCCTGGCCCCGTGTATCCTTGCCCTGTGTACCCTTGCCCTGTATACCCTTGCCCTGTGTACCCTTGCCCTGTGTACCCTTGCCCCGTGTATCCTTGCCCTGTGTACTCTGGCCCTGTGTAACCTCCGGTTGTAGTCCCATGTAACGCCGTATTCACGTAGACGGGAATCTTCTGTGGTTGGCCGGTCCCACCTTCGAAGGCAGTTTCGTCTCCGTCCTTAAGCAACTTCACGTAGTTCGATGGGATCAGCCCGTTTCTCTCACCTATTTTCGCACGCCACCAACCGTCGGACATTTTGGGCGATCCTACAAGCTCCAGAATGTCTCCTTGCTCGAAAGAGAGGTCGTCGTCTTCCACTGCTTTGAATGCGAACAGTGCGGTGACTAGCATCACAGGTTCCAGATCCTGCTTTTGATCAGAAGAATCTTGCGATTGCGCAGCAGTATCCTGTGGCCCTTTGGCCAGCCGGCGGAGGAGATTCTCCATACGCCACGATGACGCTTCATGGAGTTCTTTGACTTGTTCCTAGGATCTTTTGGTCAGAGCTGCATCGGCTAACCGGCGTCACTCGAGGGCACAGACTGGACTCAGCTTTCCCGTAATGGCATAACCTCCTTCTCCGTACTCCCGAAAACGATAATCGTGACTCGTGAGTACTTCTCTGGATATCCATTGCTTAGCGACCACTGTCTCAAAGGTCTCGGGCTGCGAATCTGGCTCTGCTCTTGGCTTCACGAAATACTGCAGAACTTTCTTTTCGCCAACAAAGTAGTCTCGTCGATGTCCGGTCTCGTATCGCCATACCCATCTCCCACCTTCTTGTGCTAACAAGTCGACAAGGGAAGCTTGGTTCTCCTCAACGGGCTCGTACGCAAATCTCGTATGAGGCAAGATTTTGATTTCCTCGTCCTGTGCTATAGGTTTTCGCTCCCAATTTTCGGTGTTCTGTGGGTCACCACCGTTAAAATTATATCTGTGTACGTGAGATTGATTTGGCTTTGGAAGCGAGCGGGCTTGACTTACTCATCATTGAACCAGGCGGGCACTCCTGGCAAAGCACTGCGTTGCCGGTACCTCTGCGCGTCGAGGAAAATTTGGATCTCATCTGGAGTTGTCGTAGTCATCTCTTCAAGAAGGTCTTCGATCTCCTTATCGGCTTCCCTGTTGGTTCGTTGGATGGAAGGATTTGTGATGCCGATTGTTCTTTGCATGGGAGGCATCAGTTGTCGAGGAATTAACGAAGTTACGACAGCATCCGCTGCATGGGCTTCTGCTACAGTGTAGTCCTGCAGCAGCCGGGTCTCCCACACTTTGGTACCAGTATGCACAGTGATTGCAGATAAGGGAGCTGGGCTGGCAGCTTGGGTAACTTCGTCTCGAAAGTCTTTGCCGGCAGCGGCTTCCTCGGGTTGAAGTTGTTGATAGTCATTGGCACTTGTGCTTGACGGACGTTGTTTCTTGAATACTGCATGATTTGATAATATAGCGCTCCGTAGCATCTCAATGTTTCTTTGCGTCCTTGCGGACACATTTCGTTTACCCTTTTTCTCCGATCTGTAAGAAGTAAGTAAGTGATGGGTTTACAGAAGCCGGGATTCTGCACCTCCTAGATTCCCGTTCTGCACGAAGGTCTTTTGAGAGGCTGAGGAGTTTGATAATCAAGTTCAAGTTCGACTTGCACCTTTCGAGTCTTGACATATGTTCGGTAGTTTTTTGTTTGCGAAAGACCCATTTTAATCGCCTCGTTTTAGCGTCTACCAACTTTGTGGCACAGCTTAGTTCGTCCAACGTCTGTTCACATATCTTAATATTCCGACCACACATAGTGATCGCTTGTGCTGATATGAGGTCTTCGTGTTCTACCAGGACAGAGCCGAGAAAACCGAGAACTTGAGAGACCGCATCCACATCGGCTGCGAGAGCTAGAAGATCGTCATCAGTGCTAACATAGTCGGTCACAAAGTGGTAGAGTGTGGTAGAAACCGCGGCTGCAGCTCCAGCCAGGCCCGCAATGCTAGCAGCGAGGCCAACGACTTCCGCCATAGTAAAAGAAGTGTCAAAACAAGACTCTCGGGATGTGAATCCAAGAAAATAAACGAGAATAGGCGGGGTGGAAAACGTTTGGCGGGGTACTAGACGAAGCTGCTAGTAGTGTAGCCT
Organism: Cyphellophora europaea CBS 101466; assembly: GCF_000365145.1. Lineage (NCBI taxonomy): Eukaryota > Fungi > Ascomycota > Eurotiomycetes > Chaetothyriales > Cyphellophoraceae > Cyphellophora > Cyphellophora europaea. The sequence goes on along the minus strand of NW_008481802.1, from coordinate 1,373 downwards.
TGCAACAGCACCAATCTTCACCGCCCCGTACTAGGGAATGACCTAAGGCAGATTGGGGTTTGACGTGACCCAAGTTACTAAGCAATTTACAGTCGATGGATGTAGGGTGTATAAGTGATTGTATATCACTCAGGAGATATACAATTGTATAATTTGCGAAGCAATGATTAAGTGTTCATAGCTTCGGAATTATGCAATGTCACCCAACCCTGCTGGGATTGCGAAAGGCCCAGGACTCCAAAGACACCATCTCCCACATTGAGTAGTGCATCGTTCCCTGTCGCCCCAACGCGTCCAGAGAAGTCGAGCTCCGGGACTGAGGGTTTTGTGCGCAGGAACATAGGGACTGCCAAGGTCATAATGTAGTCGAAAGGCTGCAACGCCGAGTGTGACACTTAGACCAGAAGTTCATCGGGTTTTGGTGCTTTGGGGTCAGGAATCGGTATTGTTCTGAGTTGCAGTACTTCCTCAGGTGGGCCGCAGACTTCGCAAGCCTGTTGAGATGGAGTTGGTGTTGGAAGGTGGGCGATTTGCTTAGTTTTGTATAATATCGGATGCGGAGACTCTTGGATCGAAAGATTTTAGGTACGGATATAGATGGACATATCGTGGTTCATATTGCTCCAAGCCTACACTCCAGAATGCTGATTCTTATACTCGTAGGAGGATCCCATATCTGCAAGAGAAGCGATAGAGCTCAAACAGAGTGCCCGCCAGATTAGCATCCTCCAAAAACAGCTCGGAACAACTAATGGGCCAGATCGATAGAAGCACCATCCCGGATCTGCGGATACCATATCCGTTTCTCTCAAAAAGGTCCGTAAACTCGACTAAAAACTCAGTTTAATTACGTGAGACCGACTTCTGTCGGGCGTGGGCTTAACTAACCGTAATATCGGGGAGACGTCTGGCCGTTGACAGCGCCTGGGCCGGATAGGGTAATTCGTAACTCCGATGCCATGCATAGTAAGGACAACCTTGGATTCTTTGTTGTTTTCGGTCATCTGCTACCTCCTAAGTAGTCGTAACGCGGCTTGCTATTGCACCATGAAACAGCAGCCACTACCTGAAGCATCATTGTAAGCCCGTCTGAGCTAACGTAACCTAACACGCAATCAGCCTTGTAGCAATGGGCCAATTGTTGTAGCCCTCGTCTGGCGTACTATACGGCCCGTAGTTGACGGATTCGCGTCGGTCATCTTGTGCAGAAGAAACTGAGCTCTTGATGCGTCTGATCAGATGTTGTCAGCATAGCAGCTGCGACTCATTGCTCCTGGATGTCACGATTGCCGAGGCCAGACAAGGCAACGAGGCGCCACGGCCCTCTATCGCCAAGGACTCCAAGGTCTCAGGGGTCAAGACACTTGGCATAC